>NC_041065.1:22322963-22632250 GCF_900634775.1 Gouania willdenowi | reverse complement strand
TAGTTGTAATTGAACATGGATAATTGAAGACATAATTGAAAAATGTAATTGACCCCAACCCTATTAATGACACATGAGATCCCCCATAACCTCCAGAACTCTACATCTAAGATTTCTGCTTCAGGTTCAGGCCACAATGAGAGGTCCAGCCTAAATAAAATGATCCTCATGTCATCAACATTTGGTAGTGACGTAATTTATAGTAAAATAAAAGTCATACCCATAAACATTCTTAAAAATATAGGCTCTAAAGATTGTTTGGCTTTCATTTTGTTTAATGCTTATAGAATTTCATTTAAACAGACTTTTATTTGTGGATGGATTTTTACTTCAGTAGATGACAACAGGTTACACAATGAAATGAGCCACTTTTCAAAAATGTAATTACTTTGTGAGGAAATTAATCACATAAAGGAACAACGTGATAAGAACTGCCAACAGGTTATTACAGCCTGTCGTGTTCATCCGGGATAAAAGTTGCCTTTTTACCATCAGGAGAGAACAAAGTGCATTCTGGAGCCAGATTTCACATTAAAGCAATCAAGAATATTCCAGACTGGCTAATTTAAGGGTCGGACTTCTGTGTAACTTAATTTGACAAGATTAATTATACAATTAAATCCAAACTTCTCTCAATTATGTGGAGAAACGCTGGCTGCCTGCTCAGGATGAACTTTCACCTTTGCTGAGGCGAGGTACCTGATAAGCATAATTTTCGACAGGAGTAAAAGAAATTGCTTCTTTTTTTTTATGCATAAATCGACTCAGCACATCATAGTCACTAATTGTCAGCACTTCCTGTCTGTGCCCTTGACAGAAAAGGGAAAATGTTAAAATGTTGAGCAATTTGCTGGCACATTACCGGACATGCGGAAGTTACCATGTGATTGACAGGACAATCCACTGAAACAAAAGACTTAATCGAGTGTCAATTGATTCTGTAATTACAATTGGCAGTGGTGCCACTTCAGATTCATTGATTTGTCATCTGTGACGGGCAGATTTGTAATGACATAACACGATAGAGGAATTGTGAACGTGTGTCTTATTGCAAATAAATGGTTAATATAATAGTTTTATAGCTTTTAAGTGAAAATTCTGATCTGCTTAATGCAATTTGGTAGAGTGAACATTTCAACAATGGTAACAATGGAGTCATTTAAAAAAGAAAAAGCGCTTTCATGAAGCTGATTTTGACATCACAGGGCAATACTGTTCTTTCAATATTACTCACAAGACTTAGGTTTACAGGAGAAAAAAAACAGCATGTTACTTTATTAAAAAGGGCATTTTTAGCATTAAAAAGTATTTCATAAATATAAATCGGATGTCATTTGTTTGAAAAAAGAAAGGTTGAAACAGGTTGAAATTGCTGTTCTACAGTCTCTTTTGATCTCAACTGTAAACACTTGGTTTGTGGACATTGCCAGAAAAGTTTCACGCATTGCATTGTGGGATGTGGAGTCTTATAGACAAAAGGTGTCGGATGCATGGAAGTAGGGATGTAACGATTCACTCAACTCCCGATACGATTCGATTCACGATACTGGGTTCATGATACGATTTTCTCACAATTTATTTTACAAAATGGGACTGTTGACAAATGACTGAAAAATATTCCTTTATTTTTTGGGGGAAAATACTGTACTATTTTCCTTTTATTTTTCATTGTCAAAAGAATCCCTTGATAAACTATTCAAAATGATGCAATTTAACTCAAAATAAATCTTGAATGAAATAAATAAAGGAATAATACAAATGAAGAAGAAACCTATTAATTTAAATTCTGGTTCTATAGTAAACAATTCAAAACTGCATAATAGTTCTTTTTCTTTTTAAAAGTGCAACTGAAAATGCATTTTGTGCCTTAACAATTGGACTTTAAAAAAAACAAAAAAAAAAAACAGTCATTTTATTGTATTTACGTCAGATATTTGTTTAGACCAGCAGAGGGCGCTAGTAACCCAGTGGTCGGTTTGCATGCAGTTATTCCACCAGTGAAGAAGAGAAGCTATGCTAGCAGACAGAGCTAATAGAAAAACGTGACTTTTACAGATATTTACGTAATATTACAGATATTCTTTCGGTGCTAAAGGAGTAAAGAATCATTTATGAGCATGTTTAACAGTAAATGGCGGCCAGAAAGAAAATAGTAGCAGATTCCGCCCGTCACGTCCGCTTCTGGAAGGATTAATATATAGCGCCCTCTGCTGTTTGTATTTTTATGGGGAGCTCTTTCTCATTACATGTTATGTAATGATAATAAAAGGCTATTCTATTCTATTCTATTCTGCTGTTTAAAAAAAGTACTGCGATTCAATTTTCAGAGCATCGATGTGAACCGTGGAACCTATGAATCGATTTTTAACTGCCTTACGATTAATCGTTACATCCCTACATGGAAGTGTTTTTTCCTTCATTCTAACTGTGATTTATTGTGTTTTTTTTTTGTTTTTTTTTGCCAGACAAGGAGGACAGTCATTCAAATGATGCCATTGTTGTTATAGTTTCTTCCCATTATTCCCCATAATATCACCTCTCTCTACAAAACATTCAGTTTCTGCCTGATTCAGATCTTTTTTTGTAAGCTCAATAATAAACATCCACCATTTCAGTCGGCGAAAACACCAGAAATGAATCAGGAAGCCACTTTGGCAGAGTTTTGGTTGGCAAACACAAGAAATCACAATATGAATGAAGGAAAAAACACTTCTGTGCATCCGACAACGGGTCTCCACATCCAACAATGGAATGCGCGAAAGTTGTCTGACAATATCAACAAAGTGTTTACAGTGGAGATCAAAACGTACCGTAGAGGGGCAATTTCAACCTTGTACATTTGTTAGTGAGTAAATTATCTCTGATTTATTGATCTATGCATGAGGCCAACACTATATCTAATAAAAAAAATGATGTGTCCAGTAGCTGTAAACTGTAGCATTGGAACAATTAAAGCTTTTCCACCACTTCATGAGATTCATTCATTCATCTTCCAATCTGCTTATTCCTGTTAAAGGTTGCTGGGGTTTGTTGGTGCCTACCTACAGTTTACAATGGGCGCTATGTGGGGGTACACGCAGAATACGGTGCCAGTCCATCACACAGCAAACACAATGAGACAATTACGACTCATTCGGTGATTCAAATCCACCTTTGTTGGATTGAGGAAGGAAACACAATGACACTGATGAAACCTAAGCAAGCATGGGGAGAACATGTAAACCGCATACAGAAAGTAGCCGTTTATGCCTTGCAGGAATGTCTTCTTTCACTCGTTAAGAATGGGGAGCACATCCATTACTGATACAGACACAAACACACACACACGTATTCCTAGAGTGTGTATTAAATAGAGCCGAGTTAAATAAAAACCACTTAATCGATCTTGAATCAGTTTCAATGAAATATTCCATAATCGATTCATTGGTGCTGAAATCGATTAATTTTTTTTACTCTAACACCAGTCGTCTCGCGCTAAAGTGCAACTCAAGAGTGCATCCAGTGCAAATATGGTGAATGGCGGTTGTAGACCAAGTTCTGCTGGGTAAGAAGCCCCAACTTAAGTCAGAAGTTTGGAACCTAAGGGTCTATTAACTATGTACGACATTTTTAGTATTTACTTCATTTTTATTTAATTTTTTCAAAATGATTGCAATATTCATGTTTTGTGCGGACAGGTCTACTGTATATATATATATTTAATTTCTATCATATTCTTCTATGTGAGAACTAAAGGTGGAGTAGCTCTGCTCCTTCTCTAAAAAAAGAGTCTTTGGACCGTTTTGCCCTTTAAAGTCACATTAAGGGGTCACTGATGCCCACAACATGGGGTCACAGCAATCTCCCGCTCTTATTTTGTCAAGCCTACGAGTTAAGCAGCAGGAGTGAGGTACAAAGTGCAGGTGGGCTCATTCTCCATGACAAGCCCCCATTATAAATCCAGTCCTTGAAGGGAAGAGATGACTGTAAAACAAAACCAGTTTCCAATAACTTCAAAATCCTAGTTTTTAACCCCCATTTCTTTTTCTCAATCCCTCCCAGTCATCATTTTATTTATTTTCCCTCCCTCTGTTCCCTTCAGAGGAAATAGGGGAAATCAGGAAAATGTCTTCTTGACCTTAATCTGTCCAGTAGTGAGCTACAGAGAGATGACATGCAACCACAGAGGTAAAGGGCAATTGTTGTGTTTTTTTTATGCTAAGAGCTGATTTACAGAGCCCGGGGGATTTTTCGTAAGGCTTCCTCATTGTTTGATTTTCTTTATTGGAGAATCTAAAAGAGCAAAGACTCGCAACATTCCTTAATTTTCCTTAATCCCCTCTGGCTTCCCAGTTTCAATAATTCCACCTGCAGTAACAGAGGACAGCGTAAAGAGTGGGATTTGCACTGCATGGACTGCTTTGTGCGTAACATAATGGGAAATGTTTGCTGCTCGCTGCAAAGGCTATTACAACAAGTGAGCAATAACATTCATCTCACAGAGCCCTCGCAACAATTGAACATAAAGCACTAATAAGTAAATAAATCTGACTTGGTGAAAGTCTGCTGGAGGAAATGAATGAGAGAAGCAGTTGTCAGCATTTTAGCCTTTCGTTTCATGTGAGGATGTAAATATTCATCGTCGCTTGGAATGATATTGACTGGATAAAGACAATCTGGGGGCCTTTGGTGGACGTCACAGCAGGTAATACTCAAATCTCTAACTTCTTAATATCCTCTTTTGTTACATAAATCAAATTTATGTCAATCCTGTTTCTCTCTCTGAGTTTTCCAAATGCTCCACTAGAGCTGTTTAATCCAGGTCACTCCCAAAGAAAAATGATTGTTTGTATCACTGCTAGCTCCAGATTAGCTTCCAATCATGGCACCTTTCTGAAACTGCAAGCTACTTCAAAGTCAGGTACTTAAAGGGATCCTCTGATACCTTTGAAATGTCCTTATTAGAAGATATATGCCTAACAAAATGCATTATTTTGCACCATATTCCTTTTGTTAACTTTTTAAACTGGGACTACTTTACCCTGTGCGCCGCCATGTTGAAATGACGTCATTGATGACGCCAATCGCCCCTTTTAGTCCATTGATTCTATAGGAGGTGAAGCATTCAGAATCATTTAGCAGCTTTTTCAGTCAAAATGACAACTTGCGCTGCTTTGGGTTGATCTAAAAATTAGTAAAACTTAAAAAAGTCTTTGTAAACCTTTTTTTATTTTTATTTTTATTTTTTACCGAATATTGATAAACAAAATCCGTGCTCCAAAAAAAATCTGTGACCGCAGGGAGCGACAGTTCCAACTCTGCAGTTGAAGAGCAGAAGAAGAGAAGAGGAGCAAGCAATCAGGACTTAAAGCATTAAACCATATCTTCAACCATTTCTGACAAGAACACCAGTTCTTTGCAGCAGACAGATTCAACTTGGGTCGGCATTAATGAGCAGCAGTCGATCCTGGTTGCCTGTATTTACATGCACGAAGCTCTTCTTCTTCTTTACGATATATAGTCAAATCCATTCTCACCAGTAAGACTATGTCATCCCACGATAAAAACTGTAAATTCCCATGTCATAAATTAGCAAAGGCCATGGGCCAATTTAGCCAAGAATTCCTCTAAAAACAAATATATTCCATAAAATATCAGCCCATGAGCTCTTTGAGTCAGCAGCTATTGTAGCCTTTTTAATGTGTCTAGTGTTGATTAAAATGTGTTTGTAAGGGACCTGTTTACACTTTAAGTTGGGAATTGTTATATTTATTGTGTTTATGTATCGTAATGTTTATTACATTACCGTGATAAACATTTTTTTTTTGTCAGTATCAGCTATCCCTACTAGCTAGTGCCGATAGGCACCATGTTGTTGACCCCTGATGTAACCCTTACACACACCTCCATGCACCAGTTTCCTGACTGTACCTGTCCAAGTTGTTGGGAGTTCTATACTGACACGTCTAAAAGTGTAAAAACGAGCATGGGAATATCCAAACTAAACTAGAGAATTAAAGGAAAGGAATTTAGTCAGATAAAACCTAATGGAAACACATTTTCTTGAGGCCATATCTTTTAAGATGAAGATATTATAGAGAAAATGTTTTCCAACACAGTGCAAAAATGCTTCAGGAACAGCCCGAGGAATACTACAACTAAGCTGAAGCATTACCTCTAAATTCCTCAAAAGCATTAAGATTTACTCTAGTTAAATCCAAATGCATTATGGTATAATGTTTTACATTTTCCATAATGTCAGAACATTGTGCCTAATGGGTGCATTTCTGAAGTGAGCTTGTTTTATTCTACGAATAAATGATTAATGTCTAAAGTGACTCTCTTTACATAATATCTTTCATTTTAAAGATACTTTTGAAAAGCTTTCTAACTATAATTTTACACTTAATTGCAAGTGGCATGACTGATTAGTCTGTTGGTAATTTCACATTCACGTAGTTAGAGCCTGGCGGGGGACTGATAGAGAAAAAACATCTGAACATGATCAGTGATTGCTGGATTGATGGGTGCTCCAATCAGAAGCTCCTCATTAGCTCCGGTGGGAGTCAAACGACGCCGACAGGAGGACACGACTTAAATGACACACATCGATCTGAAGCATCAGGTGGTGGCAGCCGCATCAACACAAGGTAAACGAGGAAGTAAAAGAAAAAGTTAAAAAAAGTACGCACAGATCCGTCGGTCCACAGTAGGGTTGGGGTCAATTATAATTGTAATTGTGTAATTGAGAATTAATTAGAATTATGGCATAATTATGATCGAAACCGTCATTTTAAAAATGTGTTTTTGTCGAAATCGTAATGAAATTGTAATTGAGTTTAGATAATTGACTTTGTAATTGCTATGAAAATTCTATATAAACTGATTAAAATTTAATGCAAAACTGGGGAGCTATGTTACAGTTCTATTTACAGTTCAACACATGTTATTAAAATATGTTTCATATCAAGCTTTTCCACATTTTACCATTTAAAGAAAAGTAAATTGAGGGGTATACTGACAAAAAAGAATCAGAAATCCACACCAAAAATCTCAAAACCTATATTTTCATTCACCAATAGATAGGAAAGAAATTAGATGATAGATATGTGTCTTTAGTGTATTTTACAGCTGATTTAGGACCCGTTATCACAAGAGATGCTAACAGAAAGCTAACACTAGAGGAAGGTTAACTTTTTTTTTACGTTATTTATTTCAGGCTCAGTAACTGTGATTAATTGTAACTGAAATTTAGTAATTGAGAACGCAATTATAATTGACTTTTTAAAAATAAAAAAATAATAGTAATTTAATTATAATTGGAGAAATGCTGGCTGCTGTAATCATAATTGAATTGTAATTGAACATGGGTAATTGAAAACGTAATTGTAACTGAAATAGGTAATTGACCCGAGCGTTGTGTTTCTGACATTGTGTGAAGGTTAACAAATTAGGCATGTGTCAAGTCTGATTCTGAGCCAGTTTGAAGCATGAATTAATAATGTGGAGGAAAGTTATTAAGTTATTTGTTAACAGTAAATATTCTGAATGCATCCCAGAGAACATGACTCATTAATAAATCTGAGTTTTAAAATTTAATGTTCATTCTGGAAACAACAGTAGTTCGCTCTCATTGAGTCTCAGCTTTGGATTAATTATGGCAGCTGTGTGAAAGTGAAGCCTGTAGGAGAGAGAGAAGGGGACCAGGTCTGGATTTAAAGCATCTCCTGACAAACGACATGATGAAGACAGATAGATAGTCCCTCTCTGTCACTGAGCTACCATCTAATCCTTGTTTTACCAAATCATCTTCATATAACAATCTTGGTGTGTTGGGATGACATTGGTCTGATAACCAGCCCGTTTCTCCCCATCGCTCTCAGCGTCTTACTGCCATCCCTGGCTCTGTGAGTGTCTTGTTGCTGGCGGGTCACTATGCCAACAGCAGCAGACAGAGCTCATCTCAGCAGGGTGGCATTAAATCCATCAGGGCTCGCTGTTAATTACTCTCACATCCGCGGATGTCTGAGGCGATGCTGGCCTGATGTAACCTGGCCACTGGTCTTTAAACAAGTGATCCCAGAGCTGGATGTGCAGCCACTGCCGAAGAGCCACGAGGTCGATGCAATTTAGACAAGAGCACTCAGAGAGCCCCTAAACCTCCACCAAGCACCAAATATCATCTTAGTCAGATATTGGCAGTTATCTGGACCAATGATCGTGATTATGGTACCATGATCATTCCCACTTTAAAGATTTGGAAGATATTTCTATCCCCATTAATAACCATACAGTAAGTCAAAATCTATGGGCAATGAATTGCCCAATCCCGATCTGATCTGAAACCAACCCGACATAACTGAGTCAAATTTTACTGAGATCGGTCAATCAAGAACTGAGATATATGTTTTTGAAATTTTGCCAATGATGAAAAAATGGAATTAAACTAAGGGTGGGGAACTCTAGTCTTTGAAGGCCTGATTCCTGAGACTTTTAACCTGTGCTCCAACACACCTGGTTGAAACCAATGTGTTGTCATCAAGCTCTAGAGAAGCATGATAACGAGCCATTCATTTGATTTAGGTGTGTTGGAGTGGGGACAGAGATAGCTAAAGCGTATACCATATAACAGCGTTAACCTAACCACTAGAGCGGACATGGGCTCGTCTGTAACGGTCGCATTTGCAGACCATGGAGTCGCCGCTAGCTTACCAATCTATAGGAAGAGATTTGTCGCCTTTCTAACAAGCGTTAACCTAATCATGAAGAACAAAGCCAAAACCATACAGGCAGACCTGCTAATACTGTATCATGTTTTTCTGCAGTCTGCGCCTTCTCCTCGCCCTTCTCTCTCTTTTCTGTTTCAGGTGTCTTGAAGCTGGAGCTGGCAGTTTCTGATCCGTGGTTCACACCTCAACTAGTCTGGGACACTCTGATGTTCTATCTCTCCATCCTGTTCTGTTCGCCTCCTTCTGTCCACTAACCCCAACCAGTCAAAGCAGATGGCTGCCACCTCTGAACCTGGTTCTGGCGAAGATTTCTTCCTGTTAAAAGATACTTTTTTTCTTCCCACTGTCACTGATGCTTGTTCATGTGGATTTTGTTGATTTTTTTTCCTTCTTATTATGAATTGTATATCTTAATAGCTCTACGAAATGACTTTTGTCGTGATTTGCGCTATATGAATAAAGTTGAATTGAATTGAATTATAGGGATAGGATATAGGATAAATCTTTTGGTTAAATTAGTGGTTGGAGCCTCTGACTAGTTAAGTCTGGTAGAGATTCCTAAAACTCATTACATCCTAGACTAGTTGCTTGGATAAAATACATGTTCATCTGAGACAGGGACTCCTAAAGCTACATGAGGCATGCTTAGCATAAAATGTAAATTGTTTAATAGTTGAAATCTCTATAGCCACTAGACTGGGACGCGCACACGCACAGACCCAGGTCACAGATGCTCCCCCTCGCCTTGGGAGGAATTGCTTCCATTTGGCCTGTCACTGTGACTGGGACCACAGTGGATTTTCTCATTTGTGAGTGAGTGAGGTGATATTCAGACTCTCATGGCTAATCTGCAGCTGCAGGCCGGTACAGACGCGCACACACACCCTCTGGATGTAGTTCACAGGAGTCTTTTTTTTTTAATACCTTTGTCTTTAAAATCAAGCCCTTTGTAGCTTTAAGTAATTTATTTCACAGATTTTGTCTACTATAGTTTTTCACCTGGCTAAAAACTAGTTTGACATAACACATGCACATACATATATATATATATATATATATATACATGCAGTATAATGGAAATGAATGGCATTTGTCCCCACCCAAAAAAAATTAACATGAGACAGAAATCCTCCAAATGTATTTTGTCCAAATTTGGGAATTTACCCAAAACAGCTGGAGATTCAATATTTGTATTTTTATTTTTTATCATTTAAAGACAGTGTAAAGGCCTCATTGATCAATAAATTCAAATTAATTTACTAGAGAAAAAAAAAAAGATGTAAAAGGTTGAAATTGCCACTTGAAAGTTTGTTTTCATCTCCACCGTAAAAAGACAATTTTGAAAAAAAAAATCCAGTTTGACTTCATTTGTGTTCTAGTTTGTTCCCATTATTTCCAGTGATATCACCTCACTCCGCGAGACATTCGGTATAAACCCCAAAATAAAAATCTGACATTATTTTGCCACAACTCCCAGTCCGTGAAATCACCAGAAATATGTTGGAAAGTCACTTTGGCAGAGTTTTGGGGGAGGGGAAAACAAGAAATCTTAGTAAGAATGAAGTAAAAGAACTTCTATGCATCCATCCACGGGACACCACATCCCACAATGCAATGAGAGAAACTATTTCCAAAATGTCAATAAACGGAATGTTTACTATGGACTAAGGTGGCACAATTAATCAAATTTTAATCGTGATTACGATTTTGGCTGCCACAATTTTTATTTTTTATTTTTAGTATTTGTCATTATTCTTGTTTAAAGCTTTTATTTTGCCATCTAAACTGTTCACATATTGATTGTTAAAAAGTAGTTCATTAAAAATACAGACATGATGATTAATTATGATTAATAATCGGATTACAATATTGATCCAAACAATCGTGATTATCATTTTGGCCATAATCGTGCAGCCCTACTATGGAAATGAAAACAAACTTTCGGATGGCAATTTCAGTCTTTTAAAGCAAATTATCTTTGATTAATTGATCTATAAGGCCTATACTATCTTTATCTGATATAAAAAAAAAAGATTAAGCCAATTAGTTTTTATAAACAGAAGCAATGTAATTCCATATCTTTAAAATTCGATGACTGACACTAGAATTCAAACATAATCTAATGACTTAAATATTAAAAAGACTAAAACTTGCAGTAATAGAGACACTAAAAACATGTCAGTGCATCGTCATGAAAGGACTATTTTCTTCTTTCTTGGTGCTGCTGGATTCTTTTTCTCAGCCTTGAAAAGCAGCTGAAGCACACAAACGCTGACCTCTGATTGAAGCCGAGCATCCAATTCTGCCACATTCACGAAGCCTCAGTTAGCATTTGATTAAGGGAACATAATTCAGCCCCACTCAGACATACTGTAGACATCAAGGCCCAGATGAATGCAAATTGCCTCTTTTCATACACACATATAGAATCTACATTTCATTACAGCATATAGTGGGGATGATTATACAATAACAGCCCAGCATTACTGCCTGGTTGGCTGAGAGAACCGAGCGGTCCAATTAAAGAGCCGTCACACACTGTGGCCGACCGCTGTGCCAAAAACCGATCCTATCATTAAAGGCCGCCATCACTTTGAGGTGAAAATGCTTTCAAGCCTTTCAGCGAGTTTCTGCGGCAGTCAACAGGTGAGCTCTCCACTTGATTATTAGTCTCTCTTCAATCTATGAGTATCGGTATATGCAGTGACCTGTGCGATTCATATCAAAATGAAAAAGTATTACATGATCAAAGTCCAGCCAAAACGGCTTTGTCTCTCAGAATGGAAAACAAAGCAGGTCAAGACTCTTACATTCAAAGACAAACTGCACAACTTCAAAGAAGTTACGCGTGAAACCATTAGCACAACATGTGTGAAGCACGGCAAATTAGATTTATAGCTTTTCACATTTTATCTTTTTGAGAGCAGAAGCTACACAAAAAAATATAAATTCTCAGGAGTCGTTTTATTTTTCTGCCATCATTAAATGTGATTTATTCTGCAGAGGACTCACAAATCAAGAAGTATGCTTGGTTTTTTTTTGTGTGTTTGTTCTCCCATCACACAAATGATTCGATAGTTTCAGGGTTCTATTATTTATTGACAGCGCTGCAAAGAAGTGACACATAGAGTTAATGATTTAATGAATAATTTTGAAATTGGGGGGGAAAAAAAAACACAAGAACTAAGGATTTCTGGAAGACACAGATCAGACTTTGCTCAATACGCAAAGACATCAACGGATGACATGTAGCCAATAGATTAACAGGAATCAATTGCTGACAATAAGAACTTTTGCTAATGTTCGGTCAAACACAAGCAATACCGGCTGCTGTTGTCATATCCTTTCCCTTTGAGCAGCATTTTGGTTTATCTTGTGTCTGAAACAACCAGACTTAACTTTTATCACTTCTTGTTCAGTTTCAGAAAAGATTAATGCAGCAGCAATGACTGATATTGGTTAGATAACACCCTGAAAACTAACATCGGATTCAAATTTGTTGTAGATATTATGTTGAAGGTTAAAATATATGTAACCAGTTGGTTAATAATAAATGGGTCAGTTTTTCTTCATCCCTATTGTTGCTTTGTTTGAGTATCACTTGATCAAGCCTTTTCTAACATTCCGCACTACAAAAGTAGTAATTATTAGGGCTGGGACAACGTGTAATCAATGACGTCGACGTAAAAAATGTGCGCCGATGTGTCGTCTGACCAAAACAAAGATGGTGGCACCAGAGAATAAGTAACGCCATTGGCAGTGAAGGCACGCACTCGTTCATTGAAGGTAGCTGTTCCCCGTAACCCTCGTCCTGATCCCAGGTGTGACCGGAAGATTTAAAAGATGCACTTTTTTCAGTAAGCTAGGCCTATGTGTTTTCAACGTAATTAAATTATGTTGGTCATGGCTCCCACTGCCTTTTTATTTTCTATTGAACGCTACCTCTGACTCTAAATGCATTTCTTTGTACTTTTATATAGTTACTTGAACTGTATTTTGGAATTTTGAGTTGAAGAGCAATACACATATAATGGGGAGATAATAGATAATCGAATTGAGTTGAATCGAACTGGAAAAATTAATCGTTAGATTAATTGATACATCAGAAAAATAATTGTTAGATTATTATTTAAAAAAATAATCATTTATTCCAGCCCAAGTAATAATTATTTTTTTATTAAGAAAATAAAAAAATAAAAAATTATGTATGATTCATGCTGATATCGGATCAATATCTGTATCGGCCAATACGCAAGGCTGCAATATCGATATCATATCGGAAATGAAAAAGTTGTAATGGGACATCCCTTATAAGAAGTAAGTGAGATCAGAGTTTTTACAAACATCCATACATGGTTAGATGTTCTACTGGCTCCACCTTTAAATATTCACAGATCTTATGCTAAAGGTCTTGTGGTCCATCTGTTGTTGGACGTCATCAATCATATAGCCATTGTTTCTTTGTGATCAATATTGTTGTCCAATAATCAACATCCACTTCTAGCCTTTCACAATAAGAGATCTGTCTATTCCCTTTTAATTAACTGATAACTTAACCTTTCCTCACATAATTGAAAAGCTAAGTGTTTTTCAATCACTGTGAGAGGTTGTCAGGTGTAACATGGTAATTTGATCCAATTTCACTGATTTCATTCATTTGAAATGTGAGTTTTATAGTATTTTTAAATACTTTTTTTATCTAAAATTTTACCATTTGTTGTGAAAGCAGGTACGAAAACAAAAAGCTGTCTTCGAATTCACTGCATTTTTCCTAATAGTGTGTAGTAGAAGTATCGGTAATGGTATTCAGAATCTGTAAGCACTCAGATCCAAGTATTGTGTGACGATATCTCGATACAGCAATATATCGCGATATTTTTTCGTACAATCGAATGTCGATATGCCCGCGCTAAGTATAGATTTTTTTTTATTATATTTTTTTTTTTTTTTTTTAAACCTTTTCTGATTTTTCACTAAAATGTGCAGGTAGGTCTTCACAGAAATGTTGTCACTGTTTGTTGAAGGAACCAATATATTGTTTACTGGAATATTGCACTGTAATGGTGTCACTGGTAAGAAAGACCCTATTTTTTGTTTACAGAAAGCACTATTGGAGATACTTATTTGTTTACATTGGAATGTTGACACTTATTTACAGAAATGTTGCACTAAAAGTGTCACTGTTCATAGGACACTTTCAATTTATTGTCTTTCAGAGATACAAAATAAACAATCTTTTTTTTCATGTTATGTCATACATGATCGTAGATTGATTTCTGACCAATGCATTGAAAATGGCAGTATCGTCATATCGTGAGATAATCGTTATTGCGAGCTTTGTATCGCGCATGGTATCGTATCGTGAGGTACCTAGAGGTTTCCACCCCTAACTGGTACCATATTGGTACCAAAAAAAAAGATGAATTGAACAGACAGTTCATTAAGGTTTGATCAGCTTTGTGTTTATCTAAACACGCTCAGGTTTCAGACTACGTGAGAAAATTCAGAAAATATTTGTGCTGTTTTAGCGTACAATAGGTGATTTACTACATTTTAAATAGTGGTGTGGTGGGGGTATTTTCTGTTTTTACGTATAAAATGCATCGCGCCGCAAACTGATTGAAGAACACCGGACTAGTTTACTTAAAAATCACTTCTACAACCACTAACTATCAGATTTCTTTCCATTTAGAAATAAAGATCATTGCTAATGATTAGCCAATAGCTAACTGCTAGCTCCACTATAACAACATATAACATCCATAATCCAGTGGTTCATCAGTGCATTCACCAAAACCTTTGTAATAGGAAATAATAAAATGTAAATTATTTAAAACATGGGTACATATTTTGCTTGGACACAAACGTAAGCCTGAGCCAATTTTTTTCCTTTTAATTCTTATAATTTGTCTTATATTAAACTAGTTTGTAATGGAAATTCATATTGGTTCACACATGTAGTGTCTGGACCACAGCGAACCCCTGCGGTACGATCGAACCTATGTTAAGAAGCACTATCATAATCATATCTACAATAGCGTCCCATGTAGGGGCAAGTATTGGCAAGGATGTTGCGATACGATATGTATCACAATACGATATTGCGATATTCTACCCAGTTAATATCAAAATTAAACGTAGAGATGAAAAATCAAGTTACTGTAAATGTTCATCAGAAGATATTTTTGCACGTTTTCACTGAAAAAAAGAAAATGCAGCGTTACACACTGCCATCTTAAAATAAAGTGCAACAAGTTTCTTTTCACTGAGATTACTGTGTAGAAGTCTACAAGTAACCATGACAACATAATGACGGCATTGTAACAACTGTAAGTGAGAACATTAAGGATGAATCATCCTGAGTTACTGACAATGCACAAAAATAAGAAAAAAATAATTTCTCTTATTGTATCAGTTTAAACACTGATCTGAACAGATTATATGAAAATAAAAAGTATGCGCAGACATAAATATTGCACACTGCCATCATAAAATCAAGTGCATCAAATAACCATTGCAACACATTGAAAGCATTGTAACCACCACTGAAATATTGCACAAACACACAAAAATAACAATAATAATTTTTTAGATTAAAAAAAATCGATTTAAAATTGGCGCCCAAAGAAAATCATGACAAATCTTGAAATCGATTTTTTTTTTCACACCCCCAGTCCCAAGGAATAAAACAGACTGCACTACATTTATGTAGATAAGTCAGAAACTTGGCAGGTGAAATCTATCACACTGATAATAACCTATCAATCATTCCACATATTGATGATTGTTTGCTTACAACAGAGCCTGCTGTTACTGCTGGTAACATTTAAAAGATAGCGTTGAGCAAATTCTGCTTCACTTTGAGGTATGGTGAAACAAATGAGTAAATGGGATTCTCTGAGTTATGACGTTAAGATCAGTCTGATCAAGGATCAAAGTCGCATCTTTAGTTTCCAAACTTGGTAAATAAACGAGAGGAAAACACCTTTTGAGTGATGCTTGTAACTTTTTACAGATTCCTGACAACTTTAATGTATTCCCAAGTTTAATTATTTCTTAATATTGACATTTCTAATTAAGCAGCATAATTGGAAAGCCCGTGTGCACCGGCAATCATTTCAGCGGTCGTTGAAAAATTAATATGATAATTATTAATGAATGCGAGCACATTTAATTGTGGCGCCATCCTCCTTCAAATGACATGATGACAAATACAAGTGTCTTGTCAGCGCTTTTCTTCCTCATCGCACACCTCAATCCAAACTAATCCATGTCACCTCGCAGAGAACACTGAAACCAATTAAAGTCCCATTTCATTTTCCACCTTCATTAATGCATCTCGTTGCCAAGGTTACCATCATCCAGTAACTCGGGAACAAACAAATTTAGAGGCAAGCGCTTTGATATTTCGGGAAGGAGACATGGGGATGGAGCTTACATAGAAAAAAACAAATACGCACCGAGTTTTAATCCTCCGGTTCCAAAGTGTTCTGCACGTGTTTATCACAACACAAAAGCTCCTTTATATTTTTCTTCATCTGAACAAACATTTTAATATTGGACAGTCTTCAGAAGCTAATACCACCGCTTAAACCAGGGGTGTCAAACTCATGTTAGTTCAGGGGCCAAATACCACTTATCTTAAGTGGGCTGCAGATTTTAGGCAATTAGTCATTTTGCACTTATAAATAAATGATAAACTATGCACAGCACTGATAATATCAAAGCTATAAGTGACACATTTCTGTCCCTGCAGGATCTTCACTTTCAATTTATTTGATTTTGTGACCCATTTTTATGTAATTTGGGGAGATTTTGTGGAATAATTTCAACAAAACTGCAGAATTTGAGAGTTATTTTAATAAAAAAATGACTTCCATCATGTGATATAAGCAGGGAGGAAATGTGAGCCCTGCTAATATTGTGGAGTTTCATTCAACAAGTATTATTTTGAAGATATGTGATAACTGAATTAGTTGGTCATTTACACAATGATTCATAGTTTCTCTGCCTTTTTTGCTTTCTGCTACGGGCCGAATGGGATGCTCTAAAGCAGTGTTGCTCAAATGGGGGTACACAATGGCACTACAGGGGGTTCTAGAGCGAGCGAGCGAGAGAGAGAGAGAGAGAGAGAGAGCGAGAGAGAGAGGAAACTTAACAGATAAAAACATTAAAAATATGGGTGTTTAATATTGTTTATTTTTAGTTAAAAATTATAATCAATATTACCAGCAACTCACAAAACGACAACAAAAACACACAAAATATACTGAAGACCAGACAAATAACAATAAAACACACAAAATGACGCCATAACCCACGCACTAAGCAAGAAAAATATTTACTATTACCAGCAACACACAAAATGACAACAAAGACACTAAATGAATGAAAAACACACAAGATCATCACAAAATACACACACAAAAAAGAGAAACCACGAAACGACACCAAAAACACACACAATGAGAGGGTATATGTTAAATAATACAAACAACACACAAAAACGACAACAAAAACAGAGAAAATAAGAGAAAAATATACTGAGTAACAAAAAGAACAAACAACAAAATACACTAAATGACACTAAAACACACAAAATAACACAAACTAAGAGAGAAAAATACTTACCATTACCAGCAACACAAAAAAGGGCAACAAAAACACACTGCATTAATGAAAAACACACAAGATCACTACAAAATACACAAAAAAAGAGAAACATATAAAGTGACATAAGAAACAAACAAAAGACACAGAGAGAATAATTTAAATAATACCAACAACGCACAAACGGCAACAAAAACACACAAAATAAGAGAAAAATATACGGAATAATAAAAAAAAAAAAAAATCAGACAAATAACAACAAAATAGACAAAATGACAAAAAACACACAAAATGATGAAAGAAATTATCTTGATCTCACAACACCAGGCGAGAAATGACCGGAGATGATAAAAACTATAGAAAAAAGGAGGCACTAAATACTGTTTCTTTATTTACAACATGAGATTCTTTAAAATATGTGTTACCACTTTTTCATTCCATCATTTTGCTCTAAAGTTTTTTTTTTTTCATTGATTTCTGAGCAAAATGTTGTAGTCGCACAAAGTTTGAGAAGCACTGCTCTAAAGGGCCAGATTTGGCCCCCGGGCCTCGAGTTTGACACGTGTACGTAAAACTTTGCCCCGCCACAATCCTGTATTTATGCCGACAGGAGACAGCATGAGCTGTAACTGCACAATGTCATTACGGTCTTAGCGTTTTCCTCCTGCAGTGTGATGTGACAACGCCAGACACAGTGACCCAATTTGCCTGAGTGGTTGTAGGAGGGGGCCGACAGTGGGGGGGCAGCATCAACATGTACAAAGACACTCAGGTAACACTAGCATACAAAACACCATGAAATTAGGTTCATAAAATGTATGTTTGGTATACAGAGAAAGAAAATAAGGAGCATACAGTGATGCAGGCTGCTGTGGTGGCTGGAGATGGGTGGGGTGGGGTGGGGGGCAATGGTGATCTCCTAGACCGGCCTCTTTCGCATGCAAATCATATCTGAATTTCTCATTAGCATAACTGCATGAGCAACTTTAAATGCTTTTAATTTTCAATCTCGCCAAGCACAGGAGTAATTTGTCACTGTCAAGATGGGAGACTAAAAGGGGTGGAGCGGGTGGAGGCGGTGGGGAGGGGTGGCGCGACCAAAGGGAGCCAAAGTCTCCACGCTAAACTGGAATCACAGGAAATTCCTGATTTCCTAATTGACTGAGGTTCAGTTTAGACCAGTTGCCTGGAAGGTGTAAATAATTATGTGCGTACATTCAAATGGCAAGAATTAGAGAACGTGGGGTGGATACGGGGGGGGGGGGGGGGGAGCACATTACACGATGCTTTTTCCCCTTTAGCCAAAACATTTTCTCTCTGATGATTCTAACACATAGCCATTTTTACGCTGTTCAAGTCTGCATTTTTAGCGCATAATAATCATAGATGATCAACTGGAAATTAAAATCTAAATGTCACATTTCTTACATCTCCTTGCCATCATCGTGATGAAGTTGATGAAGTTGCTCAAAGCTATTCGTCGGCAGTGCACAAAAACAATCCCCGCTGCTTATCATATACGCAGTTGTAAGTCATTTATTATTTTATCTTCCTTCTTTCAAGACGTGAGATCAATTGACATCACACTTTGAAGTCTAAACCACTAATACCTCGTTTCTTGTACAAAGCAGTTTAGATTCAGACAGATCTTGTTAGCTAAATTTAGCTCTGGGTGGAAAAACGGGAAGAAATTGTACAAGTCTAACAGTTAATGGCGAAAGCCAATTATGCTAGCATAATTAGTATGCTATAAGAAAAATAAAGGTGGCTGCAGCACAAAGCAGGGTACTACCTACCTACTGGTAAAAATAGAACCATTAGACTGAACACTTGTTTACACCTCGTGCCATTTTTTTTAAACAGTGAAAAGACATCAGTTTGTTATTCAGCCACTTTATAGTGCAGAATGAACTCCAATGATGTTTAACTCTCAACAGCTTTTCCATTAAGTGTAAATAAAGCTAAGGTGGTTGACCAGAAAAAGCTGAATAGGCTACAGTTGATGTTACATAGCTGAGTTAGTCCCCATTTCCTCATAAACCTGCATGTACATAATTGGCAGTGGCTATCTGTACGGTTGCCGTATCAATATACCAACATTCTATCCATATGCAGCGCCCTATTTGGCCAGTTTAGCTCACGTGACTAAGACTAAATCTAGCCTTAACCCTAAAAAATGTTGTGATACTGAGTTATGACCTAACCCTAAGACCAATAGCACCGGGGGTCGTCCGTAAGGCAACCGTACAAATAGACACTTTCTACATAATTTGAGTGGCATCGTTTTTCATCAAATAAAAAATTTAATAAAATTGCATTGTCAATTCATTCAACTGACAAAATGATGATACCGATATTAATTATCTCCAATAAGGTGGTTATATTTTCTCTGATTTATTTAGTTTTTTGACTCTTAGCAGGATTATATCAAAAGTGCAAAATTTATTTTGATTTTAACCAAAGATTGATTACTCCATTCAATTTTGGAGTGGATCCAGATTAATATACTGATTCTGGATCAGTTTGAGAAATAATAATAATCACTATCTCTCAGTATTGACAAAATAAAAAATAATATCTCAGTTTGTAATACATTCACTGATATTTATGAAATTTGACTCTGTTATTTCGGGATGGTTCCCTCAATTACTCCACCAAGTTCCGTTCACATCGGATTGTTTGTTTTTTTTTAATAGGGGTGCCCAACATTTGGACCTACTGTATCCTTACTAATGGGGATGTTATAAACTATGAAAACTCATGAATAAAAAATTTAAATAAAGAAATTTCTTCCAAGCCTTTAAAGAGTGAATGATCATGATAACATGATCCAGATAACTGAGAATATCTGGCAAAGAGGAGATTTGGCACTAGGCTGAGGTTTGTGCTCTCTGAGTCTGAGTGCTCTTGTTCATAATTGAATTATAGATTTTAAATTTATTTAATAAATTCGTTGGGACAAAGCTCATTCATCAACAGAAAAAAAACAAACTGCAAATAAGCCAGAGTTTGCCTAAGATGGCCAAGTTTCCTCTGCAGTCCTTGGCCAGTTGTAAATGTGATGCATAAATAAATAAAACTCAAGCAACAAATAGTTCTTAGTTGAAATAGTTTAAGCAACAAGTTGTTGGCACGTAGGCATGTATCATAGTCATAGACTCAGAGAACAACCTGAACAGAAACCAGACTCCCTTCTTTACCCGAGGCTAACCCTCATCCTGTAGGCAATGATGCTACATTCAAAGACAGTAGGAAATCTCCACATCAATCCTCCATACTTCACAACAGAAACCTGTCACACATAACATGAACTTTGTCCAATACATTATGAATGAATGCAACACTGCTTTCCCCTTCAGGATAGAATGCCTTATGACCATCGTTAGGAAAATTATTTGCAGAAGATAATTGTAACAAATATAAATTAAGAAGTTGTCATTATATTTAATAAATGAGCCACAATCAAGATATTGCATACTCATTTTTAAAACACCATATTTATTTTTTTTTGGATTAGCAGATTTTTTAGCACAACTTCTCATATACAGTAAATAATAATAATGCATTGGATTTTATATAGCGCTTTATCATAGACACTCAAAGCTCTTTACGGAATCAACACATTATTCTTTCACTCCACACTTAGTGGTGGTAAGCTACTATTGTAGCCACGGAAGCAAGGCTGCCATAGAGCACCATCAACACTCACTCACACACTACATTCATACTAGGCAATGTGGGTGAAGTGTCTTGCCCAAAGACACAATGACAGATACCACTGTGGCACC
Organism: Gouania willdenowi; assembly: GCF_900634775.1. Taxonomy (NCBI): domain Eukaryota; kingdom Metazoa; phylum Chordata; class Actinopteri; order Blenniiformes; family Gobiesocidae; genus Gouania; species Gouania willdenowi. The sequence goes on along the minus strand of NC_041065.1, from coordinate 22,611,144 downwards.
TGGAATTCTCCGTGGTCTCCCATTCAACTACAAACCAGCTTCTGAGATCTAATGAGACCAGGCAATGACAGGCTGGTATGGCCACCAAATACTCATAGCCAGCAAGAATATAAATGTCCATGTAAATACAGGTGATGCATTGTGTCGTCTGACAGCTTTACTCTACTATCTGGTAGATCAGACTCCATCGGCCAGTCTTCATTCTCATTTAGTTGGGATTACCTTGTGAACCCATGACCCTGTGGTTGGGTTTCCATTCTTGGACGAGGTTTAGAGATGCTCTAACTGAGTGTGTTTCACATATTATGCTAGCGCTCAGAAATTCACAGATAATCAGTAAATGTTGCAGATGTTGGGAATAAAAGCAATGGCATGTCAACAAATATACCAGAGTGGCAGATAAAGAAAGCCATGGATGCTGGATGTTGGCTTGAAGCTCAGGATTTTACTATCCAACGTTTTACTACAGGATAACACTGCCATCCAGTGGTGATGGAGGTAAAAACAGCAAAAATGTTCAAACTGCAGATGAGTTCAAAGATGCTTTCAACTCCAAAAGTTAATAGCACTCCATTTCTTCTAATCTTATGACTGAGCGGGAGATTTTTAATCATTTTATTGTTCATTTAACATTTTTAATTGTTCATTCATCGACCCGCTTGTTCCTTTTCAGGGTCACTCGGGTTTTCTTTTGCCTATCTGCAGCTGTCATCGGGCACTAGGCGGGGCTACACCCTGGACAGGATGCCAGTCCATCACAGGGCAACACATAGACAAACAACCCCTCACACTGCCATTCACTATTACAGGCAATATAGAGACTCCAATCAACCTTACAGTCATGTTTATGGATTGCGGGAGAAAGCCAAAAAACCAGGAAAAACCCATGTAAGCATGGGGAGAACATGCAAACTCCACACAGAACAGACCCAAGTGTCCACCCCAGGACCTTCCTGCTGTGAATGTGCTAACCCCTACCCCACCGTGTTGATTTCAAACTTTGTTTGCTGTTGAGTATTTTTTTTTTTTTTTGTAGTTTAATGTTTTCTGTTGCACTACTTAATCATGTAAAGCAAACTGCATTGACTTGTGTATGAAATGCTCGATACAAACAAGTTTGATTTGCCATATTTGAAGTGGGTTAATAGTTTGTGGCAGTGCTGTTTAGAGAGTTACGAGAATGGAAGTTCAAAATGCTTGATCGTCACGTGATTCATGTAGACTCAAATAGTTCCAGGAAGTTATTGGCGAGAAATTGTAATCCATTGATTCCGAGTGACATAACTAGGATTTTTGGTAATCTGTCATCAATAACTGCATTGATTTACAATATTTATACAGTACACCATCATAAGTATGTGTTTGTAAAAATATCCTATGATAATACAGTATACTAACATGCATTATTGCACACGTCAATGGGTAGTACTATTTACTAGCGGTGTTGAAAAAAAATCGATTCGACGATACAGTATATAGCGATATTTCATCTCGCAATTCTCGGATTGATTCACAATAAATCCATATCGATTTTTTTTACCTTTATTTAACCAGGAAAGTCTTTTCCACTGCAGGAGACATTGTAACTGCACAAAGAAGTGCGCTGAAACCTGGGCATGTTGACCAGGTTATGTTTTTTTAATAAATTCTAAAAAGAAAGTACTAACTTTCTGCATTTATTTGTTGTTCTAGCCATATACCTCAGTTAAGTTGCACTAAAGTCATGTTGCACTAAAGTCAAAGTTGGTTTAAAAGCCACAGGCTGATTGTATGTTATTTTTTTATTTTAAGTTGTTGACACATGGCATGTTAAAGCCAATGTTTTGTGTGTAAAATATGCCAATAAAACATATTTCATACATTATGTTCTCATGAAGGTGTACAATTTTACAGATTAGTTGTTTCTAAAGTCATATATTTAAAAAAAAAAACAAAACAATTGCAAAAATCGCCTTATACTTTAATATCGGGATAAATCGTATCGACACGAATCTTATCGCCAAATGCCAGGCAATGCACACCTCTACTCGTGACAATTTTTATTCTTTTATTCCACTAGTGAAGACTACTCACACACACTAATAAACCAAAACTGAGTACAGTACAGTTGACGTGACGAATATCAAATTAATGCTAAAAAGGATTAGCATTGCAGGACACACACACACACACACAGACACACACACACACACACACACACACACACACACACACACACACACACACACACACACACACACACACACACACACTTACTTGTAGTTTTCAAATTCCCATAAAACACAATGTTTAAGATAAGATTTAAACACCAATCAACCATCTGTAACTAATAGCTAATTGCTAATAGTCCTGTGCAGGCAGTGAATGATGTAGCATTTATTTATTTATTTATAACTTTAGAGCAAATGTAATGTGAAATGCGGTGTATTTGTTGTTGATATTTATACCATAATAGGACTCGCAATAGGAGTTTTTCCAATTTGTGACATTAATAAAGAAGGACAAACTGACCTGTTGACATTTCTTCTTGAAGAACTTGTTGACTGCCCACGTTTCCACCTGTGGGCAGTGGTTGCCAGATAAAGATGAGGATTTCCCGCCCTATAGTCTGTTGGAAGTCTGTTAAAACCCGTTGGTTTCGAATATTTCATAATAATTATTTTATATGAATATACATTTTATCATCAAAGTTATTGTACTAGTTCCTAATTGTATATATATTTTTAAAAACAGCTGTCAGCTAGGAATGGGAGCTTGTACTAGCTTTGTGTCCCAAGTTAGCATCACTGCTTTAGCCTTCATTAACGCCCACGATGACCTTTATTTATTTGGTTTATTATGCAAGTCTTCTATCAGGAAGTAACGTTAATTAATTTATAATTAATTGGTTTCCACATCTGTAACACGACTTTTAATATTGTTGATGAAACGAACGACGATATTGTTGTTACCGCATATGGCCACTAGAGGTCACCAACGCCATGCTAGTGGTAACAGGATATGATCATCTATGCACAGGAGCAACGTGGCTGCCTATATTACATGGAACTCATTGATTTACCCATCATCAACCCTTTATATGTTTAATCTGACTTGCTCATTTTTGGTTTCGGACATACTTTTACGTCCAGTGGCCGCTTTTGAAGCATCTTGATAAAGTGAAGACTATGAAAAGAACACTGGAGATTGCAAAGACCCAAATCTCCTTTTTGCCAGTTATTCTGAGTGATCTGGATCAATGATCCTGATCATGGTACCATGATCATTCACACTTAAAGGGCTTGTAAGAAACGTCTATCCCCATTAATAACAATAGAGCATATCCAAATGTATGGAAACACCCTATTTAAAAAAAACTAATTATTATTATTATTATTTTCATGATGACATAAGTGAGAAACCAACACGAGTCAAATTTCATAACGATCGGTCGATTATGAATCAAGACGTTAATTTTTTTTTTAATCGCCAATGATTAGAGATGGAGATTTATTGATTTTTCAAAAGGATCCTAAAAATAAATGGAATCTTCCATGGTCCATCTTTAGACATTTTTTATTTGTCAAAATCAGATTAGCACTTTCGATGTATGGCCGCTAACTTTCCTTTCCTTCTTCATTTTTTTTCTACTTCTAAAAACTCCCTAATTAGAAAAAAGTGTTCACTATCTGCATAGTAGATGTGAATATTCCACGGAATGTTCATGTTGATTGTTTTACTTCAGTATAGTGTGGAAGATTTTTCCTCGCAATGATAATAAACTACTTTAAATAAGTAAGCGTCATCGTCTTATTTATTTAAAGAACATAAGTTGATGTACGTTGGCTGTTTTTTCAAATGTTACAAATAATGACACAAAAAGTGCAAAAAAAAAACCAAAAAAAAAACACTATGGTGATTGATTTGTCATGATTTCAATGTGCTAGAGTGCATTTTCTTATTTAAAAGAAAACCCCCAAAAAAACCTTATTAGTATATTAACTAACTTGTTGTATGACGAAGCACTGTTTTAGTGATGCTGCCTCATGTTGGTCTGTACTCTGCTTTGCGGCCTGAGTTGGTTGATAGTCTTCATAGACGACAAAGAGGATAAATGGAAGATAAAGAGAGTTTTAAGTCTATAAAACCTGTGACTTTTTCATAATGTGCATTACCTTTCATGCACAGGCCAAAGTGTCCTAAATGTGCATAAAATAGAGTAATGATTGTTTGATGGTGGAAGTAAAAGTAGGCCTGCCACAGTTTGTGTTAATATGTGGTACTTCTGCCAGGATCCACTAGATGGCAGCATTGTTCCAAAGGTAGGCATCACTTCCCATCCCAATGATACAAAAGCAAACAAATCTAATTGTTTTTTTAAACATACAATTGTTTATTTGTAGCACTTTGTCAACTAGTATACATAACCAACCAGCTTTTTGTTTTTTGCTTTGCCACTGCACCTGCCACAAAAGAGAAGCCATCGCTTTGCATTTCACGTTTAACGTCCACCACAGAAGCAGATCCAAAGTGTCGCTATGATGGGCTTAATGTCAAAACAACATCCACTCTGTTTATTTAAGTCACTTCTGCTGCAACCATGATCAAAAACTATTCGTGCCAAGCCACGAACAGTTTGAGCTTCCACGCAAAGCACTGTGAATTGTCCTAGGTGTAGTCTTCTGCTCAAGTGCACTGCTGTTAAATAAACATGGCTCATTACTGTCTCAAGGATTCAGATTTCCTGATAAAGTGTAACCTGTGCAGACGATGAAGAGACTGTGCTGTAACTTTGTAATATCTGATTTGACCTTTGACCTGCCAGCAGACAAAGCAATATTATGCAAGTGTCGTTTTTTTTTTTGTGCTAGTGAGCAGAGAACTTATGAATGCGCTTTTTAGAGGAAATAAATGGAAAACGGGCAACAAAGCATTCAATAAAAAAACGACATAGTTCATCGGATCAATTTAGTTTTAGGTTAACTGAAGTCTTATCTTTGGCAAATGCTTTAAATGTAGTTAAAATAGGAAATTCCGACTTTGAAAAACTTCAATTAGGTCAAAGTAAATGTTTAAAAATGGAGTGTTTTACTATTGTAGTGTCAGCTTGTTTCCAGGCCATGTTTAGGAAGCACTGCCAGTCAAATCCCACGCATAACAACTGGTAACCAGTGCAGCATCACAGCAGATCCACTCGATAATAACAACCTATTTGCATAGAACCCGTGTTGCCTCATTCTTAAAGCGCACACTTCAAGGAATCAGTTACCAAAGTGACCAGTAAACAATGTGTGTTCCTAATAATAGCTAGTCGAACAGTAAAAGTGCATCAAATGAAGCACAAAACACGCAGCTGCCGATCACTTTCATCGTGTCATTATCTACAGTAAGAAACAAATCGTGCTGCATTCTTCAGACATTTACAAAATATGTTGTTCCTCATAAGGCCGAACCCCGCACATGCCATGCAAATAAACACATTCCACTGTAAGCAGGCAATGAGACTGAGCTGGAAAGCTGACATTGAAGAGTAACTAAGGTCCACTGATGGCAGTTTTTCTAAAATGTTTCTATGGATTTCTCTCACACACACACAGTCACACTATGTGAGTTTTTCAGGCTTGTTGGGCAAAGTAAGAACAAAAGGAAAGAGCACGCCTTTGGCTTCCACAGGAGCTTTCAGCGTCTCCTCCACGAAGTAGGCGTCGTCCTCCTCCACAATGAACTGCAGAGTCTGGCTTTTGTTCACGCAGTAGATGCAGTTCCCGATGACGGCACACCTGAACGGTAGAAGACTCCCCAGCTTCTGTGACGCACAGTCGTGCCACATTTTCACTATAGTGTTGTACTTGAAGACGTTGATGCCCTGTTCACGGTTGACGTCGAATCGATAGATGAAGCTCTTCAAGGCCACCATGTCTGAGGATTTCTTGCGGCTGTTGTTGTATGGACACTCCTGCCACTCGTCTCTCTTTGTGTCGTACTTGAGGAGGCGGTAGAAAAGCGAGCCTCCCGAGACATAGAGTTCTCCACTGCAGGTGGTTGCCTCGTGGGCCACAGCAAAAGCTCCCTTTGGCAGAGGAGCCACCGCGGTCCAGCGGTCCATTCGAGGATCGTATTTTTCCACTGTGAACAAACACTCCCCTCCGATAGCGTACAGGTAACCATCCATTGACACTAGCTTGAGCTGGGCCCTGGCCTGGTTCAGAGGTCTGACCTCGGCCCAGCTGTTAGTTATAGGGTTGTAACAGAAGACCTTGTCAGAAACCTTTCCCTTGTCCCCGTAGCCCTTAATGCCCCCTGCTACAAACAGGTAGTTAAACATGGTGCAGATCCCACATCCTTTAGTGTTTATGTCCTCAGGCATTGCAGTCAAAGATCTCCAGTCTTGTGTCATTTCACTGAAGCAGTAAATCATGTGGTTGTCCTCCAAAGACCCCACGGACAAAGGGCTCTGTGGCCGGCTGCCGCAGCGACTTGGCGGTCGACTCCCAACTCGATCAAACACATCATTTACCTCAGCAACCATTAGAGTCTTCCTCCCTTCCATCCTCTTGTTCAGGATCAGATCCCTTTCAGAACCAGTCAAACGCCCGTAAACTGCAGGGTCTTTGAGGATCTGGAGGAAGTTATCGCTCATGAATCCAAAAGCAGTCTCCTTCAGTTCACTCAGTCGCTGCTTCTTGGCGATGGTCAGGATCTCGTAGCAGTTCTCTGCAGTGATTTGCTCAGACATGCGGTCCATGGCTGCCTGGACAGCACAGGGGATCTGTAGGATTTTAGCGCCTGTGATAACATCAACAACATTGTCTTTACTGACATTCATTTGAGAAGTGTAAACATAATCTATTAAAGTGGATAAAGTCTTGAAGCTCACGCCCTTCACTTTCAGGATGTTACGGGACACTCTTGCTTTGAAGTAGTCGCTCTTCTCAGCCAGGACAGACTTGTGAACATCGATCGTCCTTCCGCCCACTTCAATGACCAAATCTGTGTCTTTTCTAGATTCAGTGTTTTGAGTCTTTTGATTGTCTGTGCGCTCCAGGTTAGGTTGTAAATCTGACTCATCACCCTCAAGTTTGGATAGTTGGCAAAAGGAGGAGTTTGCACCTGTTGGCATTTTAGCTCGAGCGCCGTTATTGATTTCACCACTTGAACAGTTTGGAGGCGTGACTGCACTATGACTGGACTGGGACGGGTCAACACAAGAGGGAAATCCAGGGCCTCCATTATTTCTTGAAAAGTGAAACTGATCAGTGTACGAGCTTTTCTCCTGCTCACAGCGGTCAATATGATTATTCTCCATCAGTTGTCCATCTAACAGGTATTCCTTCTCAAACACTGCTGGGGGTGAGAAATCCTTGTCGTCCTGCAGGAAAGCCTTGACAAATCCTGGACATGCGTTCTTGCTGTTATCTGTGAGGGTGACGAGGTCCGGGCTGACTGTGTGGAGGACGGTGTCCGGTCCTCCTTGGCCGTGGCTCTGATTCATCTCAACTCACTGTGGATTGCAGAGGATGATGATCATCGTTGAGCGGATGGTGCAATTTTTCTTCTTCACCTGGAGGAGGATGAATAAAAGAAAGGAAATGTAACCACCAACTGACAATGAGTGGAGGGAACATCCTTGAGAATCGATGCTGCAGACGCTTTTTGAGCCTTTAAGAGGCGCCCTTTCACTAAAAACATGTATCCATGAAAATGGGGGAAAAAAATCCTTTTTGTCTGAAAGGATTTTCCAGCTGTTTTAATGCAACATCTGCAGCCTCACCCTGCAACACACAGCCCTAATAATAACACAGCTAGCGCTTGGTGTGGCTGACCTACTGCAATAATCACCCAGTCTGTCCTTTATGTGTGGTAATCTGGAGACACCCAGGACGCATGCGCAAACAGTGTTGCTTGAATGGAGAAATAAATCTTTAATACAGCATCAAATGATTGTGATGTTTTATTTAAACACAAACTACATCAGTGTGTAAAAGAAAATATATGTTATTTGTGAAGAGCTACAGGGAATGTGAACGTGTGGAAGGGTTTTATTCAGTGATAGTTTTCAGACGTACCTGTGTGTGCGTGTGTTTCCTGCAGTGTGTCCCCACAGCGTTACGTAAGGCAGAGGCACTCCTGGATGAGTTCACGCCTCCACACGGGGTTTTTCCTCCCTCATCAGTTCATCCATTCACACCGATGAGTTGTTATTCCTGATGGGAAAGCTTTGGAAGCCTCTTGGATAAATAGATCCCTTTAGATCCGCTCCGCATTGCGCACAGCGGCGACAGCCCAGGTCCGAGCCTTGCTTTTGGTTTCCAGTCTGTGTACAGTTGAGCAGAGTGAGCAAGCTATGATCGATCGAAGCCACGCCCACTCCGGTGTTAACCCTACACTGCACGCGGACACGCGAGGCTTTATCTGTGCGCGCGGCGAGGGACGCAGCATTCCTTTACGCACCATCCATGCCCTGGGTACCCGCCCAGTGGATGGATGGATGGATGGATGGATGGAGGGGGTGGTGGATCAGGGGGAGATAACATGTGGGAAATCCCGTCCTAACGCACATTACTTAAACAAATCCTCACCAAAAAGCCATCTGTGCACGAACATGTGATGCAAACAGCTCCACACACGTTCATTCACAAGCTGTAGGCGGATCAGTCACGTGACCCATAAACCCTTACCTTATCTGATGTTATTTTCAATACTTATGCAGCTACATAATTCCCAAAAGCTCTACTTTAGATATGAAAAAAGGCTTATGGGGCGCTTTGCATCTTTGAACAATGCACATAAATTGACTTTAGATTATGGGTTAAACTTCCTGTGTGATAGAAGATGAATTAGGCAATGAGTAGTCATATCAACATTTTAGATTTTGTTTTTCCTCAATGTGACGTCGTCCTTGTTTTATAGTTCTGGATTAATGTATAATAAATGTTGATTGTGCTGTTTTAAAGGCACAGTAGTGGAGAAAATATTGTACATTTGGTGTCAGTGCAGGAACATAGACAACACAAGGCCCATACAGTCAACATATGATAAGACAGGAATGTAAACATTGGTGGACATATCTCTATATTTAAAAAGAACGGCCTCTCCTCTGTGATGGCCTTCACATGTAAATATAGAGAAGTTATCATCCCACAGGGCGTGCAGAAAAAATGAGCCGCTCTGACAACATTGTCTCACAAAGGACTGACACATGCAAACAAACCCAGTGTCTCCATGGCAACCTGAGGAAACAAAAGAAAAACAGGAGGGATGTCAAATAGAGTGATAAGGGGTTACATTTTGTTTAGACAATGGGAGTGAATGATATCTGATCGTATTATTAAGTTTAAAGGAAGAAGAAAACACAAGCATTAACCTAACAATAGCTAATGTAGCATTAATATTAACATAGCATTAGCACTAACCTAGCATTGGCATTAATATAACATTATCATTAGCCTAGCATTGGTATTAATCTAGCATTAACGTAGCATTAGCAATACTCTAGCATTAGCCTAACATTAACATAAACTTAGCATTAACCTAACAATAATATTACAATAGCATTGACCTAGCAATAGCATTAATGTAACAATAGCTTTAACCTAACAATAGTATTACAATAGCATTAACCTACCAATAGCATTAACCTAATATTAATATAAACCTAACAATAGCATTAACATAGCATTAGCCTAACAATAAAATTAACCTAATATTAGCATTAACCTAGCAGTGACGGCATAAACCTAGCATTAGCCTAGCAATAGCATTAAGCCAACGTTAGCATAAACCAAACATTAGCATTAACCTAACAATAACATTAACGTAGCATTAGCATTAACCTAACAATAACATTAACCTAGTATTAGCACTAACCTAGCAGTAATGCCAAAAACATAGCATTAGCATTAACCTAGCAATAACAATAACCTAGCAGTAACGCCATAAACCTAGCATTAGCATTAACCTAACATTAGCATAAACCTAGCATTAGCTTAACATTAATGCTAACCTAGCATTAACATTACCCTAGCAATAACATTAACAATAACTGAGCATTGCCATTAGCCTAGCAATAGCATTAACCTAGCATAAGCATTAGCGTAGCAGTAGCAAAAACCAAGCATATACATTGCTCAATAAACATTATCCAGTGTATAAATATCTGCTGTGATATTTAATATTGCTGAGAGGAGCCATGGGTTGTTGTGTGGGAAGTTTTCTGATATAATTCCAAACAATACGGTGAACAAACGTTGTGTAACAGTGATGGTGGGCGTCACAGCAGAGAAACTGCCTTGACCCCTTTTGTTGAGGAGAAATCCTGGTCGAGTTGTATCAAACTCAGTTCCTGAGGCCTTACGGGCACATTACTAGTCCGAGCATGTACGTCCTGATGGCTGCACACAATCATAGCAGAGAATGAGCTTTAGAGTGAAAAGAAAGAAAGGAGGCACATAGACGCTCATTACATCTCTTTGTTTCTCTTTGAACACTCCTTGACTTCAACAGAACAAAACTCCAATATCGTTGCTTTACAAAAACATTGTTTTTCTCATGTCAATGTTCTACCTTGAGGATAAATGTGCAGTTTCCAGAAAAATGACTGATAATAAGTTAAAATAAAGTGTTATAACAGTAATAAAAAAACAGCCTACACGCATTGTAAGAATAATACTTTACAATTCTGCTGGATGTTCCTGGACATGTTAATATAGACGAGTAGAACAAATGTTATTAAAAAATATTCAGTTATTGATTACAGACAAAACGTATATGAAAGGATTAGTGTATAAAAAAACCACAACAATAACAAAGAAGTTTGTCTCATCATGATAACACATCATTCTCCCCTTTGTGAATGGAAACCTGGCCAGCCAGAGCTTCTTACCAAAGTCTATACTAGATCAGTCGGTACATGTTCACATCCTTTATTAGATCCTCTTTAACTGTTTAACAGACGAGCTGCTTTGGTTGGGAACTGATTTCCATAGAATCACCTTCTCTCTGGTCTCTCCACATACAAACATGAGACACACACACACACACGTCCATCTATGATCTCCGTCCACACTTCTCAGGCACATCTTTTTTAAACACTGATGTGTGATACATGTTTGACGCTGCTGTAAAAAAAAAAAAACATGTGAAGCAAACACTGGAGCGTAACGACACGCATCAGAATGTTCAACAGAAGACTTTACAGTGTATTCAACTCTGGCCCATCATTACTAATAAATTTTTTTTACTCTTCTGGATCCTTCTTGGAATGTTGGGAAGCAATCGATACAGTATTGGTTTAACAAAGAGAAGAAGATCAATGTGTCGATCACATGTTTTATGCTCAAGTGTTTGGAGATCTTCATGTGGGATCCGTGCATCACTTCTGTTTGACCTGAAAAAGAGAATAATCAGAGATTATTTGGTTACTTATAGCAATTTGAATCACTTCACTTCATCTGTAATTATGGCTCCTGCTTCTACGAGTTATTTGTTCTGTTCCTGAAGGATGGCAGCCTTATTTCTCTGTTTTTTTTTTTTTTTTGCATGCACACGGTTATTTTGAAGTAAAGCTGCTTCTAAACGATGAAAATCAGGTTACCTCCAGGACTGCAGTTCAATGTTTTCCTTATAGTGCAGAACTGCAGGATAAATTGTCGAACACAGCAAGGAGAAACGTCAGCTGTGTCACGGCAAGACAAAACAACTCCAGTTTTATGTTTACAATTGGCTACAGTGTAGCATTGATCCACGCCCGTTTCCCTGCTCTATTTCTGCTGCTCAGTGGATGTAGGTCGTAGGAGCTCAGTTTATTTAGTTGATGCATGGGGGACACAGTTTAGATCTAATGTTCTAAATACAGAAACACTAGGTCAGTGGTTTGCAACCTGAGGCTCTGGAGCTTCATGTGGCCTCTTTGACTTTTTTGTAATGGCTCCCTGTAGCTTAAAAAAAAAAAAGAAAAATAATGAATCATTTCTTACAGAGGGTATTGATGATTAATGACATTAACTTCAGATAAAATTACGATAAAAAAACAATTGGTTAAGCTAAAAAAAAAAGTAATTTATTTGAGCGACATAAAAAAAAAAACACATTTTATGTACAATACATAACACGTAGTTAAAGGGGAAAAGTGCTCAAAAGGAGTAGGCAGAAGTTCAAGGAACTTATAGGTGCCTACCCCTCCTTCACTTTTCATTATGTAAGAATACTATAAACATATACAGTGCAAATACACACATGATTTTTTTAATATAATTTCTGTTCAACAAAAGTAATGAAAAAACCTGTGGCTAACCTTAAGTTTTAAATACCTGGTAAGATAATTAAACTAACAAAAAGACTATTCTGGACTTTATTTGTGTGGGGAAAGATTTATTTAATGGCCAACATGCCGGCTTAATATGCATGCTTGATACAGTATGCTGCGAGAAATTAGCAAGTAGCATATGTTGACCAACATGATCATTTGTTATCAAATTCTTGTTATTTTTTGTAGCCCTTTAAATCCATCAACTCAAAAAATTATTTGATACTATTTTAACTGTATAGAATTTTATACACTGTATTGTCTTCATTGAGAAGGTTTTTTTTAATATCGTCAATGCCATCAACCAATCAGCATTGAGTTGCAAATGCGTGGAAGACTTTTGAGCTATTTAATTGGTTTATATTGCAAGCGCTACTATGGCAACTGCCGTGATTGACAGCTCACAGTTTTTAAGCGAAATGCGCTGCTGCTTTCAGGGTCTTTTCTGTCATTGGCAACAGAAGTTCATTTCTTAAAAAACGGAAGAAAAGAGACTGAGCTTGTAAAAAACGGGGAGAAATCAATGGTTTGGGGGAAATCGACCGGGACATGGGACGTAACTCTGACGAAACCCAAAACTCAGACTTTTAATGGAGTGGGCGAGACTAAGCAAGAATTGAAGAAAGCTCAGTAGTAACTATACATAACCTCATACATTATTTCAGGCTTAATCTTCTGCGAAATGACGTAAATCACAGTTTTAATGAGGCGTATGACAATCAAAATCATATTATATTTCATCAAGGAAATAATAGGGTTTATTAGGTAGCAAACAGCCCACATTACCTTCATTATTAACAGCTTAAGTACAATTATCATTACTATATCATTGTATCAGTGAAACACCAGTGTAAACCAACCCACCATCCTGTTGCCGTATCACATGTTGAGTAACGGGATCTGCCAGATCATGATGGTGGACGTGGTGTCTTCATGTCTGGATTGTTTGGTCTTTTTGTTGACCCTACGATGACCCAAACCTCCAGAAACCACCAGCAGAGAGCTGACGTCCACCCTGCTGGAACGCCGGCCTCGCTGATGATGAGCTGGGTCGTGGAGCACATCGTAAAGGGCTCCGTCCTCAGGACTGTGCTCCAGAGAAGCATGAGAGAGAGTCAGGGAGCTGCAGGAGGACGAGCACTGGGAGTCCTGGAGGGCCATGGTGGTGCAGCCCACCTCTCCCAACCACAAGCCGCGCACCTGAGGGGGAACCGGAGCCGAGTCTGCAGGCTGCTGGGTGCTCTCCGGATCCTCCGAGTCCCTTTGCTGGCGTGAGGGGGAGGAGGTGGAGGGTGGGGGGCCAGAAAGCCTGTTACACACTGCAGCAGCCATGGTGAGGAACTTCACCGGTCCGTTGTGAGCATGGAAGGACACCATCCCACGACCTGAGAGATTGGACATTACTCTTTAAACAACTGAGATTTTTCTTTTATAAACCCCTAAATAGATAAAAATACAACTTTAAATATGGATTTTAAACCATTCTCATTGGCCAACAAATTATATATATTTTTAAAGGTAAAAACTAGAGGTGGGACTCTATTTTACACTTTATTATTTACACTTTACTTGAAGTTTTATACATAAGGCTGACATTACGCTGTCATTAGCATGAATTAGGTGTCATGAAGGCTGTCATTGAGTGTTCACTAAATTATGACACCTTTGGAGCTATGTTGGCATTTTTTGGGGTTAGGTGGAGGGATCTAGTGGTGTTAGGTAGGGTTAGGGGTCAGTGGTTAGGGTAACAAATGGCACTTAATGACAGCATTCATGATGCCATATTCATGCTAATGACAGGTGTCATGTCATGATAATGACAGGTGTCATGTCATGATAATGACAGCGTAATCTCAGCACTTATGTATAAAACTTCTAGTAAAGTGTCACCAATGAATCGAATTAATTATGGACATGGTAATTCATCTCGATTATTCGCATAACAATATTTGACAAGAGAAGCAACGTTTCCCAGTTAAAATGGATTTTGGTATATAACTGAATCAATGACAACACTGCTAAAATTTGTGTTTATTATTTTCCTCACTGAGTGCTAACAATGTGCAAAATGAATCAAGAATATTATGATTGCATTGTTCAATTGAAGTAAATTTAACTTTAAGATCTGTGTCCATAGATGTATACATTATGGATATATCAGGAACTGATGCAATGAAAAAGGTTGCAAAAGAAAAAAAAAGGTCAAAGCCCTTGTAAAAACTCAAATACTGAACTCAAGACTGGATGAGCTCCAATCTGAGCCAGCACTAAGTTCAGGCCAAATCTGCATTCTCATCGCTTTTTAAAAAAAATGTAGAATGAGATCAGCATGTTAGCAGAGCACATGCCTGCCAGCACATGTCTGTCTAAGAGGCGTTCAGGGCCAATAGTACGTCACGGCTGTAGTTTTGTGTGTAACATTAGGAAAAAATACAGTAGCAACCAAACAGTGCGACTGTATAACAATTGTATAACAATATTATTATTATTAGTGTTTCTGGTTTGTTTTTTTTCTTCTTCGCACCATCCACCAAGCTAAATTCCTTGTATTGTTTTTAAACTGTACTTGGCAAATAAAACTGATTTCGATTCTAAAAACTTAAAACTTTTGTCTTTTCCTGAACATATCGATGTTATGTTTGTGCAACTGGAAGTCACTGTATTTCCGTTGAATTGTGAGAGTAAAAAGTTTGTGTACTGTTAATTTAAAGTCATGGAAATGACTCTTAACACAATATTAATTTAACTATTTTGGCTCAAGTAAAGAAAAAGAAAAATGTTTGGCCTGATTGTCTAAAAAGGTTGAATTTATGCTAAGTTTACAGATGACACAGTTAGCAAGTGTCTGTGTGGCATGTTGTTGGGCTACGCCGATCACGGTCGTTTGGTGTCACCTGTGACTTTAGGGATGCCCTGCAGTCTGGGGACAGAGAGCGCCACCGTCACTCCCAAGTTGGTGCCAACCAGAAGCAGTCCATGGCAAACCAGTAAACTGCTGACTGATACTCTCTGGTTCCCTGAAACAAGAGAAAGAAACGCAACACAAATTCAGCTCTGCATGAATTCAATCTCTGTAAAGACAGCTCAGCAGGCCTGGATAATGTGTGTGATGTAGTATTTGCTAACATTTCTGCAGCTCACAGCCTGTCTGTCTCCAGAGAAACAGCAAGTGAAGCCTGGATTAAAGCAGTTCTTTTCAAGAGTCAGCACTTGGGGGAAAAAATGAGCCTTTATGGTCTTATTGCAGCCAAACAAACAAACACAAAAGTGTTGCGTAACTGAATGAGTGAAGCGTGATGTTGTAATTAGGGAAGCAATTTTGCTTCTATTCATAAAATTTACGAGTGTTATAACAGGACAGTGAGCTGACCTTTTTCTTCTCCTCTTTGTCAAAGAAGCAACAGTAAAGTAAAGCAGTTCTGGACAATAAAAGCTACTGCTTTTGTTATTTTAACAGCACCTTTTAGCATGGATACAGATAAAGTAAAGCGTGCTGGTAGACCAGACTTATTATGTGAAGATTGGCACCTATTCTATGTCATCCCTACAAAGGAGCTTATTCAGAGAACAGTGATGCAGCAAAAAGTTTGGAGCCAGACATTTTCATCAGATATTTTATGATTTAAGGACGAATCTGGGCTTTTTACAAAAACTGTCTTTCCAGTTCTGCTATGTGGGAGGCAAGACTGTCATGAGTCATTACTGCTGTAACAGCTTGACTTGAATTTCCTGCTTCAAAGTAATCCTCTTGGGCTTTGAGAAAAATTACTGCCAGTCTATCTGCCTGACCCCTCCTCACTAGAGCTGACCCCTTCATGAGGACTACACACGCCACACTGCCACGATTCTCAGAACGCTGCCAGATTGGTAGGCAAAGTACAGTGGTAGACGAGGCCCCCGGATCTTACCCACATGTGCTTTTAATGAGGGCCCAATGTCCGAAGAAACACACCGACTACCAGTTGGGGGCCTTGCTCAACTTCCTTCTTTCATAATATTTGGAGTTCCCCGCCCAGAGGGTGAACTAAAATAAACCCAAAGTGAACATCAACATGGCCCGACTCTAGGCCTGATCCTGCACTGAGCTCCACTTTGATCTGCACTTTGTCCCGACAACCAACTGCAGGATCAAGGAGCAAACGAAAAATACCCCCAAAATAGTTTCTTTGAGCTATTCCTCCAATGCCAAAAAAAGTTGGATCAGCACATTGTTTGTAATCAGTGGCCGAGTCCTTTTCTTAAGCGTGTCCTACTCTAATGCTCTGTGTAATTAGGATGTTTCTGAATCCACAGTGGCTGCAGTTGCTGTTGAGCTCCCTGCACAATGTCCAGCAGGGACGTAGACACCAGTGTGAAGAATCCTCCATTGCTGGATTAACCACTAAAAGATGGATTGGTCACCCTATATTGTTTGTCCACTGAATCAATAATAACTAGAATATTGGGATGCAGGTGCTAGCCTGCATAGCACTGCCTTAGCTTAGCGTTAGCATTGGCATAAATTTGCTTTAGCATTAGCTAGCATTAGTATTAACTAGCATTCACTTTAGAATTAACATTAGCTTTAGCACAGCATTAACATTCCATTAGACTAACAATAGCATTAACCTAGCAATTACATTAACCTAGCACCAGCACTAACTGAGCATCAGCACTACCCTAGCATTAACATTAACCTAGCAATAGCATTAACTAAGCATTAACATAGCAATAGCTGAACATTAGCAATAAGGTTGAAAAAAAGGTTGAAAAAGTTGACAAAAGTTGAAATGGGTTAAAGCTGACCATGTTAAAGGTTGAATGGTAAAAATTGGTTGAAAAAGCTGAAATTTCCAATAGAAATGAATGGGAAAGGAAAAATGTAATAAGTAAAAAAGTTTTAAAAAGTTCCAAATGATAAAAGTACCAGCATAAATGTCGGGAACTTTCTGTATTTTTTGATCGCTTATTTGTCACAATCAGACAAACGGTGTAGGAGGAGTTAACGAAGACGGAAGAAATAACACATAACAATAGTGAGGAGGCCTCCTGCATCCTCACTAATAGCTTGGATTTATATAGTGCTACAGAAACCATTATTCATTCATACCACGCACTCACATCAATCATACGGGTGGTGGTAAGCTACAATGGAGCCACAGGTGCCCTGCCATTTCACTCCTACAGCCTCTCTGACCACCATCAACATTCATGCACAATTCAAACCCTTTCATAAGAGACAATGTGGGTAAAGTGCCTTGCCCAAGGACACGATGACAATTACTTGGATAGAGCAGGATTAGAACCCCCAACCTTTCAGTTATCGGACGACTCACTCTACCACTGCTCCATGGTTGCCCGAATCGAACAACAACTTTGTTGAGAACTCCAGGGTGAATCATAAGACACTATTGTGGTTGAGGTTTTATAATGGCCTGTGCACCACTTCCTTTTCTGAGCTATTAGGTCTGATCTCCATCAGGATCCTATCTCATGTAGCAGATTACCTTTGGGAGGTTAGATGTACATGTAGGAAGTCGGCCTTGGTCTGAACTACATTGTTCTTTTATATAAGGTCATGTTCAAATCCATTTCTAACAACAAAATATCCCTGAATTCAATGTCAATGAACCTTTTTGGGGAGGATTTAAGAGCACAACTAACACACATCTTACCTTCACAGTCATTGTATGTTATCAACCCATTCTCTTTCGATTGGATGTTTATTTATGAGTATTTGTGAGAACAACTGAAGGTGTTATTTATGGGCCCACCACCCCTCCACCACCCCTTCACCCCATGTTTGTCTCACATTAGGCCATGCATGGCTGAATATTTAGGTCACAGAGCAGCAAACAAAGAACAACTAGATACTAGAACCTCAGTAACTGGCCATCAAACCACCGCTATGAGAGCTTTCACACCAGTTCTCTTTGGTGCGAATTAAAAAGAACCACAGTTCAGTTCCTTAGGCAGACCACCTCATTTTGGCAGGTGTGACGGCACCCTTGAATTCAGTGGATCAATTAAAACAACCTCTGGTCTTCTTTTCTGAATCTTGGTTAACATTTATAGGAATTAACAAACCCACAGACAAAATGGGTCAAATCAAACCAGTGGTTTCCATCGATGGTACCACAACAACAGCACCTCAGATTTTCTTGCACTACATAACAGTTTTTCTGAGGTAATTGTGGAACTCTTGCTGCAAAAAAAAAAAAAATATTAGTGCTGGGAAATGTTACCTTGAGAATGGTGAGAATGAATAAAAAAATGACAGTTCCAGTTATAATAGCAGAAGTGGAGCTCAATAAGATAGGAAATTCAATAAACCAGCAGTATGACACTGTATCTTTCTGGTGTTATGGTCTGGGGAAAAAGTTTGCGGTAGCATCTGCATGAGATACAAAGTGGTTTTGGTCTGCAATGGGAAATCAAACCAAGCCAAATGAAAGCCTACTTGAAAAAATACTATCCATGAGTAAAACCACCAATAGACATCATCGGAGAACAATATGTAGTGGATGTGGCATGATTTCTGAAGATTTGATTGTTTTCACAGTTTTAATGATACAATTCCGTATTTTAAAAACATTATAAAAGAAATAGAAAAACAACAACAACAAACAAAAAGGCTCTGAATGACTCCATTTGGACTCTGAAAATGACTTATTTGAATGGATATTGCCTGGTTGTTTGATTAGTGTTTGGATAAGGACTACAGTCTGCAAAGACAAGAGGTAGCAGAATGGCTGGAACATGCATGAACACGAGGAGAATATTTCTACCAGGAGCACTTCCTACATAAAACACTGCCCCACTGACAGAGGCATTCACACTTTAGACACCGCCTTTTTTGATTCTGTTCTGCTATTGTTTAATACATTCATTCTTTGCTCAACGATGTATATTATTGGGACCGTCCTGGGTCATCGGAAATCATTGTGATGCTTGATTTTAAGCTTGTCCAATAACAAGGAAGCGCTCAAGAATAATAGCTGCAGATGAACCCTAGTTTCTCTTTGATTGCAGCCAGTCCATTTCTGAACAGTAAAGCTGGTACTTCAAATTACATCAGTTGATGCAGGAACACGAGTTAGAAGCCATCTGTAACATAGCTGCAGTATGTAAAGTGATACGAAACAGCATTTGGTGATCTAAAGAAGTCAAGAATAAAACCCTTTGACATCAGCTATCGTTATTGACGGCCCACTAAGTCTCTGTTGCTATCAGAGGAAGTGAGCACTTTGTGGCTGAACTCAGACGATAGAAAGCCTTCATATCTTGGGGTCTGTCCCAGGACCGACTTCCTCTATGGTTGCATGGATTCCATTAGTCAATGAGGGTTGGTTTTATCATTCACATCTGTTAGACAAAGAGTACTTCCACGTGTAACTGTAAACACTGGCAGGGCCTTCCCTTGAAGAATGTGTGCAATGGGTCATCATTGACATTTTTCCTGCAATTAGGGTATTCCTGAGTAAACATGAGGTTAATAATTTGCTTCTGCAAGGGCCTTTTCTAAGAGCTTTTTGCTACCAACAGCAAAAGTATAAAACAAAAAGTTTGTTACAAAGGAAACAAAAAAAGCTGAAAGTGTCAACGGTTCTTTCGTCAGCATTTGTTTATTTTGCCTCTCAGCCAAACTGCATTCTTTCATCAGAGCTCACATTGATTAAACCAATATAGGACCAAAGGGATCCTAGCAACTCTGACAGCAGATAGTAATACTGCATTCTACAGCAATGAGTTGTCTTGTGAGTTTTGCCTTCTGACAAATATCTTAGAACTACATCAAAATCTGAAATTAGAATACTTTACCGGATTATCTCTATAAAAGCAAGGAATCTCTGTCTGTATGTGTGTCCGTGTGTGTGTTCCTCAAATATCTCTGCGGATCAGGATCAGACTGACCTGAGAGTTTCAACATGGCTGCTGCTTGGTTCAAGGGTGTGCGAAGTCAGATTTGTTTGGACGCCTTACCCCCACGGCCCACCTCATGATGTCATTAGTCCTAGCTCTACAGTGATGTCATCATTTAGAACATTGGAACTTTGGTCCCAAGAGCAGTTTAGAGGGGGAGTTGCGACAAACTTTACATTAGACATTGGACCTACCTCTACAGTGATGATGTCATCAGTACTACCTCCACAGTGATGACGTCATCAGTTAGAACATTGGAACATTGGTCCCAGAGCCATTTAGAGGGAGAGTTGCGACAACGAAAGTTCAAAATAGACTCAAATAGTTCCTGGAAGTTATTGGCGGCAATTCAAATCCATTGATTCCGAGTGACATAACGGATTTTAGGAAATTTGTCGTCAATAACTGCATTGATTTATATTTAGACAGTACACCGTCATATGCACACGTTTATAATGTATTATTAATGAATTAATAATTAGTTAATAATGCACATGTAATGGGTTTAGATATGCTAATAATAATAATAATGATAAAAATAATATCCAATATGATTATTTAAATGTTTAAATGTGCATCACAAACCGTCTACTCCACTCTAGCTCCATTGCGCTGCAATAGTCAACTGCTCACTTCCGGTAACAATTGTGAGGCTCCTTGAACCGCCATGGCTGTAAAAAAAAATGGTCCCATTGGCGTGAACGGAGATGTCACAACTCTCTTTCTAAACGTCTCTCATTGGTCCTACCTCTACAGTGATGATGTCATCAGTCCTGCCTCTACAGTGATGATGTCCCACCTTCAAACACAACCTCATTTGGCCATTCATGAAAGCTACTTACCCTCCCACTTTTCTATAGCAATACATACTTCCTACGGGCACTGCACTAGTTATTAATAATAAACAAGGTGGATATCACACTCCTTAATGTTGTGTGCGTTGCAGCCATGAACCAGGTGACACAACATGGAAAGAACAAATTTCAACCAAAAAATAAATCTTTGGTTGAGAATGGTAGAGAAAACTTTAGATGATGAAAAAAATAACATTAAAAATTTGAGATAACTTGCAAAAATTGAATAAAATTTACTCTTTTTATTTATTCCCAATTTTGTTTTATGTGTTTTTTTTGTGCATTGTTTTCTTTGTTTGTTCTGTTCTGTTTTGTTTTACACATTTAAAAAAAAAAAAATGCATGACAGTCTGTCGAAATTACATTTTGTTTGTTAATTAATGCAATAAAATATATTTAAAAAAAAGAGTTGCCTTGTGTATGAAATGCGCTATACAAACAAATGTGCCTCAGTTTTCCAAACTGAGGATTCTTCAAAGGGTTAAGGCTAAATACAATTTATTAAGGTCACTTTATTAGTGTCATTAATACCCTGTGGCTGTGGCTATGATAATAATAAAAAAAAATCCAACGATTAAATCTACACACAGAAGTAGGCTAATGAGAAAGAGCCGCTAATGATGCCTAGAGATTGTGTGAAAGCAGGCGACTCATTATGAGTTGCCTGCACTCATAGGCGACTGATAATGAGTTTTAGAGTAACACCACAATTCCACACAGAACTGACTCAAACAACAGCAACATTACCGTAACTCGACCATATTACTTCTGAGAACGATAAATCACATGCCCCCAAAAAACACTGCCTAAGTGACATTTCTGATTTTTTTTATTTTTTTCTTCGCAGATAAAACAATGGTAGATGTTGATTATTTGTAAAAACACTTCTTAAAGAAACTTTTCCAC
This sequence comes from Gouania willdenowi, assembly GCF_900634775.1. Lineage (NCBI taxonomy): Eukaryota > Metazoa > Chordata > Actinopteri > Blenniiformes > Gobiesocidae > Gouania > Gouania willdenowi. The sequence continues at coordinate 22,589,199 of NC_041065.1, read as the reverse complement.
TTTGGCACCACCTTTGCATTCTTCTATGGGATTCCCAATCCCACAATGCAATGTGTGAAACTTTCCACAACGTTCAAGTCACACTGACCCTTTGTTATTGACTCCACCATAAACAATGGGTTTGTTGACAAACTTTTGAGCAGCAATTTCTAACTTTGTGGTGAGTAAATTCCATAGTTTTTCAGAAGAAATACCTTCGATTTACTGACCTTTGAGGCGCACACTTTGTCTTTATTGGGGTTATAAAAGAAATGCGAGTTATCGCCTCCAGCAGCAATAAACAAAAGAATAAAATCCTGTTTTAAAGTTAAGGCACAGAAGCTGTCAGGGTCCAATTAAAAATGTCCCATTTTTATCCATATTCTTTTATTATCCATCTCACCAACACTTTCAAATTAAGCAAATTTGGTGAAATAAAATCTGTAAATTAACTAGTGGAGGGAAACCTTTTCCTTTTCTCTCTTGTCTATCTCTGTCAGTTCATTTTCTAATGGACTGGCAGCCGGTACATGGTGGACCCTGCCTTACAAACTCAGTCAGCAGGGGAATCTTCAGTGCATAGTGACCAAATAAAAGAGCACCCATGAATGTGTATTATTGATATAAACCAGTGTAATCTGCAGGTTGTTGTAATGACTTTAGCAATGAATGAGCTCTCATTCACCGTCACTGCAAATCTTTTCATCTTTGTCCTTCTCCAATGCAAATTTGGCATCACAACCTGGTTACACAGTCATTAAAGTATTTCCTGATAGTAAATCAGTTTTCTGTTGATAGATATTGCCATGGAAACTAAACCACTCAGGACACGAAAAAAAACCCAATGATTTAATTTAGAGTGTAAATAGATTTAAACATATTTGTTGAATACAAAGTATTTCAAAGGTTTGCTTTGCACACTAAACTCTTTCAGTGTTCAACGGTCCGTTTCTGGCACTACTGCAGTCTGTCAACTCTGTTATTACCGTTTGTTAATGACAGATTAAGATCTAAAGGTGTACAATGATGTGAAATGACGTAAGGGAAGATAAAATTCCTTTTCAGGGGAGATCAATCCCAGCACACTTTACTCTAAAGTAAAGTGTGCTGGGATTTAGAGTCTATACAAATCTGTTTAAAAGAATTAGTTTGGTGATTAACCAAAATGGCAAAGAATTCCTAAGCGTACATTTCATCTCACTTCTAATCCTGGGTTCTTTTCGAGGATAATCAGTAGCTAATTGTAAAAATGACATTTATAATCCTATTATCCATTAAAATACTGTATCTGCTTATCCAAGTTTGCAAAGAGTGGGAAGTAAAAAGAACTGAACGGATGTTTGGTCAAACAACCTCAGATCTCACTGAACTGTTACACAGCTCTCTAAAATAATATGATTCCCATACCAGAACACGGTAAATCAAAGAAGCATCCCACACTTTATTTTAACAACCCAACTTCGAGCAAGCCCAGACTAGTTTATGGTTGGACCTTTCACAGAGTGCAGACATTGTCTCACTAGCCCTGTCATTTTGTGCGTGCGTAGTTGGTCATCTAAAGATGAGGTGTGTTCACATGCATCAGCTATTGGATGTAACATTAAACAACAACAAACTAAGTGCTAGCGTGTTTCATTATACAATATTAAAATTACAACTGAATTAGCAGACACGCTTATCCAAACTGATGTACAACACAAGGTGTTAGGGTTAAGGGACTTGCTTAACATCACTTTGAGATACACTACTCCTCAAAAGTTTTAGAACACCACACTTTTTCCAGTTTTTTACTGAAAATGATTCAGTTTACTATGTCATTGCACTCTTAAATGTAATGAATTTATAGACCAAAATGTATTCTAAACTTTTGACTCATCAAAGTACAGTGTTCCAACGCTGCATTTATGCAGACAGAGGGGGTTGGAAGTAACACTTGTAGGAATTAGTAGCACCAGCTTTCAAGGCTGATTCAACCTTCTTTGCTGCAGAACAGCTTTAAATTGTTAGCCCACTTTGTGTTCCCTGAAAAAGGCCAATTTGTATCATTCTGAAATGTGCATTATTTTTCAGTTTTGGGTAAGCTATTCAATTGGACTTTCAGGGCTTGAATTGCAATAAATAACTGGAAAAATTAGGGTGTTCTAAAACATCTTTGGGGTTTAATATATTTTAAACATTGAAATAAATTAGGCTATATTTCCAAAACAGTTAAATTATTCCATGACTTTTCATTCCATAACTTTTCCAGAAATTTCACAATCCTGTTAATTTATCATGACATGGTCACGCCCCTAAGGGGAAATGTGGGCAAAGTGTATTGCCCAAGGACTCAACAATAATGCTTTAATTAGAGTGAGATTTAAACTGCCAACCCTCCTCTGCTATTAGTTTTGAGTAATAATGTAGAGTTTTAAAGGGCCCATGTTACGCTAAATCGACTTTTCTGTACTTTAAACATGATAAAAGTGTTATTTGGGCTTCATACATGTTCAAAGTGTTTTTTTTCATTGATTCCCTCAATCGTTAGTTAGAGGGTGATTTGCTCCTTTCTTACTGCAGGGTGAGCCCAAACACCTCGCTCCAACTTGATGACGTGTTCCCACTTTGATGATGAATTTGACGCGGCACTGAGCTGGAGAAGCCGCGCCTCCAGGAAGCTCTCTGCCGTGATTGACATGTAAACAGACACGCCCATGGAGGTGAGCATGTCAGCGTTCTTCACGCAGTGCTATGTATGTACCGGCGAACACCCCGCCCCCACGCTCTGTCGTGCTTATAAAGCAGCATGAGGTCGGCTACAGAGTGGGTGGGAGAAGGGCGGGCCATCCTCTGGCCCTATGTCAGGAGGAAGTCAGTGTCCCGTCTATAGACACGCCCATTCATAAATATGCATACGTAGGCCGCAAATCAGCCTGTTTGTGTAGAGTTGCTCAGAAAGTGACTTTTCAGAGGCTAAAACTCAGGCGAGTTTGGGAAAATAAACCTCAAATACTATGTTTATGGGGTTCTAAGAACAAATGGAGAAAAATCGCATAACATGGGACCTTTAAGAAAACACATTGGTTGTCTTTTAATTGATGCTAATGCTAATAAAAAAATGTTAAATCATGCTTTACCTGGCAATATGCTGTGGACAGTAGTGGCAATGTTGATGTCCTGCAGGTGCTGTAAGGTCTCCGTGTGGAAGAGGCGCAGCGTGGAACCAGAGCTGGAAGCAATCCAGATGCCAACACCTGCCACCACCATGTGGGACACCACCATGCCCTCCTCCTGGTGGGCTTCCAGTTGACTCTGGATGATGACAGTGTGGAGAGATGCTTTTATTCCACTAGATATCACAGAAATATTGTATGATCTTATGAGTAAATATAACATTTGGGTCTGAAAATCTTTGTTCTACAATCCTAAAGGGCTGTAGTCATGCCTGACCCCCAAACCCTAGAACACTAAACTGTAAAAAGGAAACCAATGCACTTTGACATGGTTTGTAGACATGAAATTATAGACTACAGCCCTTTGCAGGACAGGACTCTAATTTTGAATTCTTTTTAGGCAAACAAGAGGAAACATGTCTATTTTAGTGATTAAATTACACAACCAATATAATAACCCATCAACCTATTTTCCACACCTACTTATCCATATCAGAGTTGCAGCTTGAGGGAACTAGACAAGCAGGACTCAATCACTAAGACCAGTTTTTCCTGAAACTTTTTCTGTTGCACCCCGCATTGAAGAATGAAAGATTTTCATCAGGGCCCCACACATCGCAACAAAATTCAATTAAATAAGGTAGAAAATGTGACTATTCTTCTTCAAAACTCACTTCAAACTTAAAAAAAACATGAAATCACATATTTTACTACAGTAATAATTTCTAAGTTCTAAAGCTCCATGTAATCGAACCCACATGCTTTGAGACAATGGGAGCACATCTTGTGGAAAATACACAAAATTAATGTCTTTGTAAGATATACTTATTATATAAAACTAATATATATTCGGTTTAAATGGAAATATGAACCCTGTTGTGTTTATTACATGTTTTTAGTTGGTAACGTTTGTGTGTGACTACAAACTAAAGAATAAAAAACAACAACCATAAAACCTTAAAAACCATAAAAAAAAGTTTAGACTACAGCAGCACAAGTGCTGTTGTGTCTGAGTGGCCTGTAGAAGAATATTATGACATATGATATAAATATTGTAGTTTCAGGCAACTGTAACTTTGCACGAAACAAACAGACTGAGCTGTAATTATGTAATTTAACCACACCCGCAGGTTAAGATTTTGACATTTTCTCAAAACTCTGGCTTGAAGAATAGACAACGTGAGGTTTTTACCTCATATTTTCACATGTAACACACATTTATATTTGGCTAATTTGAAGTGTTTTTAAATGATGCCTTTATAAATCATTACGTTTCCCCACCTCCCTGTTGGATTTCAGAACTGTCTTGACGTTAATTCACAGCTCTATAATTCCAACTGCAAGTCATCAGTGAAACAAGGAGAGCGAGACAAGCAGGTGGTCCGACATAATGAGCTTAATGAGGCTTAACTGATTATGAGTGAGTGTATGTCACAGGAACCGCACTATTCCTGGCCTGTCGGCAGGTGCTTCACTTCTCAAATTCAGGTCAGGCCACATATACTGTAAACTATGACAGCAATATTCTACAATATGAAGAAAACAAATCCAAAATAACAGAAATATATATATATATAATTTTACACCTGGCTCAAAGTGTGTTTAGCTTCTTGCTCAACATGTTGAATTAATTGTGGGGGAAATTTGGAAACAAACAGCTGGATAATGTTAATTTCTCACACCTGGCTGGGATTTCCTCAGGTCTGTGAGCTAATGTCTCAGATTTAGATTAACCATTTAATTATGCTGTATATGTTCTTCATTATGAATCTCATATGGTGCCTTTTTCTTCTCAAAGCATGAATCGATGAACAGCTATCAAAACAGCTGATATCCGGAGTTTCTGAGAAATCTATGTTTATGTATCATTCTTTTAAAATGCAAAAAAATACCTAACTAGTTTTTTACTATGGTGCTACTGCCAGTGGTCATTCATATACAGTACATGAATGTATATAAGTCCCGCCTTCGTCCTGTAGACCCCAATACAAATGCAAGAAAGCGCCGATTTCGCCCAGCCAATAGGTTTCGACGACCTGGAACGGGCCACTGTCAATCAAAGTGAATGTGCGTGCACCGTCACAACAGCAAACAAGTATCATTGAGTAGCATAGCGTCATGGAGGAGCGCTCCGAAACTCCAGTTACCCATTCCACAATTGCCAACGTATAAAGCTTCAACTGAAAAAGAAAAGAAAAGTCTGGGTGCAAAGCTTGTGGATAAACGTCTTTGTGACCGCAACAGAATTTATCTCGGAGCTGCTTTTCAAAGGAGGAGGGACTTGTTGCTTTTAAAAATATTCGGAACGAACCTGAATTTGGCGACATTTCTCATGGACAAGTAATAAACATGTTTTAATCGAAAGTTATGGCACTCTAACAATAAATGTGTAGTTTTTGTAGTTATGCAGCTTTGTTATGTTTTGCAATGCACATGCACAAACATAGCGGCGTAGCTTCTGGTAGATTGGCAGAGGCAGGGGAGGTAGTAGAACTGTTGAGGGCAGGACATCGAGATGTTCTCTCAGAAACTCCGGATACCAGCTTTTGTTATTACAGTTTTTTTTTTTATTTTACCAACCTTGATAGTAATACAGCTCGGCAGATATGTAGAAATATTAGGCTAAGATGTCCACTACGAGAAAAAGCATAAAAATTTGTACATGGGGTTTCTGACTATGCTAAATCCATTTTTAATGGGATCCAAGCTGGCAAACCAATGGTTTCCACTCAAAATCAAGAAATCCAAGATGGCCACCTTCTGTATTGCCAATTTGGATATTTTGTCATAACTTTGATTCTATTTGACATAGAACCAAAATCTCAGTGGTGAATTATAGGTTTTTACAACCAACAGAACCAAAGTTATGCTATATCTGCCGGGCTAATAGACCTACTTTAGCCAACAAAAATGAAAGACTGTTTTTTTGTTGGTTTTATATATAGATCGAAATGTTTTATTTCAGAAATATTCGAAGCATTTTCTTTAAGTTAAGAGTTATTTAAGAGTTGGATTTTTAGTTAAGATTTTTAGCGTCAAAATAAAATGATGTCAGTTGAAAACCTACTCAGAAAAATAGCAGGGGCACAATAATCTTTAGTGTTTACCATGTGACTCACAGTGAAAGACTTTGACAAATACAAATTTTACACAGAAGGCACCACAGAATGTTTACTTAGCCCACACGTTATCTCTTTTATGATACAGTGATTCTTTATGCTGGCAGCCCCAGCAGGATCATACATAGCGTACCTCTATACAGTGTGTGTGGGTGCTGATGATGAACACTTGACCACCTGATGAAGCCCAGATGTGCTCTTCCACAGCCAGCATGGCCTTGACGGGGAGGACTCCTAGCTTCAGTAATGTGGGTTTGTCACTGTTCCACAAACCATCTGTAAAAACAAATCACATCTGCCACTTCAGCACATCATGGAATGTATATTCAAGTCTTTCTAACAATCATAATAAGTGGAATGTATGCAGAAAGGGGAAATAACGCATGAACAAAACACATTTAATAATAATCAGTCAAAGGAATCCGGTTAAGTAGTTTAATATAATGATTTTAGAATAGTTCACAGTGGACATAAATGAGGCGGTGGTGGTCGTTCTGTCTTTATAAATGTCGCCTGTAAAGGTCATCTTCATTTATTAAAACTCCCAGCTAACAGGACGAGTAGCCATTGATGAATCCAGCATTCTTCACTGTGAATATAGATGGGCTGTGAGGCATTAGTCAGAGGCGAGCTGTGTCCCACACACACCTCCTACACACCCCTCTCTACATGTGCCTGGGCACCTACAGCGCTGTGATCACACAACCCCAGCGCTACCATCAGAAATATCCACACACTCTTTTTAAAACCAATATATTTTTAGTTGTTCTGAGAGGGGCTATGAAACAATAAGACAGAAATTGAGATGAACAGATGGGATTTCATCTGATGAATGATTTAAAAAATATATTTTTCCTTGTTAAGGCAAGATCTTCAGATGGTAAATTGACCGTTTTTGTCAGACGGCTCATCTTTCTTTAGCTTATCTAGCTGGGAGTGATTGAGGCCTCACCAATGATGTCTGGTTAAGGGAAGACACAAAGGCAGCTATTGAAGGCAGAGGTGTGGTGCAGGGAAGGATCTACAGTAATGACAGAGGAAATAAGGGAAATCTCACATTAAAGCAGCTAGTTTAGATTAGCATTCCAGCAACACCCTTCATGTATGAGTGTAACAATCACACAGTGTGAAGGTGAGCGCCCCTCAAAAGAGAAGGGAATGGAAATAGAAAAGAGCACTGGAAGGGAAAACAGACGTGAGAGCCAAGTCGTGGGCTTATGTAAGACCCCTCTGCTGCACAGTCTCTGCCCACCTCTCACTATATCAGCTCAGTGCAAGCTGCCACAAAGCGTACGCCTGTGTGCACGAGCACAGAAACTGTAGAAAACAGATTAAACATATATTTCTGCCCCAGAATCAGGGTTATAATTATAATTTCAAAAATCTGTTGCTGTTGTAATCGTAACAAAACTGTAACTGTGTTTAGATCATTTACTTTGTAATTGTAGTTGCCATGAAAACTCTATAAAAATTGTCAATTATAATTTAATGTAAAACTAGGGAACCATGTTACAGTTCTACACACATGTAGTGAATAATTATTAAAACATGCATCATATCAAGTTTTCACATATTTTTCCATTTAAAAAAAAAAAAAATGTAATCGATGGACAGACACAAAAAAAGGCTCAGATGCCCACACCCAAAAAAATACTTGATAAGGTAACCAATAGATAGGAAATAAATTAAATGATAGATATTCATTTTTAGTGTATTTCACAGCTGAAAGAGAGATGCTAACAGGAAGCTAACACAAGAAGAAGGTATCTTTTATTAGGTTATTTATTTCAGGCTTAGTAATTGTGATTAATTGTAATTTAACTTTAGTAATTGTGAGCGTAATTGTAATTGGATTTCTGAGAATAAATAATAATTGTAATTGAATTTCCGAGGATAAAAAAATAATTGTAATTGAATTGTAATCAGAAAAAAATGTGGGTCATTGTAATCGTTATTGTAATTACACATGGGTAATTGAAAATATAATTGTAAATACAAAATGTAATTGCCCACATTAACCAGGTTACCACAAACTGTGACCACATGTTTGCTTGTAGGGACCTAGGAGAGTTTAGGCTCTTGAGTTCACATTCTGACTTCTTGGTTGTGACGTGTGACCTTTACCGAATCATTGCATCGCTCGTTCCTTATCTCCTCCATCGTCAGTCAAACGGGAAATAACAGGCAGCATGGCAGAATGAGGCTGACAGGCCAGCCTCAGAAATCACACAGTTTTATTCCTGTGCACTGAAGGCATTCAACAGGAAAGCAACAGTGTCCCTTCACTTGCTTCTGATAACTTGTCACTAGTGACTTTCTGTGCCTCATTTGATCAGCTGGCAACAAAACACCAAAGACAATAAGCTGATTATTTCTCCTAGAGGTGCTGGAGAAGCTACATTCTGCTCTGAATGCTGACAGGATACAGGAAGAGCCAGTGACTGTAGCTGCGTTTCCATTACCCTTAGAAATGCACCAAATCTTAACAGTGCAATAAAAACTGGTAATGGAAACACCTAAATTTAAAAAAAAAAAAAGACTCAAATATGACCAAAAAGTTTTTACACTTTCATGAGGAGGAATTTCAGATGTTTTGATATTAAAATGTGTCGCAAAAGCGCTATTGAAATACTTTTTCCGTAACTACACGTTACAGGACGTGAGGTACCTGGTCACATGACCACTTCTTTCCAAGTAAACATGACGCAGTACGTGTAGACAGAAGAAGAGATCGGGACACTTCTTAGCATTATACTATAAAGTGTGTTATAAGGAGGTTCTGAGCGTCCGTCTTCCTGCAGCGAAGTCTCGTGGGATGAGATTTCACAGGAGTTACGAGACTCCTGCCCAAAACAGCCTTCAATGGAAACACGTGGTGGAAACACCAGAGCGCAATTATACTTTGTCGACATTTAGAAATATGGCCTTTATTCTGTGAAAATCTGATCTACAACAGTAGCAGCAGCATTACAACACAGCTAAGCCATCAGTGCCAGTGACAGTGACTCATCATCTTGGAGAGTCAGTGACAGAGCAGTTGATGAGTCAAATCACACATGTCCAAGTCCAAGGGCCAAAAGTATCTTATGGTGTTTGAGCCACCAAGTGATGAACAGGAACTATCAGAGACTTTAGTGATACTTAAAGTCAGTACTGCCTCATTCATGGAAGACCAAAAAAAAGTGCACAAAAAATGTCAGGCAATCATTTGTCTCAACATTCCTGAACAATTACATATAGCCCATGTACATATCCTGCAGGCAAACTGTGGCAGGCAGTGGGAAGAATGTATCCTCAGAATCTGTCCTCAGGCGACTGAACAAGGTCAGATAACTAAACATAAAAATCTAAAGTAGAAGAACAGCAAAAACTGAAGTTAATGGCATTAACACACAATACTGCAGCATGGTTGGTTGTGACATTATAAACTCAATAGTCAATAAAAATGTATGATTGTCCATTAATGCAAGCAATACAGAGGAATTTGTATTAGGTGTAATTAACGTTTGATGATGGAACTATTAAGTCACTCACTTTGTTCTTCTTTTTGTTCTTGTTGTTGTGTACGCTAGATAAAATCGCTACTTCTCTGTTACTCGTGAACGAATCTGGCTAAATTTGACGCTCGGTGCCCGAGGGGGGCCCCAAGAAGAAGAAGAAAAAAAAGTCAATTTCTCACTTATTTGCGAGTCAAATACAAACAGTTGGTGGAACCGAATCATTGGCACATACATATATATAAATGGGGCCCATTATCCCGTACGTGTCACTGGGACGCTAGGGGGGCCAAATGACTACTCCTTTGTTAGTTCTCGTTAGAACAGAATGCAGTTTGGTATGAATACTTTATGAATGAATATCAAAAGACGCTTGGAGCCCATTTTTTGAAATGGGGTAGGGGGCCAGGGGACCCACCACCCAGTTCCGATAATTTCCAAATGTATGGGAACATAGTCGCGTGATATAACGTTTCAAAGATAATTCAACGTCGATTACGATTATGCCTTACATAATTTGATTAGGGGCCCCCTTTTTTAGGCAATTTCCATTACTCATTTATTTGTGAATCAAATATTGCGACAATTGGTGGTACCAAATCATTGACACATACCAATATATGAATGGGGCCCCTTACTCCGTATGTGCTACCGGGGCGCCAGGGGTCCCCATTTTTCAAATGACTACTCCTCAGTTAATTCTCGTTGAATGAGGCTGTAATTTGACATGGACATCCAAGTCGTTTCACTTTATTGGGCTTGGCCGTAGTTCATCAGAACTTGTTTTATGAAAGGCATTGCATGCTTATATGCAAAATAAAGTGGCAAGAGCACTAACCTTGATTTCCATGTTTACATTCAAAATAAAAATGTCAATCTCATGGCTTGCATGTCTAATAATCATGCAGTTGACACAAAGTGGTGATTAGCATCAGTTGACAAGTGGTTTCATGAATGGCAGTGCAATAGATTAGTGTTAAATGCACAATAACTACTGTAGATATTCTTATACAGAGTAATTGGCCCATTTTATTAAAATGTAATACAGATCATTATTGTAGGGGGCCACTGCTGTATCTGTGCTCACAAGTCTTTAAATTTCATAAAAGTGCCTTGAAATAACTGTGCTGTATTTGAGGCTATACAAAATAAAATAAAAGATAATTGAAATTTAAAAACATTGAGAACACTAGCTCAAAACAAGTAGATGTGATTTTTGCAGGTTAGTACTCAAACTTACACCAGGCTGTGAAAACACACACACTTCACACATTTAAAAGTCGTTCAAAGACGAAGTAAAAACCTGTTAAGAGCTGTGTGAACCTGACGGGTATCATGTGGCAGTTTATAATTTCTTAATCTAATAAACTAGTTTACCAACAGTGTTTTTATCAATACATTTACTAGTTTATTGTTAGAATGAAGGCAACAGATTAACATAATGAAGAACACACCGTCTGATCTGGAGAAGATGGCCACGCTGCCGCTGACCAGGCCGGCATAAAGATATTTCTCTCTATAAACCAGGCTGGTGACCGTCGACTTGTCTGGAGTGAAGAAATGTTGCAGACGTACTTTCTTGGACCGCTGGCTGCTTTTATACACAATGATGCTAAAGGAGACAGAAATCAGAAATAAAAAATACATTTTAAACACAAACACTGATCTGAAACGATTAAAAAACAATATTTAAATCTTGTGAAGCGCTGAAACTCATTCATACTCAAGTTAAACTAGAAACGTTAAAGTTAAACTACATCGAATGACTTCACAAACATACAGCATATACAGAATACAATCACATCTATAACCCAACCAAAGTCAAGAAAGTCAATGTCCAATGTTGCCAGATTGGTTGCTTTCCTTCCTTTTGGGTGGTTTTAAAACTTTGAAATTGGATATATTTTTCAAAGAATACTGTGTTAAGGTTAATCGTATTCAGTTAAAGGCTTGAACACAGTCTTTGTGGGATTTTGGCAATTTTTATTTTGTTATACAGATGAAAGATTTCCATTTAGCTGTCACAAGAGCACTCAAGTTAGCGGTGCTCTTAGTTCGACATCTTGCAGCTTCAATAGACTTTTTTTTAGCCTTCTAGTGTCTTCTTTGCAAATAAAAACACCTCAAAGGTACAGAAATATATTCAATTCAGGAAATATTTTGGATCTACAATCTTTTAGTCACTGTGTCCATCTAAACAACAAAAAATACAAAAATAGTTTTGTTTTAGAATGTGAAGATAATTGTAAAAATGAATGAGATTGTAGAAGCTACAGGAACAAATGACACTTACTGTAGCTACAAACAGACAAAATAAATAGTAAAAAAAAACATGTCATAATGATTTTGCTGTACTTATTAGGGTTTGAATTGTGTACCTGCCCTCCTCCATACCCAGACAGACACTGGGAGTCTCACTGGTTTTTGCTTGGGGCCCGTGTTTGTTCTCCTGGGGCGGCTCAGGTGGGACGTACACCATGCAGAGAATACGGGACTCCACGTTGAAGCACTCAGTCACTTTAGGGCTTGAGTTCTGCATGGCTACAATGGCAATCTGACCCATCTGATTAGTGCAACTTGCAACCTGAAGAAGAAAAAAAAAAAGACAATTAGAAAAAGTGTTGAATATTTTTAATTTTAAGAACTAAAAATAAAATGCACTTTCAACTGTTAATAGTATAATTATATGAATGCAAAATGTAAATTTCAATTTTAAATCATTTTCCCTTCCCTCCATTCAGCAATAGTTTAAACACAGTTTAAATATATAACTATTACTACTTGTGAAAACAAAAGGAAGGAGTGCGACTGATGGTTTACTCTTCAACAGACCAAAAGTTTTCCCTCACGATAAGATATTTTACATGTGTAATCTTCCTCAAAGGGAAATATTTTGATCATATGAAACCCAAATCCAAGAATTATTCTGAATATTATTTTCAAATTGGACACCATTAAGTCCAGACTGATATGTTATTTCTTTCTCTCTCTCTCACCCAAACACATCCATGACCAACGACGGGTGTGTCTGCTGTGCTCTCTGTGTTTATGTGAGGCTCTGGATTGTGTACCGCACACTCCACCTACCACAGAAGACGACACAAATGAATGAAAAACAGCTACACAACAAGCGCACACATTAAGTCACCAAGAAAATGGTTAAAGTTCTCTGTAACACACAGAAATGAGCAATCAGAAAACTGAAAGCCCATCAAACTAATGCCTAATAGTGAATATGAAACATATAGTAACTCTAAATTACACATAACACTTAATAGCTCGTTTCATTACACTATACCAACCACTGGTTTGTGATAGAAGCCTTATTTGCGTTAGTATATTTCTCTTTTTTATTCTTCAGTGACAGCATGTGACCAGCTGTGTAGTCCCCTGTAATTAGGAAAGGGAGTGGCCTCACCTTGAACTCCTGTAGTTTCGACATAACAACGGGCATTTGTCGAAGCAACAGCGGGTGTTTTTGCTTTTTAATTTGATTTCCATCGTCCTCTGCAAAGAACCAGCCCTGCAGGTTGTCCTCCTCTAATGAAGCACACACAGACAGACACAATTCAATAATGTCAGCATGACACACTCATCTCAACATGGATGTGTGTTCACAATGAAATGACAGCCAGGAAGTGTATTGTACCTAAAGCTAGCTTAGCCATCTGCAGGTTACTGATCCATGACTGCTTGATGGCTGGAGAGAGTGTGTTAAACACTGCACTGAAGTGGCTGGGTTTCCCCGTCCTGCAAAACATCATGAACTAGGCAGTTATTTTAAAGGTACACATTTTCATTGGCCAACAACTTCACAACCTAGAGTAACTAATAGTCACCGCTCATCCTGCATGTTTCCCTTACCACACAGACATCATAGGAGTAATTGAGGGAAAACATTGCATTAGGATACATTTTCGATTTGTGTTGCATCCTGGGGAATTTAAATAAAACTGTTTGTGTGTGTGTGTATATGCATATTGGTATAAATTTTAATTGAAGTGTTTGGGTCTGTACGTTGAAAAAACCTGACTCTTGATGTATCGTCTTTGTCAAAATAAAAAAATCATACAAATCATCTTCTTAGTGACATATTGCAGAGTTATTTGATGGGACACATTGTTGATACAGTTAAAGCTTTCCAGAGGCTCAGGCAAAAAACAAAACCAAAAAAAAAAAAAAACACAATTAAGTAATGAATGGTCAACTTTCATAGTATAAATGAAACTGAAGTTGTTCTCTAAACCAGTGTTTCTTAAATGATGGTACGCAATGGCACTACAGGAGACACTTGAGGGAATGACAGTGGATGATTAACAATTGAAAGCTTTAAAATTTTGTTTATTTTTAGTAAAAAAAAAAATCATCATAACACTGATTGAAATGATTTTTTTATTAGAACATAAATTGAAAATACAAGGGCCAGCTTCGTTCCATGCCAGGTGGCAGATGACCAGAAATGATCAAAACTATAGAAATAAATCTATTCAGGAAGCACTGAATACTGTTTCATTCCACTAATTTATAAAATAAGATTCTTTAAAATGTGTGTTAACACTCGTTCATTCCATCATTACATTTTTTAGATGTTTTTTTCACAGTATTTTGAGTAAAATGTTGTAGTCAGACAAAGTGGATTGAATTCAGAAATAAGAGAAAGGGGGTACTTGAGCCAAAAACGTTAAAGAACCACTGCCCTAAACAATAATATTTTAATCTTTTCCACCCTGACACCCAACGACATGTCCTGGGTTAGAGTTGAGCAGTAATTATTTAGGGAAACTGAGCTCCTTATTCAATAGATCTAACAGTGAAACTGGAAGTCAAAGTTTCACGACGGGCTAATGCATAAATGTGTGTCTGAATGTGAGTGGAGTTACATTTTGCAACTGAGGGATCAGGCAAGAAATGAGAGGCACAGCTGCGTTTCCAAACATATCCCTGGATAATCTCACCAGTTAAAAGCTTGATGGACACGATGATGAAAATGTTGTCATGGTCATGGAAAACGTGGAAAAGTCATTAAGGGCTCACCCTTTGGGGACCATGTGCACACAATAACAGTGTGGGAACAAGTGACAAGAATATTAGTGCTCTTCTGAATTATACACTACTTGTAAACACTAATGAATACTTGCCACTCAATGAGTCATGGCTCAGATTAAATGAACTGGTTCATCCAATAATCCAAGTGTGCTTTAAAACCTACTCTCAGAGCTAAAAAAAACAGAGGTGGGCAGGGTGAAAAGTGGGGTAAAAAGGGATCAACACAAACCCAGGACATATATGACTTATTGTGGATATTAGACCAAGTGCAATAGCATGTGTTTAACACAGAAACAAACACAGACTTGTCTTGTTTGCCAGGCAGTTGGAGTTGGATTCTACATCGATCAGCTGCCCTGATCTCCTCCTCCTTCTTCAGTATCAGCCTCTGAAGTCCAGATACCCAATCCTGTGCCACCGTGGGATTCACATTCTGTACACAAAAGTGGGGAAAAACAAAGAGGGAAAAACAGACATTTTCAGGATGAAACATTTTAGTTGGCGTTTAGAAATATTCTCATCCTATTTAGCTTTTCCCACTGATTCCCAAATAATTCTCCATCTCTCCATCAGGTGCATGTCTGTAAGAGCTTCTCTCTGCTATTCTGCATCCCGCCCTGTTTCTGACAGAACCACCAGCACAGCACAAACATAGCCTCACACATTCCTGCTGCGCCCTGGAAATTGAGCCTAGTGTGCCTCTGAGGCCACATGAAATGACAAGCTCTAATGGTCCAAATCAAGACGTTAAAAGACAAGTACGTCTTCCTCCCAAGACAAACTACCAACGCTGGTACATTCCACATTTTAAACCTTATATGCCTACATACCAACTCTGTCTTTATTAACAAGGGCGGGCAACCCAGTAAATTTGTTTTGAATAGTCTTATATTACACTGGGAAATATTTATCTTTCCAATTTTTAACCATACACAGCAAAATTAGACTGAAAAAGTAATCCAAGAAATAACATACAGCACTAAGTGCTAAATCAACAATCCCAAACTGAATTTGTAGATTTTTGTATCAAACCTTTTACTACATGTAAAGAATAAGCTGAATTTAAAGAGGCTTTAATTAAGGTAGTGTAGTTGTGGAGTACCTGATAGTTTCCTTTGAGGCTGCTGATCATGCTGGAGATCTGGTTGACGAGGCTCAGGTCATGGATGAGGTTCTGCAGATCTTGGTAAAGTTGACCTGGGCCCATGTACAGTTTGTCTGCAACGACAATAAACATAATTTTTTTGCTTGGTTTCCAATTCATGCAACGAATGAAGAGACCGTCACCCAAAAACTAATGCATATATCTGACTAATCAGTGATTTGAACTAAGGATGCACCGATTGATCGGTGCCGATTTCCCTTATTTTGGGGGATCGGCCGATTCTTGCATATGGAACCGATCTTTTCCGCCGATCTTTTTTACCTCTGCAAAGGTCTTAAAGTCAGTCATAAAGTCAGCCACTGCCCCCTTCTGCTGTGAGGAGACTGACAGACCTGCCCACCAGCTCATGTGTTTGCATGTGCCTGCGTGCGCATGCCTCTGCTACACAGGAGTGACGGAGTAGCAAGTCATGGAGGCACGGTTAGCGTAGCGTGTCGGCAGTAACACACAAAAAAAGAGAGCAAAGGTTCACAATTTGTTATTCCTGGAGTGCAGAAATAAGTCCTGGTGGAGCTGCAAACATAATGCTATCTCATTCACCATAAGACACGCCCCCACCACTGAGTATGCAGCATTTGAAGCTATAAATCAAGCTAAAGCTCAAGCTAAGCTAATGATGAAGTTCATTGTTTTGGACATGAATAAAAAGCTGCCACTAATGTACAAGTGATTGTGATAAGTGAGAGAACAACTAACCTGTGTCATGTTAATTCTGTCATTACACGTTGACTTTTGAAAATGTTACACATGATGCACTTAATTGTTTTAGTAGAATAATCTGACGTTTAGAAGCTTTTATCCTTTTTACATTTAAATATCCACAAAGCTGCTGCATTTGAACATTTTTTATTTTCGCTCTACAAAGAAACCTAAAACTCAAGATACTTTATTGGTGGTTAAAGATGTTGTGTTAGTTTGTCCTGTAGATCATTATTTTATCACCTACCCCAAACCATGTGATTTTCTTTATTTGTAAAACGAAATACTGCGGTGAACTTCTTTTTTGGCAAAAAGCTGAAAACAGGTCTGCAGTGGAACCTGTTGGACACGTTTATTTAGTTTTTAAAAATGTGAAGAATGAAAGACTAAAGGAATGGATATATTTTAGTATTTTGGACAGCAATGTTCTAAACTTTTAATTTATATTTGAAGTAACTATCTTATGTGCAGTTAAAACAACACGTTTGTATCATTTCACAGGTATAGTTCAATGTTTTACAATAAAATAAGATTGGAATATTCAAGGTGTATGCTCAAAAAAAAAAAAAAAAAAAATCAGAATTGGCCAAAATCAGAATTGGCTGGTCAGGCTTTTCTTAAATAAAAACTAAAAACAAAAAACAAAAAAAAAAAAAAAAAAATCGGCCAGAAATCGGTGCACCGGATTTTACACTACAAGGCATAGGCAAAGTGGTTTATTGAAGGCCCAAACATTGTTAAAAAAATTTTTTTTTCAAATTTGAGGGGCTGGCATGTCTACTAGATAGCACGTATAGCAGATATTTTTGTATATTCTGAGAAAGTAGGTGGAGCTGCATTACTGTACCAAATTTCAGTTTCCTAATTAATGTAGTTTCTGAGATATTGGAAGCTGAAAATGGAAAATAAATAAGGGTGAGGAAAATTAACACATACCGCCCTTACTAAATTGGCCACATCTCAAAAAGTATTAATCCGATCAAACTTAAAATTTACAGTGTGCTACAATTGAATAATCACGAAACAATTGGTTAAAATTTCTGAATTTTTTGAGACCGATGTGCATGGGCCATTTGTGAAATGAAATGGAATGACCCTAAAGTAACATTCGGTCATTTATTCAGTTAGTGTTTAAAAAAAAAAAAAAAAGAAAGAAAAACATTTAGAAAAGAAACTAAACTAAGATGAAGAAGATAAGAATTCTCAGCTGTCAGTAGTTTCTAGGTTGAAAATAGGTAAAGCAGACTGAATGAAAGGCCAGTGTGAAGAGAGAATGAGCTCAGACTGGAATGACACAGACAAAGATCAATAAAGAACAATCTGTTGGTTTCACAGTGGGAAGGAATGCTGACAGCTCTGCAAACTTAGCAGGTTTTCATTCCCCTTGTTGGCTTTTACAAGTCAAACACCCAACGCTGTTTGTTTTTGCACATTGCAATACTTTTTACTCTGACTTTATGTGTATTTTATAGATATAGTAGCAAGAACTCAGTGCACACAGAACTCACATATTTTTTAAAAACTAAGCCCTGGCTCCAAACTTAAACTTAAGGACTCAAACTCTGTCCCAATATCGTGTATCAAAATGTCTTCCATTTGGCAGCTGCTACTCCTTTCTTTCCCACCAGGCTTTTTCTACAATAGTCAAAAAGTCTAATTGGTCCTCCATCACCATGACAACCCAGTCAGACCTCTTCTAAGGGCCTCACTGAGTGACATTCAGGGGAAGTCTTGCTGTAATTTGTAGGTGGTCTCTTGAGGAAACCCCGGACAGTTTGCCCTTCAGTTTGTCTACAACCACCAGACACATCAACACTTTAGAAAAATCTTTGTAGAGAAGTGAGTACAGCTCGTTCTTTCTCTTAATTATGCTGGGATTAGGTGGGAAAAGATTGTTTGCAGTGTGTGAAAGAATAGTTTTTGTCAAGTACCTGTGATGCATTATAATACCATAACACTTTCATCTGAAAGTTAGTGACAGCAAAAGCATCTAAAGCAGTCAACCACAACCAAAGAAGACAAGTAACAAAGTACAAATAGTTTATTACTGTACTTGAGTAGTTATTTTTTTTGCCGACTTTTTACTTTTACTCCTTACATTTTAAAGGAATATCTGTGCTTTCTACTCCTTATGACCTTCAAAGATGACGTCAAGGCGTAAAAAGATGCAAAATGTTGGTAGTTTGAGCTTTTTTCTGTTAGGTAGGTCCCTTAGTTTTAAAAAATTGAAAATGTTATAACCATAAAACTGTTAAACTCAAAGCTGCTCTGGGTTTTATTGAGCATTTGCGCTTCTTTTTTTCTTGACACATTCTATTTACACATTTTATTTATAATGAATGCTAAATTCTCCAGGTGTTAAAAGCTAACAGATTTAACTTGTTTCCATGTACCAGTTTTTTTACAAGTTCTTAAAAAAATTTTTTAAAAAAAAAGATATGGAATTTGCTATGGCCATAAATTGTGTAACTAACTTCAAGCTGAGCTCTAACTGCCTTGAATGGTTCTTTGTGAGGATGCCAAATGCAAAGAGCTTTCTAACACAACAGTCCCAGAAGCATCTTCAGAGGCAGAACCAGTCCTCCCAGCAATTAAACACCATCCAAAAATCAAACAATATATAGACTAATGACATGGCTGCGGAAATAAGTGGAAATGTATTTCCAAATGAACAGTTTATTGGACTGATGAGAGAATGGAAGAGCAATGTGGGGGGAAAATGTGGGATGGTATCATTAGCTGGACAGGATTTTCACTGCCTTAATGCAGGCTGCTCACGAAGCTGCTTTGGCATGGCTGCTGGGGCCTGATTTCAGAATGCAATACATTCCCAACAATGCACGCCTTGATATTTGCTGTTAAATAAAATTATTATTATGATTATTTTTTTTACACAACAGCCTTGTTATAATAATATCAATTATAATTGTTTACTTTATTGATCCTTTAAAGGGTAAATCAAACCGTATATCATATATCAGAGTTGGGGTCAATTATATTCTTCAATCACATTTACGTTTTCAATTATCCATGTTCAATTACAAATCATGTATGATTAAGATAACCTGCATTTTTTTCCCCAATTACAAATAAATTATAATTTTTTCCCCTGGAAGTCAATTACAATGACATTCTTAATTACTAAAGTTCGATTACTATTTTACTAACTTTTATTCATATAGCGTTGTGATGATTGTATGGGTTTTTTTCATGTGTATAAGTGGGAAAACTTAATACGAAACATATTTTAATCATTCTTATAGACGTGTGTGTAAGATTACAAGTTAAACGAAGTTGTTTCTCTGTCTGTTCTAGGGGTTCATTTGTGGAGTACTGTTGATAAAGAAATAAAAATGAGTAACATACTATATAATTTCAAAAATAAAATGTCACAATATATTTTAGAGACTTATGTGAAGCAGTAGAAATGTTTGTGATTAAATGTTGTATATAAAAGAAAGTAAATGTGTGTATATATATATATATACACACACATTTATATTTTTTGAATTATTTGAAAAAGGGCAACTCAAATGTATTTGTTGAATGCTTGTATTTCTTTTATGTGTATTATTGGAAAAGGTAACTCGAATGTTATTTATGTTGGGCATATGAGGATTTTTGCTTCAGTCTTGTTATATATTTGTTTAATTGTGATTTATATTTCAATATATTTTGTTAGACTGAAACAAACAAATAAACTGAAACTGTTTTGCATTTAATTAAATTGTAATTGACATTTTTTAGTTAATTTCCCTGGTAATTACAATTACAAAGTCAATTATTTGAACTCAATTCTAATTAAATTACGATTACAAGGGGGATATATTTTTGAAATGACAAATAGCGATTACACAATTTCGCCATAATTTGAATTGATTATCAATTACGCAATTACAATTATAATTGACCCCAACCCTGTTATATACTGGCTTTTAGTCTTGCTCATGGACCGACATTAAATGGTTTTATGCAAACCCTGACCCTCACTCTACTTCTCTGACCACTAGTCATTATCTCACCATTAACTTCTGTAACTAAATTCTGTAACTTTTTTTCTCTTTTGCATCATTATATCATTACAGAAAGTTATAGCGGTGAGACTGTCAGCTACAGTCTGAGGAAAGGAAACCCCTCAGGTCAAAACAGATGCTACTGGTGGTGCCATCTGTTTCCTCTACCAACAGCTGGACTTTTTTGTGTGTGTGTGTGTGTGTGTAAAAGAAAGAAAGTGAGAAAACAGCTTATTTTTTGAAAGAAAGTGAGAAAGCTGACCTGACATGAGATGATGAAAACGAGAGAAAAACTTAGTCACAAAAACCAACCAAACATAGCTGATTTAGTGCTTTATTACACAAACCAACAGAGGAACGTGGCCCTGTGACACTTGGCATTAAAAACTCAGCAATGCACAATTGTAGTTTACAGACTGCAGCAGAACTGGCTTATGCCATTTACTACTGTTTAAATACTTACAGATGTATTTTAGAATATATATATATATATATCCATCCATCCATCCATTTTCTTACCCGCTTATTCCCGTTTAACAGGGTCGCGGGGGTCTGCCGGTGCCAATCTCCGGCTCTCATAGGGCGCTTGGCGGGGGTACACCCTGGACAGGGCGCCAGTCCATCACAGGGCAACACAGACACAGACAACCATTCACTCTCTCATTCAACCTATGGGCAATTTAGAGACTCCAATCAACCTTACAGTCATGTTTTTGGATTGTGGGAGGAAGCCGGAGTACCCGGAGGAAACCCACGCAGCACGGGGAGAACATGCAAACTCCACACAGAAAGGACCCAAGTGTCCACCCCAGGGATTGAACCCAGGACCTTCTTGCTGTGAGGCGGACGTGCTAACCACTAATCCACCGTGCGCCCTATATATATATATATATATATATATATATATATATATATATATATATATATATATATATATATATATATATATATATATATATATATATATATATATATATATATATATATATATATATATATATATATATATATATATATATATATATATATATATATATTGCTTAACCCAGATTGACTATGGCCCCAGTGAGGTGTTGTGTGACTGCTTAGAAAAAGTAAACTGCTGGATGAGGGAAAACTTCCTTCAACTAAATCATGACAAGATGGAGGTGATCGTTTTTGGTAACATAGTGGTTATAGAAGTGGGCTTGTAACTGTGGGACCTTTAGCAAGTCCCCTAGACCTAATTGCTTCCAGGAATCTCTTGGAAAAGAGATTATTAATCTCAATGAGACTTTCCTGCTTTAAAAGCTAAAAAACAAGTCAGTGTGTTGTGATCGACTCAGATCTTACATTCAGCAGTCAGATCAAATCTATCACAAAAACAGCCTTCTACCACCTTAAGAACATCTCCAGAGTGAAAGGTTTAATGACTCAGAAAGATCAGGAGAAACTGGTCCATGCTTTTATCTCCAGCAGACTGGACTATTGTAATGGTCTTCTGACAGGAATACCCAAAAAGAGCATCAAACATCTACAGCTGGTTCAGAACGCTGCAGCTTGCATCTTAACCAGAACAAAGAGATCAGAACACATTACACTGGCTCCCAGTCAGCCTCAGAATAGACTTTAAAGTTCTGCTGCTGGTGTATAAATCTGTGAATGGGTTTGGTCCAGAATACATCAGTGAGATGTTAGTCAGGTATGAACCCAGCAGGTCTCTCAGATCTATGGACACAGGTCAGATAGTGGAGCCCAGAGCTCACAGTAAACATGGTGATGCTGTGTTTAGTTGTTATGCTGCAAAGAAGTGGAACAAACTGCCATCAGAGCTGAAGTCAGCATCACATGTGAACATTTTTAAATCAAAGTTAAAGGCACTTTTTTTCTCTACTGCGTATGATTGAGAGGGAGATTGTTGGTCATGTTGTTGATGTAATGTGTTTGTTGATGATTTAAATGTTTTTACTGATGATTTTGAAAGTTTTTACTACTGATTTTAATTTTCTTCATGATTTTTAAGCTGTTGAAGGTTTTCTGTTGCACTTTTTGATTATGTAAAGCTCATTGAATTGCCTTGTGTATGAAATGCGCTATACAAACAAATTTCCCTTGCCTTAATATTCACCAAATGCCTTCAACAGCTTAGCAAGGCTGCACAAACTATTCTGGCAATAACCCCTAGTCCTGGTTTAGTGCAGCACTGTGACCATAAAATCATAATTCCTTTTCCTTGTTTTTGTGATCCAATTCCTTCAATGTAGCTGAGCAGCTGTTTGTGACAGAAGAAACTGCAGTGGAAATACTGAAGTCATTGGAATCAGCAGCTACTGTATTAGAGCAGTTGACTGCAAGAAGAGAGAAGTAGGTTTCTACTTTTGAAGTTTAAGAACGTTTAAGTTTAGAATAATCAGTTTTTGCTTTAGGAAGTTGTTCAATCATGACTTTCACTTCTACAGTCCCCCAACTACACCTATCATCTAATCATTCTATATGCATGTGAACACACAAAGAGACGGCCTAACTTACTCAGTATTTCACAAAAATAATTTTCTATGACCACATAGCCTAACATTCATGTCATTTGGCTATAGGATTACTGAAAGAAACCTGTGAACCAATCGCTCACAAAAAACCCTTTAACTGAAAACCATTCTTCCTCAATGTTCTCAGCTCTGGTTATTATTACATTTTCTGCCTCTTGTTTGTTTCATTTTTGAAAAGAGAAACAAAAACAAATGACTAAGTCACGCAAGATTATTAATAGTTCAAATTGAAATTGTTCATCTTACTGGGTTTAGCGTTGATCACCACCTTCTCCCCTGAGTGAGGTGCTGCGATGCGACTGTTGTCAGCCATGTCTTCACTGGATCCAAACTCAAGCATATCCACAAAACTTAAAGGCACGCTCCATTTTAGAAGAAACTTGTGGTCAATAGGAGCATTCCCACTCCCACTCCCATCTGGAAATCTGAAAAAGTTGAGAAATAGGTAAACTCTTTTGAATAAGAGTGCATAAAATTCAATATATGTGTAACAGTCAGTGGGTCACATTAATGTTAGTTTTAAATAAATCTACAGTGAACATCTAAAGACCAAGAACCCATCCATTCCACATAATCAGCTTAAGTTTTCTCCTCAGATCTTGAGTTTTACTGTACTTTATTCCAAAACTAAATTTGACCTTATAGTAACTAAATATTTCCATTTCTAAAAAATTATTATTATTACAAGTTCAAATCATATTTTTTTTTGGGGGGGCAAAATAAATAAATGATGAAATAACTAAACAAATAAATATGTCAATTTACTAAGCAGCATAGACACACACAAAGTTTATTTCCCAACAATGTAATAAAGATGAAGAAGTCAGCAGAGTGAGTCACACCTACCTAACATTAGGCGTGGCACACATGAGCACATCATTGAGTAAGAAAAGGCGTCGCTCTTTGGTTTTGATCATTTCCCCACGCTCATTGTAGACCGTCTCCACCATGTCGTCTGAGCGGAGCAGATAGCGGCTGCCATTACTCAGAAGCTTTGGTGACCAAATAAATGAAAGATCAAATGAAAACCAAATCCATCAAAAAGTCAACAGTACTCAGCTTAGATTACTTTTTACTTCTCCTTATAAACTACGGTACTTAATTAGATAAAACTATATATAATACACATGTTATGATTGCAGCGTTGAAAAGATGGCTTTGTGTCAGGAGTGTACTTAGTAATTGCAACCCTGGAATGCAGGATGGCAGCAGCAGATGCCAAACAAACCACTGCAAACTGACTGAGCAATGACAAGACACTCAACTCCAATAAGCACACAATAATAATAAAAAAGCAAAGCAAAAACTCAGCATCAGCTGCAATGTTAATTGAAGAATATTCCGGACCTTATTAAGATAACGTTCATTCATTGCTTTTGCAATATGGCGAATCTCGCATCTCTGGTCAGCTTCCCTTTTCTTTTCATTCAGCCTTTCAGCCAGTGTCTCCAGTTCAGTCAGAGCCATCTGCAGCGGCAGGCGGTCTGCATGACCCACTGGGGTGTTCTTTAGCATGTCCTGAGAAGGAAATTAATTGCACCATTTTTAGTCAGCTATTTACTTACAAAAAAAAAAATCACACAGGATTCAAGTGTTAATGTTGGTACAGGTGTTGTCCTTATTTTTTGTTCAATCATTACTAAAATAAGATATATACATGCACAATAATAATTTCAAGGTGAAGTAATGCAGAATCAAGAAGATATAGAGAAGATTCAGGGAGTCTCCCTTGCCTTCATGCAGAGTTTAAATATGTATGGCACTCCCTCTGCTGGTGAAAGCATGCACGGCCTAATCTTCATTGTGGTGCATTAGGACTTCATTGTAAAAGAGATTAAGAAAGTGGGTTAATATTACCTGAAGCAGTAAGATAAACTGTGGGAATCTCTGTATGGGTTTCATCATCAGACCATACAGAGTCACACGGTCAGCACTGGTTTCTTGGCGATGCTACAGGATAAAGAATGAACTAGTTATTTAAAAGATATTTTATGTCAGAACAATGTTTGTATCTAGCTTTAACTAAGGGTAGTCACTGCAGTTGGAAACTTTAATTTACTTTATTTGGAGAGGACAGTGCACATTAATGAACACCAGTACATAACTTTGTTTAAATGTGCCAGATTTAGCCATAAGCTACTTTCCATCCGTAGTCCTCGTACATTTAAAACAATGACAATAAAAAATACAGACATGGACAAGTATATACATTCTTTACAACCAACAGAAGCCATTTCTTATTGAAAAAAACTACTATAGATGATAACATGTCCAACTTCTGCATCAGTTTACAGAAATGGTGTTTTGTCCAGTGGTGGCGAGTCTTAATGGTACCTCACAGTCCCTTCTAGCGGCTGATCTAGTTCTTAAATTGGCATCTTTTCTTTTTATAAATTCCTCCAAGGGAGGGGGGGGGGGGGGGGGGGGGGGGGGGTGGTTGGGGGCTACTGGGGGAGAACCATGAAGAGATTTTTAGGTAAAAATTCTAAAGTTGTGAAAACTCAAAAGTTGATAATTCCCTAAAATTGAATATGCAGCTTAACAAGTTCAAAGGTTTCATATCCTGAGCTGGTTATAAAACTTTTATCATTTATCAGAATCAAATATAATGGTTGTGTGTTTGTTTCTCTCACACCTTCAAGAATTCCAGGAAAGCAGGTTTGGAGGCGCACGTCTTCCTCACCACTGCCATTGCAGTGCTAAAGTTGTTCACAAATTCACAGTACGCATCTACCACCATTGATTTGGAGAACTGTAGAGAAGACAACCACGTGCATTGGTATTGCACAGATTCTATTACAGTAAAGGTGTCATGGTTTTGTAGAAGTAGAGACAGCCGTTGCTTACTGATGCCACAAAAACATCCCCGATCATCTCCAAGCTGTCCCACTCTGCCACACGGCTTGCGAGTGCGATCTGAAAGAGGAAGTGGCACTGCAAGATCTCACGAACACGGTAGAAGGTCATCTTCAGCTTCCTGTCGCTGAGCAGTCGGGGCTCTAACTGGGAAAGCGGCTTTTCGTATTGCTGATGAAAAAGGACAGTGTTACATACCAACAGAACCCACTGCAAAGCAAAGTAACCAATTATCCAAGCTGTGCGTGCTCACTTCTAGTATCCTCTTTAGCGCTTCAAGGTAGTTCTTCTCACTTTCCAATATTGACCCCAAAATACATCTTCTTACAAGCTAAAAGTGGAAAATAATAATTTTCAAAGTACTTATTGAAAAATAAATAAAGAATTGGAGAAATAGTTGAGGATTCGTTACCTGCTGCTGTGAAAGGCCGTCTGGTGCTAAACATAGAACTGGCTCAACATTAAAACAGTCAACCTCAATGAAAAGGTCTGACTCCTCTTCTTCAAAACCAGCAATCTTCCTCTCTAAAAAACAAGATTAACTCAAAATTAGAGGTGTCCCAACTCTCGATACGATAACGATATTGTGGCCTTAGTTTATTGCCGATATCATAGGGCTGGGCAATATGGACCAAAACTCACATCTCAATATTTTTTCTTAAAATGGCGATATATAATATGAATCTCAACAATTTTAATTCAAATGAAGTCTGACCAGAAAGACAATTCAGGGTTAAATTTGATGACGCAAAATGCCACACAGGCACATTTTTTTAACAAACAGTTACACAAAATGTGGCATTTTTGGCAAATTCTCCTATAAAAGACAGCATGTGTGAGTGAAATTGTGCTTTTTATTGCTGTTCTGAGAAGCAGTGAAAGCACCAACTCCTTAAACAAGTGTTTTAAAACAAAATAAGCTATTAGAATATATATATTGATATAGGCGCTATTGTAACTTTCTCTAATGCGAAAACAGAAAACTTGATATATCGCCCAGCCCTACGATAACGATATCAGTCCGATCTGATATCAGCATGAATCGTAAACAGTAAATAGCCTAAAAAAATCCCAAAAAATAACATATCGGGCATTTTAGGTGCAGGTAGACATAATCTGATACTCATTCTTTTTGCTGATAATATGATCAATATTGAATAGAGACACTTTTAATCAAAATCCAAGATGTGCAAGGAGAACTGAAGATGACCAGAAATCAATAAATTCTTACACACCATTACAGAAAGACTTGGTTTTGATGAAGGATCGTCCTCTCTTTACAGCAGCTTTGGTTTTCTCCAGCCCATCTTTGGTCCCCTCTTTAGCTGCTTTAACAAGCTTTTGCATCTTGGGTGAGAAGAAAAAGATGTTAATACACAGACCTCAGTAGTATTCGAGTATGTGTTAGAATAAGTCCACAGTACACCATGCATACCAACATGAGAGTGATTAGTAAATAAAATACAAGTTGTTTGTATTTCAAGTATTGAAATAGTTGTTCCAGTTTAAAGCATTTACATTTTTTTTTAAAATAAACTGTTGCTGGGGTTTTAAATACCGGTAAAGAATAAAAATACATTTTTGTAGATACTCTATTAGATCAGCAAATCAGGCTGTTTGCAAACCCATCACCAGAACCACCACCAAAGTTCATTCACATCTGAGTCAGTGACGAGACTGAGAGGGAAGGATGGGGACTACTGGCTCTAGTACAGACAAACGAGGTGAGCCCAAGGTAGATTTACCTTCTGCTCGTGTTTCTGTTTTATCTGCTGCAGCTCTACCGTGCCCACTGTATTTGCCATTAGATCTTTCATCTTTTTTTCATAGTGATCTTTCAAGCGTGTCAGATCTTGAGAAAGCTGAACAAAAGCAAAGCAAGCGTTACTGATTATGGTTTCGGATTAAGGGTGCATTGAAGTGTGCTTTTAATTAATTAATATGAGTGGAACCAATTGTATTTTTTGTATGGAAGCCTATTTAACAGCAATAATACATTTTAAAAACTCCATGAAGTTGACCAACAAGATGGGAAACTCTTGTCCTGGAGAGCTGCAGTCCTGCATGTTTCAGTAATACTCTATAAACAGTTTTAAGAGCTTCACAAACACCTCTTTATTTCATATTCCTAGTCCTGTTCGGTGTAAAAATGTGCAAGTTTAAATTAAATAGTATATTCCAGCAAATTCAAGAAACATCTCTTCAGACTTCTTTTGTCAGAAATAATGTTGTATGACTTCATACATTTTTGAGAAATTTAATTGTGAGTAAATAGTAACCAAATTTGGACCTTAAATGTTGAAAACACACAATTCATTTGATTGTAAAATGTCCTTTATCATTTGGATAATAGGGCTATGCAAACACTCGAAGCCATAAGCAAAAACGCTACAGTGCAAACACAGCAAGCTTACAAATAAGCCAGATGAAGCTCTTTATCACAAAAAAAGTTAGCTTGAGCTGAACCCATGTTGTATAACCTTGGGGTCATGACCCCATGTGGGGTCGCCTAAAAAAAATTTCATTTATCTCTTTTGCACAATTAAAAAAACAATACATAATATCACCAAAATAGATATGCAGTGCAGGAAGAAGCAGAAAGCTTAAAGAGATTAAATAATTATTGTTCTTTTTCAAATTAAAGCAGAATTAAGTAACTTGCACTTAGCGCTCCCCCTAAAGGTCCCTTTTGGTTACATCACTGTAGTAACAACTCTGCACTCCACCCCACAGCTACATGCGCACCTTTGCTCTCCCAAGACGGTAGCAACCAATCACTGAAAAATCCTAATACAACAGTGACACTAAGGGTGCGTTCACACATATAGTCCCATGTGACCATGTGAAAAGTATGAAGAAGAGAGACAAGTAAAATAAATTAATGATGTGGGAGTAATACGGAAGGGAGTGTGGAAATGTGTGTGATGTGATGTGTTTGTGTGCTGACAAAGCGGCTCTGAAAATGGACGAGTAGACGGTTTAGACAGGTAGATGGATGGATGGATGGATGTTTGTGTGTGTGCTGCCTGATGGAGCGCTGGGTTGCGAGTGTGTGCATGCCTGTTGCTGCAACGACAGTGTGTGATTGCTGTGTGTTGCTGCTGAGCTGTCACTGCATGGAGTTGCTCCGTTCCTCGGACAAAGGTCTTCTCTCACTTTTTTTTTTGCTGGCTCCGCCACAACGTAAGTTTGAGAAAAGTGAATTTGTAAACAACCGTGTGCAGCCACAGGGCTGGTCATAATCTAGCATTAGTTTGTATTGGGCTGCCATAAAGCAGTACGTCTTGCCATCGGGTCGGACGCAGGGAAAGTTGCAAGTGCTGTTTTCTGGCCAGAGACAGCAGGGGGAGATGAAAGACCCCCAATCATTCCATAAACACTTGCATTACCCTCACAGGGACTACGAGAAGAATTTATTAAGGTGAAAAAGTTACTTAGTTCTGCTTTAAAACACCACACCAACTGTATTCTATACTTACATTTTCTCAAATAAAATGCAGTATAAAAATATCTGATCTGCCGCAAATTGCCACTTTGTGCACTAATTCTGGCAACTCTGTCTTTGTAACACAATATAACAAAATGATGTAAAAAAACTAATTTCAAGATAAAAAAAAAATCCTGGGGTCGCCAGAAATGTGCAATATAAAAATGGGGTCACAACAAGAAAAAGGATGAAAACCAATGAGCTAAACACAGATTTGTGAGCCTGTTAAAAAGAACACATGTGCAGGTGGTTGGTAGTAAGTCGTTAGAAGATAATAGAAGAGTTACACACATGGGTCTTCCTCTGAGGTGGTTTTCCTCTCATGAAGGCGTGTGGCAGGCCGTTTTCAGGGCGAGCTTCACCATCACTGGCCTCGTCGTAACTTTCAAACTCACTGGAGCTCCAGTCATTGTCCATGGAGCTTCTACGGCCTCCCTCCTCACCCAGTTCCACATCATCGTAGATCATCTCATCTGGGTCTGAGTGAATCACAAGGACAAACATAAGGAGAAAAATCACATTACCGGTAGTTTGTATGTGACATCACTCAAGCTCTGAAGTAAGGCTGCAACAATGAATCAATAAAATGGATAAAAATCGACTATTAAAAGCATTGGCAACAAATTTCATTGTTGGTTCGTTACATCATATGATTTTTGTCACTGACCGTGATGTGGACCCGTTTTGAGTGTGCGCGCCACAAGTGTTTGTGTGTGGGCGCAGGAGTGTTTGCGTGTGTGTGCGCACAAGTGTGTGTGTGCACAAGTGTGTGTGTGCAAGCACCAACTTTTGTGTATGACCTGTGTGCGCGAGCGTTGGTTTGTGCGTGAGAGACACTTTTATTTCAGTTTAATGAGCTTAACCTTAACTTGCCAGGAGGAAATCTTTTAAAATAAACAAACACACAAACAAACAAACCAATATTTCTGCCTAAATTAAGAACATTTAGAGTAATCACAAAAGATTATGAAGATTATAAACACCATTAAGTTAAAGAATAGAAAGTTTAATGCTAAACAGAAAGTAAAAGTAAAGGTACAAACCGGTATTAGAGTCGGAGTTCTCTAAAGGAACGTCATCATAAATCACTTCATCTGGACCTGAAGCAGTAAACACACAATTAAAACAACTTAAGAATGTTTTCTCACACCAGCTGTATGCACAACTATCAGGTTGTACAGTGCTGGAGATAGGATCTGAAGGAACGATGTACTAAGTGTACTTCCTGAAGAGAATAGGGAAGGAAGTATCTTGGAATGCGGTTGTGTCAAAAAAAAACAAACTACAAAACCACCACCCATGCTGCTTTTTGCTATATTACAAAGAGATATTTACAGTATTCTGCTGAGAAATGTTTCAGTTTAATAAATCAATCCTTACTTTCCATCCATGCAGTGTTGGCAGGATCTGATGCCCATTTAGCGAGGGCATCCTCTTCTCTGATAGGTGGATAATCCTCACTGAAAACACTGAAATGAGAAGAAACAAAGGTGCAAATTTAAAATATTATTTCTTGTCAGAATGAAGTAGGAAAAAATAGGAATTATACACTGTAATCTGCATAATGATATGTGCTATAGTTTTACAGTGGAGGTAGTTGTCATAATTTAGTAATTCTTAAATTGACAGCCAGGGCCCCTGGTAGGCTATAGAGCAGCAGACATGGGCAACTGGGGGCTCGGGGGCCACATGTGGCTTTTTGTCTAATTTTGTGCGGCCCCCAAAAGGTACACAAAGAAAAATGACCCCAATATCACACAAAATGACATAAAAATATACAAGATGACAACAAAAATACACAAAAACAACAGAAATATTAACAAAATGACATTAAAAAAACACTAAATGAGAGAAAAGTCAACTAAATGATTTGAAGAAGACACAATCAACGACAAAAATAAAGAAAATGACGACATAAAATCACAACATATAAAAACAGAAAAGATATAACTTATCAAGAAATTACTACAAAAATCAAGCAATTAAAATTCACAGCAATTGCATTTCAACCAGTTTTAAATATCTTGGTATCATATTTTGATAAGATTGAAACCTCAGGATTTTAGTGAGACATCTGGGAATGGCTGCCATGAATTTAATACTTTCATTTCCATAATTTACAGCAGATTTAAAGACACAAAGAGAAATATGTTTGACATGGTGTGCAGTATGTAGCTTACCTGTCAGCGGGTACATTGCCAGATACAATCATTGTCACTGAAAAAAGGAAAAAGAAAGAAATTGCACAAAGAAAACAAGACGATTAACTGAAAAATTACTGACAAACTGAGTGACTGATCTCTACAGAATTAAGTAATGTCAGGTGATACTTTTTAGAGACGAATCCTTGTGTGATGTCTAAATCACATACTGTGTGATTTTTCACACAGCCACACGAGAGCAGTGTTGCTTCCAACAAATCACATGATTTATTTTTCAGGCAATTTACTTCTCTTTTGTGCCACTTTCAATTCCATCTCATAAGGTCACATGTAATAGTAATTTTCTTTTCTACCTTCTACCTTCTTCTCTAACCTGTCACATAACATGTCATGGATGGAATAGTAATGACTTCTTACATTACAGAATTTTCATACGAGTCAATCATTGTAAAAATGATCACACACTTGTACCCATTCCCAACACTTCTACTGAAAGCTTCATGAGTCCCAATGCAGTGAGACCTCAGTATGATAATTACAGTGCAATCACAAGCCTGAACCCAGTCAGAGTCACATTCAAAGGGAAGTTGGAAAATCATCACCGCCAACACAGAGCTATGGGGAGGGCTAAATTTAGTGCCTGTTTCCTTGTGGCAAGCAAAAAAAAAAAGAAAAAAGAGGAAAAGAAAAGAGAGGCTTCAAAACGAATAGAGAACATTTGTGAGCCTTAGCTTTGTATATCCATACTTTGGTGTAGTAGAAAGAAACAGTAAAGCTTTGTTTCTTAGTTTTGTGATCCTCGTTTAAAAGGGTCAGTATCATGAAAAATTCACTTCATAATGGTTTTGCTACAGTGATAAACATTCCTTTAGCCTCATTCAGAGGGTCAAAGTTGAAAAACTTCTGTTTCCTCCCTCCTTTGTTATTCCACATTTTGTAAAAAGTCAGCTCTAAACGGGCGAGTTGGATTTTTTTCGCGTTGTGACATTACAACGCGGAAACTCCTCCTCCTGACAATCCTCGCTCCTCCTACCCTACACAAGAATGTGAGCTCCTCCCTCTCAAACTACCTCATAGCTAAAACAAACATAGCGAACGCAGGTTGATATTACAGTTAATATCTTTACGTTCAGTATATACATGATCCGGTATATGGATTAAGCGAAAAGCGCTCACAATCAGTTTTACTGATAGCCATTATGCCAACTTTATGGAATGGTCTGACGTGTGTGACCCAATGCAATGCAGCAGTAGGAGAAAACAATGGACTATCATCTTAAATTGACGATTCCTGAGACAAGATTTGGTGCGGGTGTTTGAAACAGCTGACTCAGCTGATAGTTGAGAGTTTACTTTCCTGCAACGCAGCGCGAGCAGTGACAATCAGTTCCATTTTTAGTAGCCGTTATACCGCCTCTTATCGCTTTTATGGGATGATCTGACTTCTTTATGACCCAATGCAATGCAGCGGTTGGACAAAACAAATTGTCTATTTCTGTGGTCAGTAGAGGGGAGGAGGAGAAGGAAGACTGTTAATGATTTACTCTCCTGTTGCTGTGATAAACACACATGCTGAAGCAGTGTGTGTGTGTTCACGCCTAGTCATGCATATGCATGAAGGCCCCCAAAAAAGCGCTCGGAAAACGACTTCTCAGAAAAAATAAAACTCCAGAAAACAGGCGAGTTTGAGAAAATAAACCTCAAATACTATGTTGTTGGGGTTTTTTTTAGAACAAATGGAGATGGGTGAAAAATAGCATAACACTGGACCTTTAAGGGATTATAATTGTTTTGTTTCATGACTGAATTTAACAAATATGCTTTCTGATACCTTACCTTCTTCATCCATTGACAGATGTCGAATAATGACCGGTGTGGTATAAGCTGGCATTATAAGTGGTATACTGGAAGGGGTTGCATAGCCACATGGCACGGGCACAGAGTATCCTGACATGGGAGTCTGGGGGCTGCCGTGTACATGCTGTCCCTCTCCTTCTGTGAGCTCGGTGGGCGAGGAAGCGGAAACAGAGGATTCCTGCTGTGCTTCCAGTTGAAGAGGAGTTATATCAATCACCGAGTAGGGGTTGACTTTGCCCTTGGAGGTGGTAACAGGAGCTTCCTCTGAAGGCTGAGGTTCTTCAATGGATGAACATAGAATAGAACATAGAGCACAAAAATGTAACCACATTTAGAACTGAACTATTAGGGGTGTGTATTGCCTGGGATCTGGCGATACGATTAGTATCTCGATAAAAAGGTCACGATACAATATGATATATCCCGATATTAAAGTACAAGGCGATTATTGCGATTTTTGAAATATATATATATGACTTAAGAAACAACTAATCTGTAAATGTGCACACCTTCATGGGAACATAATGTATAAAATACATTTTATTGACATATTTTACACTCAAAACATTGGATTTAACATGCCATAAAAATAACACACAATCTGCCTATGGCTTTTAAACCAACTTTGACTTCAGTGCAACATGACTTTAGTGCAACTTAACTGAGGTATGTACCTAGAACAACAAATAAATGCAGAGTTAGTACTGTAAAGTTATTACTTTCTTTTTAGATTTTATTGAAAAAAACACAAGCTGGTCAACATTTCCAGGTTTCAGTGCACTTATTTGTGCAGTTACAATGTCTCCTGCAGTGGAAAAGACTTCCCTGGTTAAATAAAAGTTAAAAAAAAATAAATATAAGGAAAATATAAGGAAAGCATCTTATGACGACTTTCATGTGTCCTTCTGGTCTCTAGAGAGAACTCGCAGGTTGGCCTATAGGAACTCATAGGAATACATCAATGCAATCACCTCTGAGGAAGACTGGCAGTTGACAGTCGAAACATGTCAGGAGATAAATTTGCCTGAAAAACCTTGTCCGAATAGACAAAACCTTAACATATAGGTACTATAGGTGTTGCATTAAACAAGTATCCGTCTCAATAAAATATACAGAATATATACAGTAGATACTTTAAGAAAAGTTATATAACATTTAATTAGGTGTCTTATTTTGGGGTGGGCGGGTGGGTGAGTGAGTTAGTCTCCAGTTGTCAAAAGAGAAAATGCCTTAGTTCAGCCATAATTATGGGTTAGTGGTTACACACCTGTTTTTAAAGCCTCTCCCTGTGTGTCATCATTAAGAGGAGGGGGTGGAGGCAGAGGTGATGATAAATTTCCCTGTCTGTCACTGATCCCCTCGGTAACAGCTGTGGACGATGGGCTAATGGTGACCGATGTTTCTGAGTGTGACGGAGGACTGTTGGTTAGGAGAGAAGGTGCTGGGGAGACCTGATCATCGGGGTGACACCCTGCAGTGTTGTCCTGTCTTTGATCCATTCTTAATGGGACGTCAGGAGGTGGAGGTGCAGGAAGAGGACATTCGACCTCAGCAGTGTCATCGCCGCTGTCATCAAAGTCAAACGGCTCTCCCTCGTCTTCATCCACAACAAACACTGGAGACAGAGAAATGAGATGTTGATTGCTGAATGGTTAAGTTTACCCAGTCTCAATATTATAATAGAATAATAATATAGAATAAAAGGAGGAGTCTGCAGCTGGCGCTCTTTTATAGGTTCCCATCAGAGGTCAGACTGTCAGGTTTAATTTGTTAAGTTTTAAAATATTAAAATAATGTCCACAGCAATAAGTAACACAGCCTTTAAGATGTAAAAGTTTATTTAATATTCTATTTAACATGTAAATAAAAAAGTAATTTACCAGTTGATGGTCACATGACATCATGTTTGCACTGGATGTGAAAGTGTGCAAATACCCATGAGAGGGAAAGAGTAAAGACACAATGTATTGTGATGAAAATGTTATTTTTCTGCCTTAAAGAGCCCATTCTATGACTAGTCAACTAGGCACACACGGCAATATTATTTTCACTTTGTTTATGTCTTGTTGTACATTTGAAATATGTAATTTAAGACCAAAATATTATATGTTAAAGTGCAGAGTTGACAACATAGCTTTTGTGTTGTTCAATTTTTAGTTTTCACGGTGTTCCACAATGATTTTCTACTGCTGTGAAGAAATAAATGCTTGTGGACAACGGCACGAGATGTGAAGTCCTTTTTGAGCCGACCACAAGTACCTACGGAGTATACTTCCTTTCTTTTTTGAGCAGTACGTTTTGTAAGACCTTTTAAGAGTCAAAAAGGCTGAAATTTGTTTTCATGCTTTTATCACCAGCCGTTAAGATTACTGTAACTCTCTTTTTACTGGACTACCCCAAAAGTAAAAAAAACAAACAAAAAAACTATAGCTTATCTAGAACTCTTATCTAGTTAAGCATATTCCCCCTCCACTCTGCATTGGCTAACAGTGTCTTTTAGAATCAATTTTAAGTTATTTTAACAGTTTTTAAAGCTGTAAATGGCCTTGCTCCTCCATACATCACAAACCTTCTCTTGTTTTAGATCCCTCATATCCTTGACTGCCTCACTTCTAAATGTCCCACATGTGACCCACACCTGCAGCAGGGAGAGCGCTTTCTGTTTTTATGGCCCTAAACCCTGGAACTCAACCCCCCTCCATATTAGATCATCCAGTTCCACTGATGTTTTTAAAAGAAAACTAAAGACACATCTTTTTCATTTGGCTTTTAACACGCGATAGTCCTCATTTTGTTATTTTATTGGCTCTGTCTCCAATGACTATTTTATTTCTTTACACTGTGCTCTTTATTGATCTCTGCTGTCTGTCTGTTCTTGCAAAGCACTTTAGGCTACATGTCATATGTATAAAAGATGCTATAGAAGTAAATAAAGTTGAGTTGTTCATTTTCTGAATTTCTGATTAAGCATGACCAAGTTAAGTTACTCAATCATACCAATATAGTCTAATAAATTAACCAGAATAAATACAGTCTATTAAAGCTGCAGTATGTAAGTTAGTTTTGGCATCATTTGGTCAAAAATCCATAATCATCTTTGAGCATATTGTAATCCAAAGTGTTCTGAGTGGACATTGAATCTCATCTCCTTCTCTCTGTCCTGTAAATGAAGTTTAGAAATACAGGAGTGTGACAAAACGAGTGCTCCATGGGCTGTTTTGAGCATTACTATTGGCTACTCCACTGAAGTCAGGGCGCGTTCACGTACTATATTAGACAACAGTTACACAGCAAATCAAGTGGAAAAAGACAGACCGACGTGGGGAAACAACAGTTTAAAGGCACAAACATGTTCGGGAAGAACAGACCACATTGCGTCCTCACAGATCTCCGTGACTTCGGTTTCAAAACAGAGCTGCGAGAGGATTCTACAAACTGCAGCTTTAATTGAATGCACTTGAACTTTTTTAACTATGACCATATCTGATTTGCTGTTTCTTTTTTATGTATAAACAGCCAAAAACAAACTTTCGAGTTGATTTTTCAAAAACGTGAAAAATCAGTGCCAGAGAATATATTTAAAGACAGTAACATTAAAATTTTTGTATTAGGGTGGAGCAGCACATATGATGATCTCTCTCCTGCAGCTACAAGGACCAAGATCAAATCAACCCTAACCCAGGGGAAAGTTTAGTCCTTGGGCTGTCAAACCCAAAAAGCCTCACCACACACAGACTTATAATTTAGGTGCACGTCGACTACAGTGGTGTTAGATCCTAGAGGGAGTTTAGCATCATGGCACCACATCAGCTGCTTTTCCTTGTAGCAGATAAAAAGTAGGACATGATAACAAGATACAGCTCGTGTTCAAAGGGATTGGAGTCAAATCAGCGCTTTCAGCTGGTAGCAGACAGGAAGAGAACAACAAATACCTTTCTATTTCCAACTCTGTAATTAGGCCGGCAGGAAAAAGAGAGTTGTTATTTGTTATTTTCAACACAGGAGTACAGTTTGAGATTTAATGCGAGATTTTAGATCTGATGAACAAAGAGGGGACAACAAAAAAAGAGAGAGTTCGAGGAATTATGTGAATCGGCAAAACACAGGATCAGCTTTCAATAGTAGCTTCTGTGTTTGAGAGTTTTGCTGTTTTTAAACTTAATAAAAATATAACAAATAGGTTTTTCAATATATTTGCAAAGAAAATCCTAGTCATACCATCGTTTGTAGTTTATCTACTAGAAATATTTGGCTTCAAGCTAATCAGTGACATCCTATATTTGACATTACAGCTCATAAATACCTTAAATTCTTTGAACATTTTCCCTGCTAAAAAAAGCAGAGCTGCATTACCTCAAAACCCAAAACCCTCTCTCATTTCCCTCTAGCAATTCCAAAGAAAACAGAAAATTCCATCTTTGAATGAGTTCTGGTTTGGGAGGGGCTCCTCCTCCCCCGCTCCACCCACCCACCCACCCACAGCCGAAATAGCTCAGTTGGGAGAGCGTTAGACTGAAGATCTAAAGGTCCCTGGTTCGATCCCGGGTTTTGGCATTTTGACTGCTTTGACTACTTCACCTTGTTTACATTTACAAAGTTGATAAGGCTTGGCCAGTTAATGATAAAGACGGAATACTACTTTGACATACATTTAATATTTACACTAAGGCAGCACAAAAACAATAGAAATTGTAAAACCATCGTGCACAAAACATTGTCAAGACTAAATTAAAAACAAAAATGCGTAATCTTTTGCTCATTTCAAGTTTAGGGGATGTTTGTTCAGCAAAACCAAGAGGTTCCTGGATTACAGTAATTGTGTGCATTAAAATGCTAGTCCATCAAAACCCTGAAGTAGCTAAGACATTGGCCACGTTTACATGGGCGCTTTAATTCCTCTTTAAAGCAGAATAGAAGTTAATTCCTCTTTAAACTCTGTAAACACTTAATTCCTAATGCTAATTTATTTCCAAATTAAACTTAAATCCAAATGAAGTAGCTGGTTTAATTCTAAATTAGATAATTCCTCTTTCTTGTAAACACTTAACTTGCTGATACCGCTTTAAGATAATTCGGGTCAACTTGCGGCGATGACGCGCTGGTGACGACCGAAGTTTTACTGGGCTTTTTACCGGTGATTAGCTGCTATCTCCCTTCCGCTCCACAGTCCAAACTGAAACCGTGTGTTATTGTCCAGCTGCAGCTTCAAAACTACAATCAAAATAAAAGTGAAAACAGTTCTCATGTGTGGTCTTCTGTGTTATAGCCGACAATAAAAGGTTTGTTGTGTGTTTTTCCTGATAGTTTGCCCACTGACCAATCGGAGCCCTTCCCAACCCCCAGACCTAAAGCGGAATTAAATAAAGCCCAATAAACCTGTTTTCCATGTAAACCTCAATTCGGGAATTACTATTTCCATGTAAAAACACGAAGCAGAATACTTTTATTCCAAATGATTTAATTCGGAATAACTAATTCCGAATTTTAAAAAAAATCACGTAACTATGGCCAGTGTCTTTGAAGTCTCTCATAGCAGTGTAGGAAGCTCTAGTCCAAACCATTAGTAAAACTCCCTCTGGCACTGATAAGTACCCGGTAGTTGTTTTACGAGTCCGAGTGTGAGGCAGCAGTCTGTGACTGATGGTTCGGGTCACCATAGTGACCCCATGGTCATGCCTGAATCTGTAAAGAGGCAACCAGGAAACAAAGATGTTATCTGTTTGTTTCCATCAGTGAACTGCAGCACAATTGGGTGCAAACTGCCTCTCTCTCTGTGAGGGTCATACAAAACACTTGATAACACCAGAATGCAGCATAGTTTGTATTTAGCCAGACCACAAAACAGAGCTGTGGCCAGATGAGGTCATAGAGAGTTTGCAGGATTGGCTTGTATTCCACCAAATACAGTGCAAATGTGACAATACTCACAAACATATTCTTGCAATAACCCTGTGTTAAAATATTGTAAATAAGGTTTATCATATTTTGTGGGTTGTTATTGTGTGCAAATGTGGCATAAACACACACCATGTATTTGTTGTCAAATCATAATGAAAACATGGAAAATGCATGTCCACGTAATAGAGCTTTTCAAATGAGTCATTGGGTTACGATCTGCAACAATATCACCTTGGCAACAAAGCAAGTGAATGGCTAGCTCGAGATGAAGTGTTTCTCTGGTGTGGAGGCTCTGTCTGTGTGTGTGTGTGTGTGTGTGTGTGTGTGTGTGTGTGTGTGTGTGTGTGTGTGTGTGTGTGTGTGTGTGTGTGTGTGTGTGTGTGTGTGTGTGTGTGTGTGTGTGTGTGTGTGTGTGTGTATTCAGTCTGTTACTGAGGCAGATTGTTTGTCATTCAAAGTAGCACAGCTCACTCCCTCATTTCTCTGCCCCAACACTCCTCAATGGAGAGGAATTTGGGTTGTTTTCTAACGCTGTCTCGCATCAACAGGCAAACAAGTGACCCAGTCACGACATGACCCACAGAAGCTAGCTGCTGAATCTAGAGGCCAACTACTGTATATTCACATTAATAAATTAAAATTACAAGTTATGCCATCACACTAAATGTAAGGCATTGCATTAAACATTACGGCCACTTTTACCATAAGTGGCTATTAGTAGTTATTCCCTTTTGACACAACGTTCACATTTACATGCCTTTCCAGAAAGTCTCTAAAATAATTACCCATATTGGTCTGCCACTTCAAGACCAGGTAAAATAACATGTGTGGAACTCAAGGCACATTGGCCAAATCCAACAAAAATCATGATGTAAATCACTATAAAGTTTAGTTCGAGATGTCTCAGTCCATTCAAATAAAAAAAAATGCATGTCACTCCCCAAAATAAACGAGGGCTTGTAATTTCTTATTGTTACACAATTTCCGTCATTTTTTAAAGTCAAATTCTTTGCCATAACTCTTTTTTTTTTAATCCTGCAGTTTTGCCCAAATAACTCCTCAAATTAAAATAGCAATGTCGACACAAAAATGATGAACAAATTCTAGGACTTCTGATGTACGAGATCCTGGAATTACAAATATCTGACTTCATGTTTTACACCCAGGAAATTGCCAAGTAACTTAAATACATTTTTTAGTAGCAAAAATTCATAATTGAGTACAAAAATGTTGAAACTGCACTTTTACCCCAAAAAATCTCTATTTTTTTGCTACAAATAATCAGTGACAGTGATGTCCTATCTTTGACAATAACACAGCTCATAAATACCTTAAATTCTTTGAACATTTTCCCTGTTAAAAAAAGCTGAGCTACATTACCTCAAAACCCTCTCTCATTTCTCTCCATTTTTGCATGAGTTCCGGTTGAGGAACTGCTGGGCGGGGCTACTCTTCCCCCCTCCTCCCTCCCATAGCCGAAATAGCTCAGTTGGGAGAGCGTTAGACTGAAGATCTAAAGGTCCCTGGTTCGATCCCGGGTTTCGGCATTTTGACTTCTTTGCTGCTCTGTTTACATTTTCACAGTTGGTAATTAGTAGTCCCCAGAGTTTAACAGCATGAAGGACTTTATTATAGATACAACAATGGATTCAGTGAATGAGATTGTGTATGTGTACACAGAAAGAGTCTTGGCTAGTTCATGGTAAAGACAAAATAGTAGTTTGACATACATTAAATGTTGGCACTAAGGCAAAAAAATAGAAAGTGTAAAACCATCAAATTAAATTAGCATTAGGAATTAAGTGTATACAAGGTCAGATTAAAGAAGAATCAACTTTTATTCTGCTTTAAAGAGGAATTTAAGCTTCCATGTAAACGTGGCCATTGTCTTTTAAGTCTCTCATAGCAGTGTAGGAGGCTCTAGTCTAAACCATTAGTAAAACTCCCTCTGGCACTGACAAGTACCCAGTTGTTGTTTTACGAGTCTGAGCGTGAGGCAACAGTCTATGACTGGTTCAGGTCACCAGAGTGACCCCATAGTCATGTACAATGTACAGAGACAACCAGGAAACAGCCGAAATAGCTCAGTTGGGAGAGCGTTAGACTGAAGATCTAAAGGTCCCTGGTTCGATCCCGGGTTTCGGCATTTTGACTTCTTTGCTGCTCTGATTGCTCGGCCGACAACCTACACTTTAACAGCGTATCCATCTTCAACGGTGATATACTGACCTTCAGGGGGTGGGGGAGGAAACTCTTCCACGTCCATGCTTTTAGCTCTGCTCTGCTTCTCAGTCTAGAGCAGTTTGAGAGTCAAATATGATGCCACACATTCCTAGGGTAAAAGATGACACGTCAAAAACAGTAAAATATGGCAAGCTGACACATATGAGAAATTTCAAACTCTTTGATGTAGCTCTGAAAGGAACCATAACCACTAAAGTGTATTGTAGTTGGTGCAACATTAAATAACTAGTTTTAATGGGCACTGACAACTTCAAAGTAAACCCCCCCAAACAAACATTACA
The DNA here is from genome assembly GCF_900634775.1 of Gouania willdenowi. NCBI lineage: Eukaryota > Metazoa > Chordata > Actinopteri > Blenniiformes > Gobiesocidae > Gouania > Gouania willdenowi. The sequence goes on along the minus strand of NC_041065.1, from coordinate 22,547,219 downwards.
TTAATAAAAAAAAAAATGGTTTATTTTGTGCAATGTTATGGTTAGAGTGAACATTACTCACTCTTTACTAAGCAGCCAAGTCACACTTATTATTCCTGACTGCTAAATTGAAAAAAACACCAGTGATGGAGAATGGCAGTATGGTCAAGGTTTGCTATGTTATAAATTACACACAATGAACCAACGCTAATTTGGACAAACTGAAGGCAGGATGAACACAAAGAAGCCCCTGTAGAGTTCTTGTGGTCTGTTGACACTGCCATGGTTGTTCTAAATGACACATGCTAGCTGTGGGGGTGTGTGCATTGTCATGGGTACAATTGACATGATGACCATAGTAAAGAAGAATAGATGATACCCTCAAATGCAACCAAGATGACAACATGGTTGCAGTTACTGATGTGAAGCCAAATGATCTTTTTTTTATAAATATTAATGTAGTTTTTTTGGTTTTAATGTGATTAAGAGCCTAACTCATGGAAAATATGACAGGCAATTGCTTTAACTTTAGCATCAACAAAAATCCAAAGCAACCTTAGAATCAGTCAAATAAAGTAAAGAGCAAAATGTAAATCAAATAACTTATTTAATTACTAATGAAATAAATTCAGGTGAAATATCAATAACAAATCAGAATCAGAAATACTTTCATAATTCCAGGGGGAAATGTGTTTTGTTACAGTGGCTCCAGTAGAAATGATAACAGCAGTGAATATAAACATAGCAAGGGATACATATATAAATAAAAAGTAAAAGTAAAAAAGAATGAAGTAAACAGAGACCAAGACAATGATTATATTAACAAGAATAAGAATTTAATATTAAATAATGATTAAATATGAATATTCAGGATTAAATAGGATGAAGGTGTGAAAGCCACATACTATCAGCAGGTGGAGAAATAAGTCTTTTGGTAATATGAATGAACTAAAACCATGCATGTGTCATATGCCATTGTCTTTATTTTAACCTGTATGTCTGTGTGTGGTGAACATTTTGTAAGGGGTGGGTGTTTTTAACCTTGTAAATGCATTTTCAGCTGCATTTTATGTATGAAAATAGCTTTTTATAAATAAAGACCGACTGATTGATTGATGTTATAACCACCTTGGATCAGTACCGTTACATTTTAGTATCATTCGACAGTAAAACTGATATCCAACTAGAAATGGAAATAAATCCACCAGCTGTTTCATAGTAGCGATATATTCTATGAAGTTTGCCTAGCTAAAGCTTCTGTCTGGGCATAACACATACCAAGGCTTCTACAGCCTCTGTTGAAGAGATTTTGAGACTACAAAGAAACAGGAAATGACCAGGCCCAATGCACACATTATCATCTCCAGAAAATCCAGATGCACTTCTGCTGTCATTTATTATTATCGTCCTGGCCTATGGTTCTCTCAGTTTATACACATCTACTGCAAATAGTTTTCATATACAGCTGAGTTAAACTATTAGTTTGAAATTGCCACATCCTCATTTAATCAAGAAATATTGTAGGCAACAAAAAACTGAGGTTTAAATCTGATGAACTACGGCCGGGCGCAGGGAACATCTCCCCATCGAATAGTACGTACCACCTTCCCGAAAATTCAGTGAAATGACTCCGTTCCACCGTGTAAAACAAATGAAATTGTGCGACTTAAAATCATAATCTACGTTGAATTGCCTTTAAAACGTTATATCACACGACTATGTTCCAATAAATTTAGAAATTACCGAGAGGCTCTTGACATCCGCTCATAGAATGTCCATGTCAAATTACAACCCGATTCAACAAGCATTAACGGAGGAGTAGTCAGTTGAAGAATGGGGTCGCCTGGCTTCGCCGTGGCACAAACGGAGTAATGAGCCCCATTCATATATTGGTATGTGTCAATGATTTGGTACCACCAACTGTCGCAATATTTCACTCACAAATAAATGAAAAAACAACTGTAAAGTAAATTGCCTAAAAAAGGAGTGAAAATTGTGCGAGGCATAATTGTAATCTAGGTTGAATTATCTTTGAAACGATATATCACAACACTATGTTCCCGTAAATTTGGAAATTACCGGAAATGGGGGCTGGGCCTCCTACCCTATTTAAAAAAAAAAAAAGGGCTCAGAGGTTCTCATCATATTCATTCATAGAGTATTCACACCAAACTGCATTCCGATCTAACAAGAACTAACGAAGGAGTAGTCATTTGAAAAATTGGGACCCCCGGGTTCCCCCTGGCGCCCCCGTGACCCATTTATATATTGGTATGTGCCAATGATTCGGTCGTAATATTTGACTCGCAAATAAATGAGAAATCAACTTTTTTTTTTTTTTTTTTTTGGGCCCCAAATCAAAAATCGGGCTCCGAGCGTCGATGCGTACACATCCATAGATTACCAAATTTCATCCTGATCCGTTCATGAATAACAGAGGAGTAGCGATATTAACTAGTGTACACAACACCAAGAACAAGCAGAAGAACAAAGTGAGTGGCGTTTTGAGTCCGGTAGCCCGGCCTAATAAAAAATAAAGTCACTCAAAAAACTTTACACTAATGTGTTTGATCTTCTCAGGTAAGAATTTCTTACAACTGATCAAAAAATATTTGTGCAATATGATACAGATAACATCAGCTGTATCTGTGCTGAACAAAAAAAAAATGTGACACTCCTGAGAAATATTTCACAAATTCCAACACTTTACTAGTTGTCATAGGTTGTTGGGGTCAGGGCAGGTTTTTTTCCCCTTAATACAAACCACAAACTTGGGGAAATGTCATTAACATGCTGAGGCAGGAGAGACCTTTGGACCTGCATGGGCTTGAGAGACACAGCATTCCACAGCACGAACAGTTTTGTTTGTGTTTTACAATTTGTATCCAGAGGTGACAGTTTATGTCCAATGTCTCTTGAGAATAGACAGTGTGTGTGTGTGTGTGTGTGTGCTATTTGACTACTTCTTTAGTTCTATACCATCCACTACAGCAAATGACTGTGCCATGACATCATGTTGTGGCATAAAGCAGCCATTGTATTAGTATGCATGTCCTCCCATCTCATTTCTTTCTTTTTTTTTTTTTACCATAAAAACAGAAGTTTTAGCTTTGCATCTAATAAAGCCCATACCACTCCACAAAAGTGCAGTAAAAATACAGAATGACTTACTGTCAAATCTTATTGTTTAGTCTACAAACAATGTAAGATCCCCCATCCAATTCAGAGAGCCTAAACTGGCAATGTGCACGTACAGTGTCAGTGTCTGATGAAAACAGGGTGACTGATAATGCCTGGCCGAGCAGAGACAGATAAGGGTATACATATCCAGAGGACGTCTAAACATTCACACTTGGGACAAATCCTCAGACAGATAGATTTTGAAACAATAATACACTGCAAAGCTGACATTGAAGCCAACTGGTCCAATAACAGAAGAGGAACGATAGGAATTTATATTAGAAAAAGGATACGTGCTAGAGATTTTTAAAGTTGTCTTTAAATATAATAAAGAACAAAGAAGCAACTCTCTCATGTTGTGAGCGCTGACTCAACAAAACCCTCATTGTGTAGCAGGACTTAAGACCAGCCTGGATTTATAGCAACAAAATAAAAACATCCTTAGAAGAAAAGGCCTCACTGATGCATGGTCCATGATTAAATTGAGCTTCATCACAAAGTGCAGACGAAGAGGAAGAGACCGGAAAACAGTTTAGCTGATGACAGACTCATCTCAGCATGTCATTACACGCTGGAGAAGCTACGCACAGCCCTGCAGATCTGGTGTAACAAACTATTTGCTCACCTGTGTATTTGTAATAACCTAGATATGTCTATAAACACGAAGCAATGTAAAATTATGTTTCAGAATAGAGAATGATTTTTTTTTTTTTTTTAAGTAAAAGTCTGTAATCTTAAACTTATAACGTAACAAAATATGAATGACTGATTGAAAAGAAATAAGAAATCCCATTGGAAATGAATTAACAAGCATTTGATATCAGAAGTTGCTACTATGCTGGATTTATAATAGTGTTGGGCGATATGGACAAAAATTCATTTCTCAATATTTTTTTTTCTCAAAATGACGATATATAATAAAAATATTGATATTTTTAACTTAATTAAGTCGTACCAGAAAAATAATTTGAGGTTAAATTTGCAGAAAATTCCACACAGGTACATTTATTAACAAATAACTGCAAAATATGTGCCACTTTCGTCTTTTACTCCTCTAAGGGACAGCACGTGTGAGTAAGTTCTGTGGTGTAGCTTGTCTAGGGGTAAGCCTCGGTTAGGACGCGCTCAACATTTCATCTAACTGTGCTTTTCATGCTGTTCTGAGAAGTAGTGAAAGCAGCGACTCCTAAAACCAGCATTTTAATAATAAAAAAATAGAAATCTTGATATATATTGACTCTCGCTATATATTAACAGTGTTTTTTTTTAATTGGACTAAATCAATTTACTTGTAATCTACTGTACTTGATTCAGACACAGTAGGTACTAACACTATATACCCTGTCCTGTCATTGTAAAAGGCTTTTAGTTTGATTCCATGAACTGTTACAAACATGTAGCATTCCACCCACTAATGTATGCACACAAACATAAACCCATAAACAAAATCCTGGAACAGGGAAACGTCTGCCCTTGGCTTTGCAGTACTTTGGGTGGATGTTTTATTGTAGAGCATGTCCAACTGTCAGGATTACAGTAATCACACTTTGGCTGAAAACTCAAACTCCTATTCTGCCTAAAAACGAATGAATGCAGAAACATTAGAGAGAAAAACCTCAATGATCTTTATGGATACTAAAAATACTCTGATGATGATGTATTTGCTGAATTGATGAAAACATTTCAAAGTTAAATCTTATAATTTCTTGTGCTTTGTTTGGTTTGTATTAATCGTTGTCGACAAAGATGTAGACGCCCTTCCGGAATCAAAAGCTCATCCTCGATCTGACACACACAGACACACAGACACACAGACACACAGACACACAGACACACAGACACAGTGTGTGTCTGCCAACAGCCTGGCAAATACCAAAGTGCTTTTATTAGGTTGCCACATGTAGCCCAGACTGTTAATTCGATCAGAAGTGAAAACAACTAAAAGTTATGCAAAATGATTAGGGCTAACAAAACACTGACCTTACATTGGGTTGAAGGAACAAATACAAACATAAAATAGCTTTAGATTTGTTCGAAGCAAGCCGAGACCTAAAATGAACAAAATTGCTAAACTAAATGATATATCAATTAAGGGTGTGCCGATCTGATATCGGTCCGATATCAGTCAGAAAATGAATATAGAATTTTATCGGACTGCATCTAAAATCTCCAATATAAGAGCTCCGATAAGTTTTTGTTGTATTTGACCCCGCCCTCAGTTGTTCCCACTGATCGTAAAAAATAACTGAAGTGAACTTGAATTGCTGACTATTGTTCTCTGAGTGACATCACTTGATCAAGCCTTTTCTAACAGTCCACACGACAAAATAAGTACGATTCGTGCTGATGTTGTATCAAATCATTATCAGTATCAGCCAATATGCAAGGTTGCAATAACAGTATTATATCGGGAGTGAAAAAGTTGTATCGGGACATCCCTTAATAGCAATGTGTAACCCTGATTGTTGCTTAAAATCACAGCTAATCTATCAATCATCCTTATAATCACATATCTTGTTCTTACGTAAGAAATCTTAGCCATTTTCTTCTTGAATAGTTGTCATCCCAAAGGCAAAGAAAAAAAATGCTCTCTGCCTTGAACCATTAAACCATCAACCCCAGCCTGGGACCAGGGCCTGTGCGCTGTAGTCCTGAGCAGTTCTAAAAATGATAAGATCCTAAAAGAGATGAAATGTGGGGAATGTAAGTCATTGTAATGAATAAAATGCATCCAAAGCAAGTTCATGAACTAATAACAATTTGTGAAATATGACTAAAGTGAGCATGTTATTCCTAAAAATAGAGCAGTAAAATAAATCATAAAAGAAGCAAAGGGGATTATGCTTTTTCGCTGTTGATTACCACGGCTAAATAAGAGACAGGGATGAATAAAACTTCAAACATGGGGTTCATGTGAAAGCAATGGCCTGTGTGCAGCCTAGGCATTCATTCCTAACTTATCTCCACCCACCCAGTAAGCCACACCAAAGCTTTTGATAACCCAACATGTCACCAGAAGAACACTACTTTTATAGAGGGAGCACCAAATAAAAAAACTGCTCCTAAGACCTTTAAATTCCCTTCTGCTTTAAAGGGAATTCTAAATCAAAAAGTTCAGCTTAAGTAAATAAAAAAAGAAAAACAAAACAGCATGAACGTGGTCAACACTGCACTTATCTGTGGTTAAATTTAGAAAACACATTGATAGCAGCTGATCAGGCCTCTAGGTTTTGTGAATAGGACAGATGTGTTTTCTAAATCGAAATCTTTACACTTGCAGATGCAAAAGTGTGTAGTGTGTGTGAGTTATTGCACCCACTTGCAGAGAGGAGCAGTGCTTTGCCTTTCCCAGCTATTGCTTATCTTTGTGGAGCACTGCTCAGTGATGGGAGTGCTCTAAAAACAGTGGCTCACTAACTAGAGTTTCTAAAAATGAGAAAAATGCTCTTCTACTGAATCACTGCCACCTTTCAGACTGGGTCGAGATATACAGACATTTCCTATTGATGTAAAATGGGTTTAAGATGCGCATGTATAGGTTACATCAGGAATAGGCAACAGGGGGCCCGGGCGCTACATTTGACTCTTAGCCTAATTTTATGTGGCCCAAAATGTAAAATACACAAACAAGAGTAAAATACATTTAAAAACACAATGAATTGTAACATTAAAGGAAAATACTGTAAAAGACAAAAAAAAAAAAAAAAACAGAAAATACTCCAAAAACACACAAAACGACAACAGTAATACACAAAATTACTCAGAAAAACAGACAAAATTACAGAAAATGACAATGAAAGTACAACAAAAAACAAGAAAAACTAAAAAAATTACTCCTTAAACCCAAAGTACTAACAAACAAGCAAAACGACAACAGAAATACACAAGAAATTACTTTAAAAAAAATGCAAAATGACAGCACAAATACACAATATGATTCCAAAAAACATATATTTTACAGCAAAAATACATAACACGACAACAGAAATGCCTCACAATGAGCAAGACAACGACAAACATACACAGAATCACAGAAAAACACAAAAAAGGACAACAAAGACTCTCTGTTCTGTCCTGTATTAATGCTCAGATCGCCTACCTCTAGGTTCCATACACACCTTCGTACACTTGTTTCTGCAGCAGACAGGACAATGTCTCTGACTATTTGCTAAACAAATTACCCTGACAGGCTTTGGTGTGTATGAAGGAATGTAAATATGACCCTTCTAATACTAAAGCAGACATACGTGTCATCATCATTATTATTGAGCAAAGTCTGTTTTGTATTGTAACCATTCCTTAGGGTGTTTTAGAAAAGCCAAACATTGTTTGAGGGATCACTTTTAAAGGAAACAGTTTGATTACATTTGGTTTTATGTCCTGTTGTTTACTAGACTGAACGTCCAGTTGACTGGAGCTTTACAGTCCATTCACTGAGGAATGCTAGGCATGACTACTTGGATGTCAGTGATTGCTGCAGTTCAGAAAGGCTCCCTTAAATTATAAGGATTTTATACATTTTAAAACCAAAATAAATAAATAAATAAATACAAAAGAGTATATTATTTAATTAATTGTTATAACTGGAATTGAAAATAATCCTGCTTTTATGTAAAAAAAAAAAAAAAAAAACTAAATAAAAAAATAGTGTAACTGCAGTTTTAGATAATTTAAAGTGGTAAATATTATTTTAAACAGCTTTTCCCAAATAGAAAAAACACCTTCCAAATCCGTGTTAGGATATTTATGAGAAAACACTTTAATTAAATAAAAGTCTATTTGAATGAATTTTATAGATTATCCTGCATATAGTGTTAAAACACTGCAAACTGTTTTGGTTAGATGACTGGGATGCTATATTAACACAACTACATGTGATATATAATAAAACACTTAGTGTGTAGCTGAAAGTTTTGGCAGCTTCAGTTTGTTAGCTGAGGTGCCACGTTAAAAAGGAAAACTATCAGTACCCTAAAATACAAACTTGAACTTAAAGCAGAAGAATGGACAGATAACAACACTTGGTTGAGTTTACACAATAATATGTAGTCTCATTAGAATCATTGAGTAAGTAAAACGGACAGTTTAAAGTCGCTTTAAAACTTGTTAAAAACATCTCCACTTACCATTATGAGATGTTTTCCCGGATGACGTCGCTTACTACTTCACAGATAAATCCAGGTAGAGGTTTCTTGTAACATTTTTTTTAGACAATTCCACAAACTTTAACCACAACACATCCAATTCTTCACCTTCTTCAAACTTCACTCCCTTCGATGCAAACTGACTCCATCCTGAGAAACGCCTCCGTCTCCTGATTGGTGGAAGGGCAAGTGAGGCAAGATGCTATTGGCTTTGAGGAACGTCAATCAAAAATCCAAGATTTTTTTCCCCGCAGGATAGACAGCTGCTCACGTGACGTGTGAGGTAGCCAAACAGCTGGGCGAAGAGCTGCGTTGCCTATTTGGACAGTTTTCCGCTTTTTTGGGTGGTTTGAAAACTTAATCAGAAATGCGTATTTTTAAAACGAATGTCTGATGGTAAATCTGACAAAAGGCATTTTTATACTAACACGATCTGCAGACTATGACGCATTATTGGCTATCAAATAGGCTCAACAACCCATTATAATATTATTAGATAAAATCATAGTATAGGCCTCATAGATCAATGAATAGAACATCATTTACTTCAAAAATAAAAATGACCAAATTGCAGCATGAAAGTTTGTTTTCATCTCCACTGCATTTTCGCACAATGCATTGTGGGATGTGGAGTGGTCGAAACAGATTCAAAGTGTTCACTTCATTCATATCACGGGATAGACCGTTACATCGGCCGGCCAATATTATCGGCCGATTTTTGCGGTTTTTAACGTGTAACGCCGATTCGCATTATTTATTATTTGTTAAATATTTTGTACTTGTTCTTGTTTTACATCACCCGTTTTTAATATTTAACTTTTACTTGTTGTTGTTCTACCTCACCTTTGTTAATTTCAATAAATGTTCCCTTTTTGAAAACTGAGACTCGTACCATTTGTTATCATCGTTGTGTAATTTTTATGATGTAAATTGAGGGAGCAAAAGTAGTATCGGCTCTAAATATCGTCCCAGGAAAATCTGCAGTCCGTATCGGTCATCGGCTAAGGCTGATGAGAAAAAAAAAAACCACAAGTTGGACCTTTTTCCTTTTTTTTTGCAGTAAATTATTCAATTAATTGATCTATGAGGCATACAGTACATTATGAATAAGAACATATCATGGGCAGAATAACTTTAACATTCTAAAATTACCTTTATTTATTAGGCATTCTAATTACATCCACAAATAAAACAGACAGTTAAACCAAATTAACAATAAAAACCAGTAAAAATCAAGCCACTCATCTAATGTAGCATTTAAAAGCACATTTATAAAATGGCTTTTTCAGAAAATGTATTCAAAGAAAGTTAAAGGGCTGCCAGACTGTCAGCTCCAGTGGAGGTAACACTTCTCATTTATTTTGAAAAAGCCACCTTTATTGCTATCTTACAGGGGACATATGGAAATAACTTGTCATAGATTTTTTCCATCAGCATATGAATTATTTTTTTAATCCAGTATCACAGATTTGATTAACTGGGTGTAACATGGCACTGAAAACACATTATCAAACAGTAAGCAAATGATAAAGTAATTAACATGCTTAAACCGACATAAAATTCAGGTTAAATTCAGATTTCGTACATAACACTGTCTATCCATCATGTCGACAGCAAAGCAAAAAAAATTTCTATAGTAAATATTTATAATACTTTGTTACATTTGGGCAGACACTTCATTGGAATGAATTACAATCAAATTATGATGAGTTAGAGGTTTTACTGTATATCAACTAAAGCCTTTTCAACCAAATACATTTAATAAACACAGAAAATATGGTGATGACATTTGTCCTTGCCTTTAATACTGCTTTTTTGTTAAAGTTGAAAGTCAGAATTATGCATGAAAACACCTTAATTAGGTTGTGAAATAATTTTTCTCATACCGACTGTTGCTGACTACTGCTCTCTGAGTAACATCACTCGATCAAGCCTTTTCTAACATTCCACACTACAAAATAAGCAATAACTGTATGTATGATTTGTGCTGATATCGTATTGCATCAATATCGGTATCAGCCGACATGCAAGGCTGCAATATCGGTATCGTATCGGAAGTGAAAAAAGTTGTGTAGGGACATCCCTAAGTAAAACTACACAAAAACCCAACATATAAGTCCAAGACGTGATCAATAATTGAGAAAACAAACAAATCTCTCCAATATTAAGTTAAAATCAACCACTTTAGATAATAAAATCCAGAGAAGAAACCTTTTCTGTTCAGTAAACAGTGTGTTAGCATTGCTACGTTACATTTCCATTATCAACAATAAGGCCTTTGTGAAGCAAACTATTCCCGAGTTTTCTTCCCACTCACTGTAGACCATGCTGTTTACTTCAGAGCCATGATAACGTAGTACAAGCGCCCTCCACCCTTACTACGAGCAAATTCACAGTACCTCAATGTAATTCATGACTGGGCCGTTGAAACAATCCACTAAGTGCTAAACTGATCTTAAGAGGAAACCATTGGAACCAAATTTTTTAAACCTAGTTACGTGATAATGTCATTATGACCCCAAGCACTGCAGAAGAGGAAAGGCTCCAACGCAAATGTCCAACAATGGCAGCATTCTTATGAGTCCCAACAACTAAATGGTCTGATTATGAACTGTTAGAGAAGAAGGATCTCTCCTTTTACATCTCTAAATCATTGACCAATATATATATATATATATATATATATATATATCCATGCTGAGGGGAATCATCTTGTATATCTTCATAAAAGGTACAAAACAAGAACAATTTAAACTTGATCTATTTTATAAAGTTTGCAACACCAAAAATGTTTTCTATCCCCTTCAATTTCCCTCATGTTTTTCAGTAGATTTTTGCTCACTTACTTTTTTAAAAGACACCAGAAATGTATATTGTGAGGGAAAGTGTAACTTATGGACTAATAATACCAATACAGGAACTACTACTGTCACACTTCCTGTTGAAAATGACAAATTTCACATGGCTAGAAAACAGTTTGAAGAGGAAGCAAACATGTTTAACATCACTCTTGCCACAAAAGTACACCATGTTTTCAAGGAAAACAGATTTAAAACAAAAAATGAACATGAATAAATTGCATTCCACTCAAAGCAAAACAAACTCTAAAAGCTGGTGTGTGTTACAGTCTTAAAAAAAAGGCAGAAATCAGGTCTCTCTGGTTATCCTTAGCTGGTGTGGGCTTTTGCAGAAACATCTGACCGAGCCTTAGAAAAAGAATTCAGAGGCGCTGCTTTGTTGCCAAAGTTCCAGTCCACTGGGTTGAGCAGCTGCATGGTCTTCTTGTGGGTCCATATGGGGTTGATGATGAGTGTGAGCAGAGCAAGGCCAGTGAAAAAAAGCAAACGCTGAGGTAACGCCACGTGGACTCTTAGCTCACCCCAGTGGGTCCAAGTCACCCACCACATGTAGTAGGTCAGCACCATGCGACAATGGAACATGTGGATCATCACCCATTGGTTGGCTCTCCAGAATAGAGTGCTTGCCCAGCCAGCCTAACACAAAGAAGACAAGATGGTTGGTTTAAAACCACAATATATAACAAACAAAAAAAAGGTTAAGGTCGTCTAGCAGCACAAGGGGAACTGAAACACCCTAAAGCAGTGGTTCTCAACCTTTTCAGCCCACAACCTCAAAAATGAAGGTGCCAGAGACCGGGGACACCCACTGTACCTGAAGGTGGTTAAACATTAAAAAGCAGTCATGTGGTGACAGGGCCATCTATAAGGGGCAATAAAGGGGAGAACGTTTTGTGGCCCATCCATAAAGTCAGCACAATAATTTATTTATTTACCTGAATAATATCCACTGTTATCCAGAAAGGGTTTAAAGTGTCAATATTGGAACAATTACTTGTAGTTTAAACTGGCAAATAATAGGCATGACAAATCATGAATCTGGTTAATATGTCTAAAATATGCCAGACAGATGGTGAAAAAAGGTTAAAAGTGACTCAACATATGGGACATAAGTGGAAAAAGTGGTGGAAAGGGTTTATAAGTGTTGAAAATGTCTTGAAAGTGGAAAAAATATGCAGAAAAGGCATTGAAATTTAATGGAGAAGTGGCAGGAATAGGAGTAATGTAGCAAAAATAATGCATTAAAATGAGCAAAAATAGGGAAAGGGAATATGACAAGTTTGGTATAGTTACAGAAAAAGAGTAAAAATAAGCAGAAAAATAAGAAAGCTCTTTTATCATGGCCAACACTTAAACACATCCGGGGGTTAAAAAACAGTGGATAGGAAAGGAGATAGGAGGGACTATTTGGACGCAGCCTAAGTTTCTTGAAGGCATCTGGAGACCCTGACCCCAAGGCAATATTTGGGGGCTTATTTGTGCTAAAAAGGACACATTTCATTGATTCAGAAAAAAAAAAAATCAAATAATAAATAGTTTACTTGACTATTTCTCAGCTTTTTTTGATGTGTGTCAAACAGATGAATGACATGAAAGATTAAATCGGACTCCTACCTTTAGTAACATCCAAGATATGCAGGTGAACGGGGTGCTCATCTCTAACAGAAGTGTAACCATTGGCAAAAAGTGTCCCAGTGAATCCCAGACGACTGCACCTGCGTACCCCGACAGGGCGAAGAAGTGGTGTGTAGCCAGAGAGAGGTCAAAAGACCAAAACACAACACTGGAAACATGAAGAGCCACATTCTCAAACAAAAAGAAACCCGTAGCTGTGAGAACGTGAAACCACGACCAGTCTTCTTGACCTCTGACCCTGTCTCTGCTCAATGCAGAGTCCTCGGTCAGAGCCCGTAGTCCTGCTACAGCACTCTGGATGCCAAATGCTGCTCTGGTGGCTGCAAGGTTCCAGAAAACCTTCTCCTTAGTCTGCAGGGAGTTGTATGTGTAGCACAGAGCTGCAGACAGGAGGTGGGAGAGGAGAAATACTGCAGTGTAGAAACCAAACCCCAGGCCAATAAGGTGGAGGCGGTGGTCCCAGGAGAAGAAGTCAGAACTAGGCTGAGGTAGATGGATGCTCTGCTGCTCAGGAGCCATGATGGTGGATAGATGACCACCTACAGAGGGCTGTGAGCTGGGTTGTGCTTCATTGTGTGTGGATCAGCTGCAAAACTACACATAACAACCAACCACATGCTCAGAAATAAACACTACTCGTGATACATGTTAAAAACAAATATTAACTATGTCAAATTACGAGGAAAAACTATGTATAAATGGACCCAGAGAAAAACTCCAAGGTTTAAACTTACTAATGAAACTAGTTAAAACAAGGCCCGGATGTACCTTATAACTACATGATAGAAAAAAGACGTTTACTCACCAAAACTTGTTTACTGTAACATGTTTAAATAAAATATATCACGCCCTATTGAGCTTTCTTCTCCTGTCAACATAGTCTGACTAAATCGCTCCAGCCGCTCACATCACACGACTTCAACTATAATCATGTGACTTCCTGAACGGAAGTCCCGCCTTTCTTGAATACCGATTGGTTAAAGTCTGAAAATTCTACTTCCGGTAGAAATTCAGTAAAAAAATAAATAAAAATAAAATAAAAACCGACGAAGAGGATTGGTTCAGTTACTAATTTAAAAAGTGATGATTTTATGATCAAGTTTCGTTTAATTTGTTCTTGAAAATAGGATAGAATAAATAAGTGAAAGGACAGCAACTAATACTCGGCATTCTACACAGGAAACTAAAATCTGTCATCTTTACTTTGTTTGTTTGTTTGTTTGTTTGTTTGTTTGTTTGTTTTTTAAATACTAATTTGTGTGATAAAAACAAATTCTATAACCATATGTTCATACTGTAAATAAACCAACATCTCACAATGAATTTTGATGCATTTAAAAGTGTATTGTTAGCTAGAATGGAATTAAAAATGCAATAAATAAATAAATAAACAAAAAGTTGTTTTTTTGTTTTCTATTTGTTGGTACTTACTCGTCTTTTTTTTCCAGAGTTGAGATTTCCTTTTTTAAATTATTTGTCTGCTCATCAGACAGACACAACTGATCATAGAAAAGTCCTGGTTTTGTGAAATAGTTCTCAGTGACCTTAGTTAAAAAAAGGAATAGTCACAACAACAACAACAACAACAACAACAAAACACAAAAAAATAAAAGATTTTATTTTTGGATAGGGATAGGGATAGTGAAACGGTTCAATATTTAATACATCAATGTGTCCAACAGGGGGAGACATTGCATCATGTGTTGGTTTTATATGACACGAGACTTGGTTTGATTTAAAAATTTCTCCTGGATTTATAGGATTTATTTTCATATAGTGAGATGTACAATTTACGAAAAATATTTAACATTTAATTAATTGATTTTTAAAATGTATTATTATTTTTTACAAAACCTTTACCTTTTTATTCGTATTTATTTATACATGTATTTATTTATGTTAATGCTTATTCATAATAAAATAATTTTAAGACCCTGAACTGACCATGGCAGGACTAATTAATAGAGAAAAATATATGAAGGACAGATTTTAGACAAACTGCAAGAAAAGCAGAGTTTGCAGAGGAATACAAGCTCCAAACTTAGTAGAAGTTAAAGTCTAAAGCTTTAACTTCACATGTTTTTGATGAAATGATGAAAGACTTCACTTTATATGTGGCCTCTGACTGTAAAGCAGTGAACCTCAAGCAATGTTGAAAGAGATGCTTCAGCAGCAAATCCTCTTTAGAGTTTCCTACAGGATGGATATTGAACAACGTCTTACATTTGAGCTTAATAAAGACTATTTTCCATTTTTTTAGAGAGTTATCAGAACAAATGTGAAACACTGTCAGAAAACCTGCTGAAAACTTTAAAGTGCAGTTTTTAAGTAGAATATTACCATAAAAGACAACCTTCTAAAATGCAAAACAACTGTTTTCAATAATGCACCTCACTAGGTGTGTGAAACTACTATTAAATTCCAGTTTTATGAACAGTCTGCTGGAGAACCTCAGGGCTGCAGAGAACCTTCATGTGTTTAAGAAAAGGCTCAAGACCCACCTTTTAACTAATTATTTATTCATTCTTAGGATTGTTATCTTTTATGCTTTTATAGTTTTAGGATTGTTATCTTTTATGCTTTTATAGTTTTAGGATTGTTATCTTTTATGCTTTTATAGTTTTAGGATTGTTATCTTCTATGTCGTTTTTATGTTTTTAGGATTGTTGTCTTATGTTGTTTTTATAGTTTTAATATTGTTATCTTTTATGTCGTTTTTATATTTTTAGGATTGTTGTGTCTTATGTTGTTTTTATAGTTTTAAGATTTTTATCTTTCATGTTGTTTTTATAGTTTGAAGATTGTTATCTTTTATGTTGTTTTTATAGTTTGAAGATTGTTATCTTTTATGTTGTTTTTATAGTTTTAAGATTGTTATCTTTTATGTTGTTTTTATATTTTTAGGATGGTTATCTTTTATGTGGTTTTTATAGTTTTAATATTGTTATCTTTTATGTTGTTTTTATGTTTTTAGGATGGTTATCTTTTATGTTGTTTTTATAGTTTTAAGACTGTTGTCTTTCATGTTGTTTTTATAGTTTTAAGATTGTTATCTTTTATGTTGTTTTTATAGTTTTAAGATTTTTATTTTTTATGTTGTTTTTATAGTTTTAAGATTGTTGTGTCTTATGTTGTTTTTATAGTTTTAAGATTGTTGTGTCTTATGTTGTTTTTATAGTTTTAAGATTTTTATCTTTCATGTTGTTTTTATAGTTTTAAGATTGTTATCTTTTATGTTGTTTTTATAGTTTTAAGATTGTTATCTTTTATGTCGTTTTTATATTTTTAGGATTGTTGTCTTTTATGTGGTTTTTATAGTTTTAAGATTATCTTTTATGTTGTTTTTATAGTTTTAATATTGTTATCTTTTATGTTGTTTTTATAGTTTTAATATTGTTATCTTTTATGTCGTTTTTATAGTTTTAAGATTATCTTTTATGTTGTTTTTATAGTTTTAATATTGTTATCTTTTATGTCGTTTTTGTAGTTTTAAGAGTGTTATCGTTTATGTTGTTCTTACAGTTTTAGGATTGTTATTTTTCATGTTGTTTAGGATTACTGTCCCAGTGTTTCCTTGGAATGGGCCCTCTGCACTAGGGGCTGTGGGGGGCCGTGGCTGCAGTGGTATTGTCTGTCTCGTGGCCCTCAGTGTTGGTAAATAGCTTCTGCTATTTTACTGTGCTGGGGCTCAGCACCCTGTGCCCACGGTCTGTGTCCTGCTCCTGGTGCACACGGCTCCTTGTGATGTCTCCCTGTCGTCTGTTCCCAGCCATGATGTGCTATTGTCTTTATTTTAACTTGTGTGTGTGTGTGTGTGT
Source organism: Gouania willdenowi (assembly GCF_900634775.1). Lineage (NCBI taxonomy): Eukaryota > Metazoa > Chordata > Actinopteri > Blenniiformes > Gobiesocidae > Gouania > Gouania willdenowi. Next base: position 22,530,605 of record NC_041065.1, on the reverse strand, counting down.
GTGTGTGGTAGACGGGGGTGTATTTTAATACAAGTAAAAGCACTTTGAGCTGCATCTCTATGTATGAAAAGCGCTTTTTATAAATAAACATTGATTGATTGTTATTGATTAAATGCTTAACTTTATAACAATAATGTTTTTGTTATGTGATTCATAAATGTAACGTTTGTATCTACTCAAATGAATCATTTCCTACTGTAGGATGACTCACACTGTTCTTTTGGCATCCAAGGAGAGGAAATCCTTTTAACGTTAATACATTTCAATATTTTGTTGTGGTGACCTTCCTAATGCATCAACCACTACACTCTGAAGTAAGTGCACTCATTTCTCTGACTCAGAACTTCACTGTCTTTGTTTTAGTGCTGTTAAGGGGACATGCTTTGAGGGACAAAAATGCATGAATTAATTACCGACTAATTCACTTATTACAGGCAGGAAATGGACTTCCTGTACCAATGCTCATGAGGTAAAAAGCATATTGTTGTTTTTTTTTTTTTTTTTTTTTTTTTCAATTATACAATATGATAAATATGTTGTACTTTAATGTTAAAAACATAGAAAATGTCCCGTATAAATTAGCTTTTTAACATTTTACTCATGCACAGAAATACATACACTGTTTTAAAATAAAATAAAATAAAAATAATAATTAAAAAAAAAAAAAAAAAAAAAAAAAAAACACCACACAGATGATCATGTTCAAATGTTTTCTCCAAAAATTTAATTGCAGAATTATTTACACTGGATGACCTAAGCAAGGATCAAACTACTCAAAGAGGCAATAGTTCTGCTTGGAAACAACAATGAAAAATCTTCTTTGCAAACAGCAAAAAAAAAAAAAAAAAATCAACAACAATAATAATAATAATAATAATAATAATAATAATAATAATAATAATAATAATTTGCAAATGTGTGAACATTAAAATTTAAAAATATATAATTAAAAATAAGCTTACATTCAAAATGAGGGTTTCACATGCCAGCAGATCAGCAAAATAAAAAAATAAAAATTCTTCTTAACCGAGTAGAAAGGACAAAGTAACCAAAACAACAGCAGAAAATAGTCTTAATGAAGCATATATTATATATCTATATATATATATTTCTTTACAAATAATGAATATTTGGCATTATATTCATCCTCACTATAGATATGATATACAAGAGATGAAAATAGTTTTGACCTAAACAACTACCTCTCATTGTTTCTATAGTAATTATAGTGCTGTTTCACATTCCAAGGGAAGGAAGTGTGGTTTCCATCCGTATCCCACTGATTTATTTTCTTTTTTTTCTTCTTTTTCCTATAGCGTGGAAACGTGCCGCTGAAATCCTTAACAAGCAGATTGATGTTCATATCAGAGGTGAGGTCACAGAGCACAGAACCGAGGGGAAGGAATGGAAATGTCAGGATGTCACACGTGGACTCATGGGAACATGAAAAAACGATGCGTTGTCGATGATTTTACAGTAACAGATGGCCCGTGTTTGTTAACTGCTGCCCTCGTGACGACAAAAAGAAGATGTTTTATTATTATTTATTGGGGTGTTTCGTAAACATTTTGTTGGGTTGATGCATCATCACTCTCCTCTGTTAGATCTGTGCCTGCAGGAAATCCGCACACATTCACAGAAAACATGTAAACCATATCGGCGGAGTTTGAGATTCTTGCCAGAAATAGCCAAAATATATATATAATTATATATATATAAACCGTCTCGAGATTCGCGCCAACCACAATGTGTGTAACATATACAATAATGCAAAAAATGATTCGTAACATAATTGATAATGCCGATAAAATCAGGCTGGCGGCCGCTTTCTGCTTTTTTTTGGTGCAGTACCATACATGAACTGTTGGGTGCAGTGTCGCATCACCATTTACATTGTGAAGAAGACTTGCGCAACAGAAGAAGAAGCCTTGAAAGGAAGACGAAAAAATAACTTGTATTTTTAAAAGAACAACAAATGGATATGTATCTATTTTGTACAGTCACTGTGTTTTATGGCACTTAAAATATTTCTATATAATATACATTATATTAAGAATTGCGTTTTTTGAATGAATTTGGGAAAACTGTAATAAAAACTTTTGAGTGTTATGAGCAGAGGTGAAAGTAATGGATTACAAGTAATTGAGTTGCTTTTATCGGTACTTTTTTGAGTATATTTCTAAATCAGCAATTTCACTTGTACTTGAGTACATTTCCACACTCAACCGTTACTGAGTAAATTATTCTGTTTTGTTTTAAAATGAATCATTTTGAAACACAAAATTATGAATTTAATATAAAATTCTGGATTTGATCATTTGACAAGCACATTGAGATGACTTTGTTGTAAATTGCGCTACACAAATAAAGTTGAATTGAACTGAATTGATCAACGGACATAAAAAAAAATGAAAATGACCAGACAACAATCAAAATGCATCACATCATAGCCGACCAACCAGATTAAACGTGATGTACCGCTCCAAAACAACATAGAAAAAATGCTGTTTTTTCTGTTTTAGAGTTTAAGTTTAGTTATGCTTAGAGCCTGATCATTTTTTAAATATATATTTTGAATTGAATTCATTGGTTTTGTTTTTTAATTATTTAAAACAACAACAACAACAACAAAAAGCAACATACTGTATATATTATTTTTATTTTATACAGATGCTTTTGTGGAAAATAAATTAAGTTCCAATTGTGAAAAATTTGGTCTCTTCCTTTTTAAGTTTATAAGTGAAATGTTTACTGTATGCAAGGGAACCATGGCAAGATTAATCACCAAAAATAAACATGGGGGGTGAAAGTATACTGTTTCAACTTTTACTTTGAGTACTTTTAATTGAGCTACTTTTTACTTGTACTCGAGTATTTTATGTACGACTTACTTGTACTTGAGTACAATTTCACTCAAGTAACAGTGGTTATGCACAGCTGCATTTTCTCTAAAATGTGTCTTCTTGGCAACAATCAAAGCCTTTACTCCATCCTAATTGACTGTTGGCAGTATTTTCACTTACGACACAGTTTATTCAAAGTCTGAGCAGTTGCTCTTATGTGAGATGTGCACTTCTTCTCCCAGCACAGCTTATTTTACATTAGGGACATTCCTCAGCAGACACTGACACAAGCCAAATACATGCAGTGCTGATTCATAACTTTTACAGTGTATGGCTGCTATTCAGCAAGCATTCATCAACACGAGTGTTGAACAGCCTCGCAGGATGTTTGCTTGATCTCATTAAAGGTCCCCCTGAAATCTTACCTAAGCTGCTTTTGCTCAGTCAAAGGCATGGCTGAAAATTGCGATGCAGCCCCTACAGCTACACAGAGGCAGCAGTTTGGAGCTCAGAGCCCATGCTTGTGTCCTCTAAAGCCAGCATATGTCAGTCTGAGTCTGTTTCTCTACTGTCAGTCTGCCACTGTGGCAACAGCAGGGGAACGTCTCTGCTCTGGCATCACACACCATCATTGCTTTCCAGACACCCACTGCTGCACTGCTAAAGGTCTCTCTTCTGCAAAGGAAACACAGGAGAGGTGTATGTAGAAGACGTGCACTCCCCTGGTGACAGTGTTTATGCTACCAGGGAGGAAGTAATTATTTTTGGTGACATTACAAACATGTATATGAGCAACGATGTGCAGAGATGACAAGCTATTTGAAGGATGGGTGATATTATTGGCCGATATGTGCCATAAAATGTGATGTCTGTTGTTTTAGACATTTTGAAAATTAAAAATGGCCATTTTTCCATTAGTGAAGTTAATTTGGTTTTCATATTTTTCACAGATGATGTTTTATGTGGAATATATCAAGTGGGACATCATATTAAAATTAGGGTTAACATGTTAATGCAATGGATATTTATATATAATGTGACCTAAAAGTAGATTGGGGGGGTGAGGGGGTCTATGTATATATCAGAATTGGCTAACATCGAAAGCAAATATCAAACATTGCCATTTAGAAGAAATCAAAAATCGAATTAAACTTAGATTCTTCAGTTTAATAATTTAAACTTAATCATTCAAGTTGAAATTATTAAACCTGAATTAGTCTAATATGGCACATATTGGCCAATATGTGCCATAAAATGTTATGTCAGTTGATATCGGTATTAGTTTTTCCCCATATAATGAAAAAAAAAAAAAAAAATGTTTTTGTTTTAGACATTTTGAAAATAAAAATGGGCTTTTTTCCATAAATGAAGTGAATTTAGTTTTCATATTTTTCACAGATGATGTTTTATTTGGAATATGTCAAGTGAGATATTATATTAAAAGTAGGGTTAACGTGTTAATGCCATGGATATTTATATATAATGTGACCTAAAAGTAGATTGGGGGGTGAGGGGCTCTATGTATATATCAGTATTGGCTAATATCGATAATTAAGCTTTGGACAACAATGGCAAATCAGGTATGGGCAAAAATATGATATGTAACATCACCAGTTTGAAGAAATCAATCTATTTAAACTTGTAGATGAAAAGAAAATGGTTGAATGGGGACAAATCATAGCAACATAAATATGAACTCAGACCCTATTCTACGGCTGTGTAGGTCTACACAATCACTCTCTGTGTGTGTGAAAGTGTGCAATTCAAATGTTGACACTTCAAAAAGGCGCCTCTATTGAATAAAACCATAATTCCAACCTGAAACGCATCCATGACACTTTGTGGTGCTGAAGATGTAATAATAATATCAATAATAGTGACGATTGGCTCACTGACAATGGTTTTCTCTGTGTGTGATGGTGAGATGCAGGTCAGACCACAGTTGGACAGACTCATCTATATCCTGCCAGTTGACCCCAAATATGGCCTTTACTGTAACGTTATGCACCAAAAACAACATGCACACAGTCACATTCTCACAGTCTAACTGAAGAGAATTGACCTTTTGGTGACTTTTCTTTTATTAGGCCTGTCGGCACAATTCATTTCTGTGGGTTTCTGAGTCATGAAAATAAGTTTGAAGTGGTGAATGTTCAAATATTATGTTGATTGTTTTTTTTTATTACTCTGTAAAAAAAAAAACACCAACATTATTAAAATATTTTGACTAATAGGCTTTAATCATTGGGTCAATAAATTGAATTTAACACTGCAAATGTGAACAGAATTGCAACTCGATTCATATTAGCAATATTTATTTTTTGGCATCTAATTCACCCCATACTCGAGTTGCCCCCAGTGTTCAATTAAATTGTAATTCAAATTCTTTGTTTGATAGTTTTATGTTTTATCTGTTTTTGTCACAATGAACAAAATAATTTGAAGGTGCCAAATTACAGCTCCTCAAGGGTGGGTTAAATACACAGGTACACATTTATAGAAAAGTGACAATAAAGGCGTTAACCAACTCATTAGTGATGACACAATGTATGTTTTAGAGAACATTTCTGCTGAAATTTTAGATTCAAACTGTGTGTAACTGATAAACTTTCAGGTAAAACAATGAGGTTAAACCTGTGCGGTCAAGACTTCAGACATTTAAAAGCCTTTAAAATAAATGCACTTTTTTGGTCACCCCCGTTTTTTTTTTTTTGTTGAAAAATCACGATGAATTGCAGATTAAGGAAGCAATTCGACATAACTAGTCATAATGAGTCAAATTTCATACAAACCGAGATATACATTTTTGAAATTTCGCCAATGGAAAGAGACTTTTTGAAACTGATCCTGAATCAATTAATTGATCTAGATCTCCACCAAAATTGTATGTGATCTTTGGTTAAACTTTTTGTCAAAATCTCCTAAAGGTCCCATGTCATGCTATTTTTCACCCATCTCCATTTGTTCTAAGAACCCCAAAAACATAGTATTTCAGGTTTATTTTCCCAAACTCGCCTGTTTTCCAGAGTTTTAGCCTCTGAAAAGTCACTTTCTGAGCAACTCTACACAAACAGGCTGATTTGTGGCCTACTGATGCATATTCATGAGTGGGCGTGTCCATAGACGAGACACTGACTTCCTCCTCCCCGCTCGGTGACGTAGGACCAGAGGACAGCCCGCCCTAATCCCACCCACTCCGTAGCCGAGCTCATGCAGCTTTATAAACACGAGACAGAGCGTTGGGGCGGGGCGTTCGCCGGTACATACATAGACTGTAGAAAATACATACACAGCACTGCGCGAAGGACGCTGACATGCTCACCTTCGTGGGTGTGTCTGTTTACATGTCAATCACGGCAGAGAGCTTCCTGGAGGCGCGGCTTCTCCAGGTCAGTGCCGTGTCAAATTCATCATCAAAGTGGGAACGTGTCATCAAATTGGAGCGAGGTGTTTGGGCTCACCCTGTAGTAAGAAAGGAGCAAATCACCCTCTAACTAACGATTGAGGGAATCAATGAAAAAAAAACACTTTGGGCATTTGTATGAAGCCCAAATAACACTTTATGATGTTTAAAGTACAGAAAAGTAGATTTAGTGTAACATGGGCCCTTTAAGTACTTTTGACGTCATCCTGCAAACAGACAAACAAACAAATAAATAAATGCTGGTGAAAATATTACCTATTTAGCCGAGGTAACAAAGAATAAATGAAATAAATATTTAATTCTGCATTTCAAAATGACAAATATTAAAAAATTCTGCACATGAAAATCATCGCCCAGTATGTAGAAGACAATAACATCATTCATTCAACTCATGCATCCATGCATTCTTTACCTACTTATTCTAATAAGGTTCAAATGGTTCTATCGCACTTTATTCTTATTTGGGTTGCATGGAATTGGGCATCTTGTTGAGATCAGGTGGTAAAATCACATTACGAGTTATCAAGTCTCAAGGTATGTGAGACTAGCTACTTGGAGTAAAGATTTCATCTGATTTCTTTTTGGGTCAGTAACATTAGTGCTTTGGGAGATTCGAAATTGCACGAAACTTGTCAAGAAAAAACGCTTCTTTGATTAAAGGCACTAACATGCAAACTTTCCTTTGAACCACCCATTGATGCTCATTAATTCTGACTGAGGGCTTTAAAGAGTGACTGTAAGTGAAGTAAATGAAATGAAGACTCAGCGATGCTTAAGTCAAATTTCTCAAAAGCAACAGTGAGAGCAGATTAGCAGCAGACATGACATGAAAAAAAAAAAGAAATAATGTGATGACTTTTCCTCCCACTCACAATTTAAAAATACAACAGTACTATTGTGAACTTGGGTATGTACATTTCCCTTGGAAATAGAGAAGTGTTATAAGTGCATAAGTGCATTTGTCTACACCTTTTTAATCTACAGAGTTACACAAACCTTCATGTTTTTTTTTTTCTCTACTGCATGGACAGATTCAAACTGTTGGCACTGGACTTGCATTTTTTCAGCTTTTCAAGTAAATGTCAATATCTGAAGGTTGGCAGCAGGAACGTGAGATTCACCAGAATGCACTGAATAAATGAGTGGGCAAATGTTATTCTTCCATCTAGTTTGGGTAGAAAGCCAACCAATCCAGAGCTCTGCATGGTGAACCATTGGGAAGTGACCAGTGCCACATGCACAAAAGTTGAGGTATTTCAAGCATTGGCACTTTTCAGAGATTACATCAAGTTGGTGATAATTACCTTGTAATTACCATTTACATCAAAAAGAACATAGAAACACAAGTGATTGTGTGCATTTGAAATGACATGAGACTACTGAATGGTTGACCAACTTTGATCGATTTTCAACAGCTTGAAATGAATACATTTGAACAAATTTGCTCATTTTGAAGCTTGGTGACCTGCTTGCTGGTAGTTTTTCAAAGCTGCACTTTTTAAATGGCACTTTCCAAATGCTAAAAGACTACAGATCCAGGAGTTATGGTGAGAGAGAGAGAGTCCATAGACTGGGCATTGGTGTTATCAATAAGCCAAGAAAAGACCCAACCTGGACACTGGGAATGAGAGACACGTATCGTTGCATCTCACAGTCTGATGGTGTTGGTTGACGATGTACGTTGAAGTTGGTGATCGGGATCGGACTGCGGATTGATAAAAGAAAGGAAATAGAGAATAGCAGTGTAGAAAAAAAGGCTAGTTTGAAAGTTGTTTGAACAGGAGGACGTATGTTTCCCCCTGACTCCATCTTCTCAAAGTCTAGTCTGAGCCTCTGGAATATAGATCTCGATGCTGTCTGCTCTGTCTGACGTTGAGTTTTGCCGAAAAGAGGAGGCTCGCTTTGCTGCCATCAGCCGCCGTCTGGCCTCCTGCCGGTGTCTGTCTGGGAGGTCCAGGGATTTCTCCCTCGTCACTGCACTCCTCTGTCGAACTGTCTTCTTTGGTACAGGAGCTGGTAGCTTTAGGAGAAAGACCCACAGGAGAAAATCTGTCATTTACATGAAAGATCTTTATAATCTTTTAAAAACTTGAGCTTAATCAGTATAAAAAGAAGTCAGATATTGAAGATGAAAAATGACTGAGAAGTGACTTTACTCTGTATTATCATTTAAGAAAGTCTCACCTTCTTCTCAGGGCTGTCAATGGGAATCCATTTGTTGTTCTTGATCTGCTGCAGATGGTCAAACTTTGTGGTGACGTCGTCGATGGATAACTGCAGCAGATCCCAGAACCCGGCGAGGTCCTGAGAGGTGGGTCGAGGCATGGCACTGGGGTCCTACGGAAGAATGAAGGATTTGAACTTAACATACCAAGCAGGACAGATGCAGGAACACAAATGTTTGGGGTTACACTGGCAACACAGATTTCCCTCCATGTTCTGATAAAAGTCAGCCACAGGAAAATCATTTTTGCATTCCATTTGCTGCTTTTGTAAAATATTTCTGATTTAATAACCTGTATTAATAAAACAAAAATAATTAGTTTGAAAGGAGCTTCTTTTGTTTCAGCTTCGATTGGCAGATGCTGCTCCAGAAGTCATTTTAGGGGTTTACAGAAGCTTCAGTATATGCATATAAAGACATACAGCTTTATTACAGTATCTGAAAGCCCCATGACTTCCTGCCTATTATCAAAGAAAAAATAATAACACATCTAACATCTCAATTACATGTTTTTTTCTGAATTAGATTTAGGAAATTATCCTTTGTTTGGATTTGTTATGCAAGTAGAAATCAGTAAAAACATCAGCGTTTAGTCAAAATGACTTTGTAACCTTTAATTAACTCAGCATGGGCAACTGGCGACTCGGGGGCCACATTGGCCTAATTTTGTGCAGAACCCAAAAGCACAAAATGACTCAGAGACAGAAAAATACACAAGATTACCAAATCATTTTTTTTTTTTTTTTTTTTACAAAAGTAACACCATAAACACACAAAATAAGAGAAAATACACCAGGTACCAAGAACACATAAACAACAAAAATACACATAGTGACAAAATGAGAAAATAATATACCAAATAACACCAGAAACACACAAAATGAGAGACAAACACTTAAACTGACAAAGAAATCACAACATAACGTGCCCGCACTTGAAAACCCTCGGCTTGACATTTGAAAAATCCTCAAAATATTAACTGTCACAAAAAATAACTTACATTGATTTATTGTGACCAAGCTAAGCACTACAGTGAATTTATAGTTGGAAATGGTTCATCCATTACATTTATAATACCGGTAGGGGAATAAAACATTATTGAACATGATTACACACCTGTTTATGCATAGAATTTTATTACCTAGTAGTTTCTGTGACAAACACAAAGATGAAAAATGTTGCCACTAATCAAGAGCCCTGACTGAATGTCACCTTACAGCAAAAAGGTATCAACGGTACGCCTCCTTTCCTTCTTTAAAATCAGTCCACGACAAAGTTTTTTTCAAAATCCTCAAAAACGCTGTTTTTCGACAAAAATCGACCGACAGGAATTTATTTTTTATTACCTGTGAAGCCTTGTTAAGGCAAATTATGTTTAAATTCATGTCTTGTTTGAACAAATCTCAAAATGGGATCATACTGGTGTTAACCAGTAACCACTAAAAGAAGCTGTTATAGATACATGTCTGGCCTCTGGAAACACATTTTAGTCTTACATGCATTTTATTGTATGACATGTTATTTATTGTATTGTACTTCTTTCATATTTTTGTTTTTAATCTATGGACCAATCATGTGTCTGAAATAGTTATATATATATAATTCCCCCATTAGTACTAATGCTTTGGTGTGATAATGGTTGGTGGGTATTGCATTAAAAGACCTACACCACTCTACACACACACACGCACGCACACACACAGACAGACAAACGGACGGACAAACAGACGACAAACTGGTGACAACACTCTTCGGCCGAGTCTGAGGGTAACAAAACAACGAAATGACAATAATGTTGCTTGTATTTGGTATACAGCCCCTCAAATCTACTTTGGGGGACTTGTATGTAAATAATAAGGGTTTATGTATCCTAATCCTGGAGCTCATTGTTGTTTTTTCTTCAAACAACTGTTATAAGATATAAAGATCATTCAGGAGATAAAGAAAGTAAACCTACTTCCAATATTTGGGTAATTAAGAAAAAAAAAGCCATTTTATCTTCTAAATAAATATAATTGTAAAGTTAACTGAACTTACAGAGCCAATATAATTGACTGGCTGTATGAGACCAGCTCACTGTATCTAATCACTGTACATCTCTCCAAATGAGCCGTTTTCGCTGCCTATTGCAAAACCAGCCGTAGTATTTCTCATAACCCAGCAGCTTTATCTGAAGGATGAGATACTCAGCTCATAGCTCAATAAAACTAGTTGTGGACAGTGCAAAAAAAAACTAAAGAGGATGCTTGATTACCAGTCCCTGTGTGCGCCTTTACAGCTGATGTCTGGACGTAGAGGTTCATACACACTCATCCAAACTGTGTGTTTAATACCAATCTATCAATTTAGGAAGACTTAATCCTTTTTTTTTTCTTTTAATAAAGCAATGATCACCCCTCCGAAGCAGAAAGATGTCATGCAAAGCCTCAAATCGAGCTTAATAATCAAGCAGTTTCCAGAGGCTCAAACCTGGAAATAATGGGAACAAGTCACAATTTCACCTTTTTTCCTCTATCTTGCAAAGGGATGAACACACACAGCAATATCACAGTATAAATTGGAGGACTCAGGGTTTCTCATTAAAACAATGCCCAAAGCATTACACTGTCTCCCCCCACATTAACCTATTCCCACAGTGCATCCTGGTACCATGTCTATCCCAGGAAACTAATGTAGCCTATACGATGTGCTATCATTCAGAGCCTTTCCAGCATAACTTTTAATTAGTAGTTACACAGTCATACATTTGCTACACCATGTACATTATTTAATGAAATATCTTCATTTATTATTTAACCATGTCGACGCTACATTCAAAAAGCAGCTCTTAATGCAAAATTTGCATTTTATGGAGAAATGAGATTTCTTCTTCGGTGTGCTTGTTAAAATGACACATTAAATGTGACTTCTATCAGTTTAGAGTATGAACTGAATGTGAACCTGAAGTAACTCGCGTGTGCAAAAGAGGTTCTGAGGTACTACGTGCGCACGCAGGCATGCACTGTGTAAGTAAATATAGTGGGATCTCATCTCTCTGTACTGTATATGTGGCATTGATAATATATAATTATTTATGAATTCTAAGACCTCACTCTCCTTCCACTGTCCACTCTGTGTTGCACAATGGCTGTTTTTCCTCCACCTGCTCCTCCTGGGATGCAGAATGTTGACGTCTATCACATTTCAATGGCGTAAAGGTCGGATAAATGCGACCTTGCCGTTCACAAAGCGGTAACATTGCAATATGACACGTATGAGATTTAGAACCTTATATGAAAAAGGCCTGGGTCTGATCTGAATAAAATTCGATTTGTGCTGTTCAAACTGTCTTTAAAGAGTAACTAAACCCCAAAACAACTTTTTTTTCTGCTGAATACAAATGTATTTGGGTATGAAGTAGTGCCGTTGATTGATCCTAGTCTCACTCTTCACATTTTAGTAAAAATATTTAAATTTTGCGTATTTAGCAAAATCACTGTGTCATCACTTTAACTGTTGGCCCCGCCTCTCCTATAAAACCTGACGCCCACTTCCTCGCAAACTGTAGCACGTCATCCTCCTCACCACCGGCTCCTGTCTGTGTTAAAGGCTCCGGACCGCCGTGGTTGTGACTGTTGGGAGGCGGAAAGTCCTCCACCTCAAATGACGTCTCTGTGGCAAAAGTGTCCGCACTGTCAGACTCGCTCATGTTTAGCTCGTTAGCTAGCAGTTGTGATATGTTTTGATTCTGTGTGTGCGGGGACGGTGGGGAGGGGGCGGCTACTGAAAGTAGCTGGGCGTGTCGTACTGCTACAGCAGTAACGCCCATAATCAAGGCTTTTTTTGAATTCCCCACCTAGTGGCAGCTCAGGAGAAAGCAGGGGTTTAGTTACTCTTTAAAGTCGCATATGGACAAAGAAATCGGATCTGGGTCATATTTATTTGTGTCACAATAATTAAATCCTTAAAGCTCAGGTAGGCGATTTCCCCCAGATACACTTTTTAAGTTTTTGGTTGAAATTGTCTTTATGTCCTGACAGAAATTAAGATCTTATGTGCTCTGAAAAAGGAACAAAGAAAATCTGTCAACTGTAGCAGCTGTAAACCTGTAAAAACTTCGACCAATGGAAAAAGACAACTCGTCTTTTTTTTAACCAATCACGTCTCCCTGCTCGTTCTCAACCCCTCGCATGCACGAGCTCACACTGAAAGCGCGTCACCGCTGACGGAGTTAAAACTGAGTTTTTGGTCACATTTTTTAACATATATAATCTTAAAGTTTATTGTTTACTTACTGCTGAATGAGACATGAGACAATGAATTTCTACACAATACAAGCGATGAACTCCTTTACTGTAGCAGCTGTGCGCGTGCATGTGAGTGAGACGGTGCACAGGGGGGAGGGACGAGGGGGTAAAGGCGGAGCCATCAGGGAGGCTACATTCAAAATCATGCTAGCTTTTGAAAATTGCCTGCCCTACCTTTAATTTGAACTTTTTATGATTTTTTTTTTGTTGCATTTGCTGACGTTATGAATTATTATGCAGAATGAATGTCCAAACCCTGTTTCAGTCTCTTACCAGGTTTTGCTGACACAGCCAGTAGAACTGCTGGAATTTCTGAGACATGAGCAGCTGAGCGCTTCCTACGGCACTTCTGATTTTACCTAGGGCTGAAACACACACAGAGGAAAGTGAAAATATCCAACATGACGCTATATATTCAGTGCAATCCAGTAAAAGCATAAAATCAGACATTCATGAAGCTGGCAGCAGAACACTCACTGTCCTCTGACAGGTCGTTCTCTTCGGCCTCTGACTCCATCTCTTTACACCACCCTTCCATCCTCTTGGTCTCTGCGTGAAGCATTTGCATGAACCAGCTCCCGTCCCTCCGCAGGGAAGGTGACACCCTCCCTGACTCGCCCGGTGAAGCCGCACTCTCCCGGGGTGGCGGAGGCTCCAGCTGCCAGGTGGTCTCGCTGGTGGTCTCTCTGGTTCCTGGCGACTCAGTGGGGGTTCGATAGTCGTCACGATAGCTGAAGAGGCCCTGCGTGCGTACGGTTCGAACTGCACTGTACTGAGTTGGTGTGCTGGGCTCTGAGTGACGCTGGAAGCCCCCGCCAAACTGCAAGCCTTTATCCTCCATGGTGGGAGAGCCCTCCAACTCCAGGTCAGCTTGCACACCTGCAGTGACGCTGTTGGAGCGTTTGAACCTTCCCTGCCTGAGGGCCGAAGACATAAACGAACAAAATAACCAATGAACAGGCACTTTGGGGAGATTAAATTGTGAAGATTGAGTTATTAAAGTGAGTTTTAAAGCTCACCCTTTCTTGTCATCCTCTACCTGGATACCAACAGAATGGTATTCCCGAGAGGCCTTGCTTTCAGATTCAGAGTCCGTAGCAGCTTCCACCTAATGTGATGAGAAGAAACAAAACAATCAGCGCTTCCTGTTATGTGTGTTGCAGTTCCCCAGTGTTTCTGGGTTTATTGGGTTGGGACTCTACGGAGAAAACTGAAACTACAAAGTAAACAATGTGTGATTCATGGAGCTTGCAGCCACAACTGGAGTGAGGAGGTTTCCCACAGAGCAATTCAGTCTGAGTCACAGTTATCATTAAGATGTTTTTGACAAAATATCTGGATATCAGGGTTGGGGTCACATACATTTTTCAGTTACAATTATGTTTTCAATTACCCATGTTTAATTACAATTTGATTATGATTACAGTGACCAGGATTATAATTATTTGTTATCCTCAGAAAGTCATTTACAATTACGTTCTCACTAAATAAAGTTGAACAACAATTAATCACAATTACAGCCTGAAAAAAATAACCTAAAACAAGTGAACCTTCCTCTTGTGTTAGCTTTCTGTTAGCATCTCTTATATCAGTGGTTCCCAAACTTTCTGTGCCCAAGACAGGTAAAAATCTGTTGTGCAAAATAGCCTTTATCACTCATATCATGTACAATATCTGTAAATGAAAATAATTATTTATTAATGCCAAATAAAATGTGACAAAGACAACTATAGTACTATTTATTCACAAAATATTTCCAAAAGAAATCAAAAAATTAAGTATAGAGTTTGCCTCTGTATTATGAAATGAGTGCATACAAAGTAGTAAAATAAAAAACATATATATATATATATTTTGTGTAGCTGTATATTGCAATAATGTATGGTTGTCACAAAATCCCACGGCACATATAAGACGGCACACCGTCTTATATAATGGGTCCGAAATGAGCTGTAAAATACACTAAAAACAAATATCTATCATCTAATTTCTTTGCGATCTATTGGTTATCTTATTAGACTTCCTAATGAAAATATAGGTATTAATATTTTTGGTGTGGGCATCTGAGCCTTTTTTTAGTCAGTAAAACTTTTGATATATATATATATATATATTCTTTTCTTTTAATGGTAAAATGTGGGAAAGCTTGATATGAAACATATTTTAATAGTTGTTAACTTATGTGTAGAACTGTACATAGAACTGTAACATGGTTCCCCAGTTTTATAGAAATTTCAGGGCAATCTAAACTTAATTACAATTACAACAGTAACAGATTTTTAAAATTACGATTACAATTAAAATTACGTCATAATTGTAATTAATTATGAATTCCAATTATAATTGACCCCAACCCTGGCTGTATATAACAGGTGAAAACATCTTCATTCATTCAACATCTTAAATGCACAATTTATACCTCTTCACCAGATTTACAATAACTCTGTAAAATAAAAAAAAATAAAAAATAAAACACTGGAGAAAAAGCAAAAACCAATGCAAAAGGAGAAAAAGCAGATTTTTTTTTTATTTTTTCATTTTTCTGGCTGTAAAAACATTGCTAAGGACAAAAAGCTTAATGTTTTTTTCCCAACGGACCTTTCCGTCTTACGGAATCAATGAAATGTTGTTTGATGACGCTTGACTCAGCATTTCCTGCTATATTAAGACCATTCACACGACACACAAACTACATTAGCACAACATACAGATAACTAGTAACAGAATGTTATTGTTATATTTGTACTGACCTGACAGAAAGTGGTCAAAGAATAAACTTTGCAGGAAATGAAAGAAGACTAACTATAGAAGATGGATTTGTTCTCATCCCTAATGCTACACACTAAAAAATGCATTAAATTATGATTATTTATATATATATATATACAGTATATATATTATGCAATAAACCTGTCAAATTGGTGCTATAATAAGAAATATACAGCCCGGTCTCACGAAGTTTGTGACAATGACACAAAATTGATGATTTTTTTTGTGTGGTAATGCAATTTCATCCCATTTTCTGTGGCTGCAAGGAACAATAGTTTACAAAGCCATGCATTTCATGGCAGTTATCACATTAACACATAACCCTAACCCTTCCCTTAACCCAAACCCTGCATGAAGTGTTGTAATAAGATGCAGTTTGCAGAAAAAAACAAAACAAATTCCAAATGAAACACATTGAGTTTGAATATCTTGTCACGCAGCGCAAATAAAAAATATGATGAAATAACGATGGCACACAAGAAAAGAGTCCCTGTGAGATGAAGTTGAAAAATATGCACATAAAGGTATCTGAATGGAGCTGGTTTCCCATGCAAATGTAAGACAGCTGGCAGAAAACTGAAAACATATTTCACCATCTTTAAAATCAGGTGTTTGGAATGCTGAGTTTGTGAAATGTAAAGCAAAAAAAAAAAAAATCCCAGCCCACATCGCAATGATTTCAAGGGGGATTGAACATATCACTGCAAGTGTAAAAACAAGAGACCCTGAGAAAAGGGCGTGCTTCTGTTGTAGGGACATTTAGACCCCCGCTGTGGTGTGAAGCTGTGATTGTTGGAGGTAGGAAGTGACATCTTTGGAGAGCAGTTGTGTATTTTGCCAGGTCGTCTCTGGGAGAACTGAGGAAATAAGCCTAGCGCAGCTGGCAGAGGTCACCTCCATTACTTGGTGCTATAGCAGCAAAGCCCTGCTCATGAAAAGAGAATGGGTTTCATGTCCGGCATGAATAGACAGAGAGGAGAAAACAGAGGGATTTGTCTTAAATTGGACATCATGTCTATCCTGGAGAGAGTTTGGACAAAGGGTTTAGACACGCAGCATCAGCATGAGGAAGGTTGCTAAGCGTTAGATATAATCTATCCCAAGTGAATGGTTTCCCTGTCAATGAAGTTTGTCGGTAATGTAGTTATTTAAGGTAGTTTTCAAATGGGGGTACTTGTATCTCTTGGGGTATACGTGGCACTACATATATGTATATATATAGTGAAAGCCTATTTTATTATTTTATTTTAATCTTATTGTTTTGCACAAATGTAGCTATTTCATAACATTTAATCTTTTTTCGTGTGTACATGGTACTCACACTTGCTTTGGCAATGTAAACCTGTTTTCTCATGCCAATAAAGCTGTTTTGAATTGAATTGAATTGAGAGATAGAGAGAGAGATAGAGAGAGAGATAGAGATAGAGATAGAGATAGAGCGAGAGAGAGAGAGAGAGAATACAATGAACAAATAAAGGGTCAGTCTTGGTCCCACCCCAGGCGTGAGATGTCTGGAAATGATAAAAACTATAGAAATAAATCTATTCAGGAGCCACTAAATCAGTGTTTCTCAACTTTGGGGTCAAAACCCCATGTGGGGTCGTCTGAGAATTCTGAAAAATTTAAATAGATTTTTGAATGTTTATTTTTTATTTGAATACTTTCACTTTGTGAATCTGCTGTAAAAAAATAAAACAAAATAAAATCATTACATATACAGTATACTGTATGTATATGTATATGTGAGCCCAAACATGATCAAAAACAAATTCTAAAAAAAAAAAAAAATCTTTGAAAATGGGGTCACGATCCAAAAAAGGTTGGGAACCACTGCACTAAATACTGTTTCTTTCCACTTATTTACAAAATTAGATTCTTGAAAATGTGTGTATTATATTAGTATATTTGTATTGTTATTGTTGTAATTATCTGTATCATATTTGTATATTTGTATACAAATTTGTATAGTTGTACGATTAATTATTATCTATCTTATACTGTAATGTGTGTGTATCTGATCCTTATCTTTTACTTAACTATACACCTATTTAACATTTATTCTTTCTTTCGTCTTTGTTTAACGTTTATTATTTTATGTGTGATATAAGTGGCTGTAACAAAAGCAATTTCCCCCTGAGATAAAGGAATTCTGATTCTGATTCTGATTGATTCTAATTGTCCATGTGATCTTATGAGAAGGTGGTTTAAAAAAATAAAAAATGTAATGATTTGTCAACTTATCAAAACCAGCTGCATTGCATTAAGTTTATCTCTCATCTGCATTTTGAAATAGCATGTTTTAACCTGAACATCAATATGGCTTTGAGGTTTCACAGAGCAGCTTATGAATTAGAAATGAGCTTTAACGCATACTTTACAAAGCACTAATATTAACTGATGTCTGAGGATTCTAGGAGTGAAATATATAATCAGCATTTGTAAAAGTGTGACTTAAAACTTGTAAAAGATTTTAGGAGGCTTTTGAATTGAATGTTTTAGGATTACCTTAATCCATTCTGCTCTTTGATTCGTGCATTTAAAGATGTTCTCCACGTTAACTGTCATTAATTATACATAATTCATGCTCACTGTCGTTCTGATTCACAGATTATTTACATCAGTGATATGTCAGGGGCCACAAAAAAAGTCATTGTTCCCTCTGAGGGCCACATTATCCATATTAATGTCAGCATTTAGACTGATGACTGATCAGAATCATCAATAAAGGAAAGAACAAAGGTTTTGTGTGTATTATTTTCATATTTTTTGTTGCCGTTTGTTATGTTTTTGGATTCATTTTGTGTATTATGCTGTACTTTTGGATGTTTTCTCTTATTTTGTTTTCATAGATGTTTTGTGCATTTTTTGATTAATTTTCTGTATTTTTGTTTTCCTTTAGTTCATTAATTTTGCTTTTTTGTGTGTTTTTCTGTATGTTTTTTAGTCATTCAGTTGTAATTACTCAGTTTATTTATTTATTTTTGTGTGTTTATGGGGTCATTTAATGGGTTTACTTTGGGGGCCGCACAAAATTAGACCAAAGGGTCTAATTTTTGTCTAATCTACACATTATCAAGTCCTTTCAATGCTAAAAAGGCTCATTTAGCACACTTTCACCATGCCGTTCCCTGTTATTTGAAGCCTAGCGCAGGTATCAAAAGCATTAAATAAGTGACGCACGTGTGCGGCTTTTGGAAAGATACTGTCTCTGTTATGTGAGACAATGAGGTGATGATATTAGACAGTTTTTTAAAGTTAGCACAAATCTGTGACTGGGCTGATTAGATGACTGATGCTAACCGAGGCTATCAGAAACTGTGAATGATTTGTGAGAGCGAATGTGGGCTGTTTGAGTGGGTAATTGGATGAGTCAGTGAGGGAGCTCTTTAGGAAAAAATTAATAAAAAATAATGAATGCACCACGAGGGCACTATTTATGCATGTCCGTGAGTGTTTTTGAGCTAATACATGAATGCGTGAAGCCTTCTTTGAAGCACTTCCGCATTTCAGCTGGTTTCCCAAATTTTTATACAAATCTGACCTTTCAGAAGCCTTAGCGCCGACTGCAGATGGCTTAGAGAGGAAATGATAGACAGAAGCTATCATTTAGAAACCCACTGCTTTTTGACAACACTGGCTGTTTTAGGACACACAAGAGGCTCCTGTTTTTTGCCCAAATACATAATTCAATATATGAAAACAAAAACGTGCATTTTGCCATTTAGAGCTCCTTTTTTGTATGCGATGGCCTTTTGTGATAGTGAGAGATGCAGCTGAGTGACCTTTCAATGCAACATGAGATCAACCACAGCCTAGAATAAATCTAAAGATGTGGGAGGAAAGACAGGTGGGATTCGTCCTGGAAGGGGCTAAAAGATGGATAAAGTAACAAAAGAGCGTCAGTAGCTGTGTTTTCCATTAGCCTTGGAAATACGCAAAATCTAAATAGTGCAATAAAACCTGGTAATGAAACACATGAATTTTAAAAAAAACACTCAAATATCACTAAAACGTTTTTATTGCTTTCATGAGGAGGAATTTCAGTCGTTTTGATATTGAAAAGTTTCGCAAAAGCGCTATGGAAACACTTTTTCCGCAAACACGTCACAGAATGTGAAGTACCTGGTCACGTGACCACTTCTCTCCAAAAAAACATACAGTGGTACGTGTAAACGGAAGAGGAAACCTGGACTTTTCTTAGCCTTATATTTAAAGGGCCCATGTTACACTAAATCTACTTTTCTGTACTTTAATTATTTGGGCTTCATACAAATGCCCAAAGTATTTTTTTCATTGATTCTCTCAATCGTTTAGTTAGAGGTGATTTGCTCCTTTCTTACTACAGGGTGAGCCCAAACACCTCGCTCCAAATTGATGACGCGTTCTCACTTTGATGATGAATTTGACGCATCAATGAGCTGGAGAAGCCGCGCCTCCAGGAAGCTCTCTGCCGTGATTGACATGTAAACAGACACGCCCACGAATGTGAACATTTCAGCGTCCTTCGCGCAGTGCTATGTGTGTATTTTCTACAGTTTATGTATGTACAGGCAAATGCCCCGCCCCCAAGTTCTGACTCGTGTTTATAAAGCAGCATGAGCTCGGCTACGAAGTGGGTGGGAGGAGGGCGGGCCGTCCTCTTGTCCTACGTCACCGTGCAGGTAGGAGGAAGTCAGTGTCCCATCTATAGACACGCCCACTCATGAATATGAATAAGTAGGCCGCAAATCAGCCTGTTTGTGTAGAGTTGCTCAGACAGTGATTTTTCAGAGGCTAAAACTCTGGAAAACAGGCGAGTTTGGTAAAATAACCTCAAATATTATGTTTTTGGGGTTCTTAGAGTAAATGGAGATGGGTGAAAAACAGCATGACATGGGCCCTTTAAAAATCATTACTACCACATTAGATGAGAAACAACAAAGGAATGTAGAGTGTTATAAGGAGGTTTGGAGCGTCCGTCTTCCTGCAGCAAAGTCTCGCATGATGACATTTCACAGGAGTTACCAGGCCACTGCCCAAAACAAAGTTCAATGGAAACTCAGCTAGTGAAACCAGGATGGAGAAGGAAGAGAGGAAGCTGTAGCATAAAGAGGTGGAAGGAGTGAATGAATGATGTGAGTAAACCTTCATTCAGTAAAACCTGCTCAAGCATGAGTTGAATCCAAATTATTGGCTTGCAGAAAGATGACTCACTCCTGCTATATTTAGCACCTGAAGTGTTTCTCAGCTGAGGGCATGTGAGGGACATGATTCTGCGTGATGGATAAAAGGTTACGTTACATGTAAATTTGAGTTTTGGACATTCAGGCACTGACCTGTATGCCTATTGATGATCTGGGTGTTTTCAGGTACTCCTCAGCCTTGGACACCAGGACGGCCTTTGTCACAGGTGAGCACCGAGCTGTGGGAATCTGTGGATGGGTGTCTCTTTCCAGCCATGAGTCCGGCCACCTCCATGGCTATAGTCACAGCCTTGGTTGCTGTCCAGGCTGTCGGTGGAGTTTGTAGAGGCCCCCGACCCGGGGTCAGCCCCTGGCTGAGGCCGTCAGACGCCCATTTCCTGTGCCTCCCCTCGTGGTAAGCATCCCTGTGTGGACTCCGTGCTGCTCTGGGCCGTGATGGAGATGAGAGGTTTGGAGGTGGAGCGGGGCGGTACCGGAGGGGGAGCCTTTTTATAGTTGGGAGTGTAGGTGATGGCTGGAAAAGGTAGAATATGTACATATATTATGTGTAGTTTCTAAATGTATCTAAAAAAGATTGGATTCAAATACAATAACAATTGATTTGCATCATTATTAAAGCAATGTTGTCATATAATTAAAAAAAAATAAACCCAAACTAAATATTTGACCTAAAAAACAGCTCATCTCCCACACGTTAAAGACATTTTTTTATTACCATGAATACTTCAATATTACACAAACATGCACACAGGACTAACAGTTTCTCTTCTTCTAATGGTAATTGTATTGCCTCCATTTAGTTTATTGCCTTTTTGTAATTCGAGGAACTCACAAAAACTACTTTGCTATTACACAAGTCATTTCCTAAAAGTCATTTTCTAAACACATTCACAATCATTCATCAAAAACGAACAAACGATGCCTAATTTTGTTATGAATGGAACGTAATTACAGAGTGAGTTTATAGTTAAGATGATGCTGAATCATTCAAATATTAGAGCAGCATTAAAAAAAAGACAATATTGCTTATTAATGAAGTCATGGATAGCAGGTTAAGAAGTGAATCAGTATGCGGACGGTTGACGGTTTGAATCTTTCAGCCTCTCCTTGAATGCAGAAAATACATTATTTGTATGTACGATATACAGAAATGAAGGTGTCTGAAATGGTACATTTTGATTTATAATGTTTTTAATTACTAAGTAGTCACAAAGTCAAATTCACACACTAATGGGACAGGGCTGCCATGAAAGGCATTTAATCTACAATTGGGAGCAACTTAGGGTTCAGTGCCTTGCCGAAGGGCACTTCAACACATGGAGAAGACAGCCCTCTATCACCTGATGCCATGGTCGCCCTGTGTTCGATATTTAAAAATAGCTAATAGTCAAGGCCATCTTCCTAGCAGTAGCCCAATACACACCATTAAATGTACATTACACATTAAGCAATTTAACAGAATGCTCTTCAGACAACATTGTAAATAGAGAGAAAGGTTTGTAATCAAGCTCATAACAACATCAATAAGTCATAAGGATGAAATGACGTTCTTGTTTAAAAATAAAGTGTGTAGTTAGGGTTAAGCTACATTCAATACTTGTTCTTGTTTTAAATAGCTGTATATCTTTAAGAGCTTTCCCTCTTATTTCGATAGCAATTAAATTACAATGTTGCCATTCCTCATCTTCAACTTTCCTACTTTAGTCCATTTTTTCTAGACTCTTTCTCGCATTTCTTCAGATATTCTAGATTCAGGGCAAGTTGGTCAAGATCTAGGGTTACAGGTGTGTTCTCCATTTATTTTTTTAAACGGCCATGACAAATACCATTATTTTTTTGCCATATAATGCACGCCACGAATTAAATATTTTGCTCCATAAACGAATGAGTTTTACCATATTTTATATAACACTTTGGTCATTTTAGTACTTCTTGTGAGTCTAACAAGCTGTTGAGGCGAGTTTTGAACAGAAGTCAATGTATTTGTATGAAAGTGGTTTGACAGCCAAACATGAAGAATGAAACCCAAAGTCTTTTTAGCGATGGTTATGACAATCCATCAATCAACATCACTCGTGAAACACAGCATGTCTTATTATTATTATTTTTTTTTGAAACGAAAGATTTTCATTTAAATGTCTGAAACGTTTCACCAACAAACGTTTGGTATTTTTCTCAAGCTTGAAGTGAAATGTTACTGATTATTTTAAATTGATTTATAATATTGTCTTGAAAGTGATGGAAGGGCCCTTGAATTGAATCAAGATGAAATCGTGGCAGATTTTGTAATATTGTAATGAGCAAATAATCGATATCGTGTACTGTAGCTGTTCCTACTCAGCGTTCTTGAAGCCAAAATACAGCGTTTAGGGGTGCTTCCATCTTGCAAATTTTATGTCATTTGGAGCCAGAGTCTGCGCAGTAGGTTCCGGCGGAAGGAGCCCAAGTAACACGCCCCGCCCATTAGCGTACTACCCTGATGAGTTACGCAGCCAGCTATGCCACGAACCTAAGTATCTTTCCCACTAAAAATTCTACGAACGTTTTGTTCAGATGATCAGATCATAAAGGTTAGTACTAGTACAGTAGCTAAAAAAGTTTAACGGCGTCTCGGCTTTCCTTCATGACGTAACTGCTTATGCTATTCACAAACATCTCAGGCTGTCAATCATCGTCATACATGACGTCAAATCCCGTTTTTTCAACCACAAATAACTTATTTAAAACAAACTTCACAGAAAAATGAGCACTTGAACACAATATAGGGTGATAATAACTAATGATCGCAGCAGAGTTTAGGTTTGGAAAAAATGTATGTGATGAGTATTTTACTTTACAGTTGGACCCACAACCCATCTGTTAACATTGAAGAGGCGGGGTTATGATCTATACTGCAGCCAGTCAATAGGGGGAGCTCTAAAAATAAAGCTTCACTTTCCCGGGAGCTTGCCCTGTCCATTCTTTTTAACAGTCTATGATTTACACCCATATTTTTCGCTCAATGGCACTTCCATATCTTCTTAGCGTTTTGTGCTCATGGACGAACAGATCAATATGTGACAATCATTAAGAGGAATATCCTATATGGTTTTATTTCTGCATTTTAAATAATGCCCAAAGCGTAACATACTGTATAACTCAAAGGCTTATGTGACATGTCAGACTGAAGTACTCCTGTAGTGCAGAGAATCCTGTTTAAGGAGAGTTGACAGCTCTTTCTTAGTCTGTCGATTTCATGTCAGGGAAAAAGAGGATTACTTCTTTCAAGTGCAAATGAGAATATAGACCTAATCCACTGGGAGACGGACGAAGGAATAGTCATGGACTAAATCTGGGCACTAAAGAGGTTTTTTTTTCTTCTTCTTATTTGAAGGGATGCAGCGAGAGAAAAGCTTAGTCAGAGTACTGTAGGTACAGGTTGAAACATCTGAGGACTATGCAGCTTTTCATGTGTTTTGATCAAAGCTCGTGGCGTGGCAGGTAGCTCGGAGCCAAACGCAGCGAGATCAGGGAAGCAAAGAGGATGAGCTTTACGTTACGGTGCTCGATAATTTATGGGTTATCGCTTCTTTCTGACAGACAGGCAAACTGCTGAACTTTGTTGTTTCATTCCTACAAATGCTTCCATATTACAGGAATGAATTAACTCTATTATCTCTACATGCACCACAAAAACTGTGGCTGGCATTCATGGAGCTGGGACCCTCCTGTGAGGAGTTTGCATGTTCTCCTTATGGTTTTGTGGATTTTTTCTGAATAAACTGGCTTCCTTGCATTAATATTATGATGGAATAAAAAAAAAGTACAATTTAATATTGTATTCAGGCCTACAGAACACTGGTTTTACACTGCCTTCTCTGTTTAGGGAAATCAGTCTTAAACTGGCCGTTTTTCCCCTCATCTCTCCTCCTGTTTCACCTAAATATGAGGGCGCTGCTAATGGCTGCTCCGGTGTGTTGATGTGTGTTCTTTCGCTGCAACTACCAAGTCCAATAGGGCAAATGTTATTTTACAATTTAACGTAAGTGTATATATAGGAGAGGTACTCTACATATGGTATAGTTTTTATGCATTCAGACCTTTTTTAATTTAAAGAGCAACTAAATCCCAAAACCTTTTTTCTGCTGAATACAAATGAATTTGGGTATGAAGTAGTGCCGATAATGGATCCTGGTCCAGCTCTCAACATTTTACTTTCAATTTGGCATATTTAGTTGTAAAATGTCAGAGTTACTGCCCTCTATGGGTTGAAACCTGGTTATTACAATAGATTTTTGCTATTGGCTGAGAACAAGATTTATTTATTTTATTTATTTATTCGGTTCATTTCCGACATGGTTGCAATCACAGAAATTCATTTTGACATTCAGAGCAAAATCACATCATTGTTTTTTTTGTTTTTTTTGTCCTTTTGCATGCCGGAAAGGGCGACGGAAAAAAGCATTATGCTTATCCAGATTCGTCCCTTGATTTGAACACAGATAATTTTACATCAATCCTCGTTTCTTCCCTTGTCAAACATTCTCATCTTCTTCATAATTTCATCTTTTCATTAACGTTTTTTTTTTTTTTTGTCCTTTTTTATGTGATGCGTTCTCGTCTGCAGTCATTGTTCCTGTTGTTACTCTTCCTCACTGTCCTTTTTTTCCGTATCTCCTCGAGCTTTCTTCATGTGACATTTTGGGACCATCTTGCGTCACAAACAAGCAGTGTTAGCCCCGCCCCTTTTATAAAAACTAGCACCTGTGGGCTCTATACACTGAGGTGAGTAGGTTGGATTGAGAGAAGAGTGAATAGAGAACATTTAATAGCTCGTCTGGATATGTAATGTCAGATATCCACAACGTAATTCCTCCGAGGATAAATGATGTCACTTTCCCCATTGATGTGTATGGGGATTGTCATTACAGATATCTTTAATTCAGTTATGGATAGGCGCAATGTGAAATGTGGATATCTGCAACTAAATTATAACTATCCATAACTCCATTTAGAGATATCTACAAGTGTATTCTGACTAGTCACAATTCCAAATCACGATATCTTCAACTCCCATCCATTAAAGATATCTTTAGTGACATTTGTAGATATCTTTAATGATGTTTTAACTAGTCAAAATGAAGTTATAGATATCTTAAACAAGAATTACGCCTAGTCAGAATGCACTTGTAGATATCTCTAAATGTTGTTATGGATAGTCAACATTTAGGTGCAGATATCAATTATCAAGTTAGAGATATCTTTAAATTAATTGTGGTTAGAAATATTTCAAATTCAATATATATTTAACTTGAATTCTAACTAGTCAAAATGTAATTACAGATATCTTGAACGAGAGTTTCATCATCATCACTGATGGGAGATAAGGGCATCCTCCATTATGTTCCGGTTTTCATCTAAAGGTCACAGTTTAGCAGATTTTGGTCTGGTTAATAGAGACAGAGTAAATCATGGAGAGCTGTGAGATCAGCAAAGCAACAAGATGACCCGTTCAGAAGGCGTGACTCAGCATGAGGACCAAAGCAGAGCTATTATTAGCCAGCCATTCGTACAAAGGGGACACAATTCTTGCTCTCATCGTTAAACTACTCAGCATTGAGATGAAGCGTCGGCCGACGGGACCGTTCCTCACTTCTGTCCTCATTCATGCATTCATCTGTCCCATAAACAGTCCTGGAGACCACCATGTGCTTTGTAGAAAACAACAATAACCTATTGTGAGGACGTGAGTTTAGTCGGAAAATATTCATGAGTAAATGGTGAGGTACAAATGTGTTTTTTTACTACCAGAGTACGCTTGTGTAAGCCTTACAGTGCTTAGCGTGCCACAATCAATACAGTATATGTCAGACATAGGCAACTGGCCACATGCGGCCCTCGATCTAATTTTATGCAGCCCTTAAAGTAAACGTACAAAATGACAGAATAATGGACAAAACAAAAGCAAGAATACATAGAAAACCTAAAGGATTACAACAATGAAGGAAAATACAGTAAAAGACAGGAGAAAAACACAGAAAATACTCCAATACTCCAGCAAAAGGACACAAAAAGACAAGAAAAACATAAAAAAATTACTCTGCAAACCCACAGTACTAACAAACATCCAAAACGCCATCAGAAATACACATAAATTGCTCCAAAAAACACAAAATGACAGCACAAATACACAATATGACTGTATTTACAGGAAAAATACACAAAAGGAGAACAGAAATTTACAAAATGCCTCATAACAAGCAAGACAACAACAAACACACAAAATTATTATTAAACGTTTTGTTCTTTCCTGTATTAACGCGAAAATTGCTCATTATTTTAAATGCTGACATGAATGTTGATAATGTGGCCCCTCCAATCAAACAAACACATTTTTGTGGCCCCGCTGTGATAAAAGTTGCCCACCTCTGGTATATGTACTTCAGTAATCATCTAAAATGTACAACTTTTCTACATTTGAAAAAACATTTTCAATGTTTAACTTCATTTTTGCATCAGCAGAACTGTTGCGGTTTTTGTTGTGAGAAATTAGGACACTTGGGTTTGTTTGAGTTGACATGGTGCTTCATCTGGAGTTATCAGTTTAGTTTCTCATGGTCGCTCTCTCTACTATGCTCTGTTCTCGGGCTGTCGAACACTAAAACCTAAGCTGGATTTAATGAGGAGTGAGCTACTTCCATGTCAGATACATCACCACTGAAAATGGTGCGGCGTGTCTCCACAAAATGTGCAAATGAGAAGCAAATCCTGTCAGACTCAGCCTCTCCTCACTGGCTCTCTGATCGATTTACGGTTGATTTTAAGGTTTGATTGTTTGGATTTAAATCCTCCAGTGGTCACGGTGCATCTTATTTTGTCGGATTTTCTTTAACCCAACATCTTGATGAGATCCCACAGGTCTGCTTATACCAGCAACAACCTCGCAGTCTCAAAATCTAAGCTATTTGTCTTTCCACTCTTGTGGAACTAACAACTGTGGAAGTAGCTGCCACTATTTTTACACTGAATTGTTTGTTTTTTTTAAATCGACCATAATTACTTTATTTAATTCCATCCAAACAGCGTTACCTTCTATAATTAGATCTGCAGGTTTTATGTTGACAACGTGCAATAAATCACCGATTTACCACCTTTACATTATTGATTAGAGTTTTGGAAATAAACATTTTTTGGAGTTGTTTGAGGGTCAATACTGCTCACACATGATTATAATTCTGGGGGAAATCCATCACGGTTCAACACTGACGAGACCAATCCACAGGTAAGCTAGTTTAGACTACAAATATTGTTTCCCCTCAGGATTGTATTGTGTAACCTACTGGTCAGCTGGAAAAGGGCGACGTAAAAGCTAATCATGGATGGATGGCATTTTACACCTGACTTCACTGATCTGTGAAGACCTTATGAGGATGCCAAAAACAATACAACAGGAGGGTATAGTGATATTTAATTTAGATTTCCTCTGGGGTAGAAATTCATAATTCATTATCAAAGTGGATTTTTTTAATTATGCTCAAAGGCTGGAAAGAACAATGAACTGCTATTAAAATCCAGAACTTCTAACCAGGGTTGGGTTCAATTGTAATTGCCATGAAAATTCTATAATTAACTTTAATTTAACGCAAAACTAAGGAACCGTGTTACAGTTCTACGTTCGGTTCTACACACATGTAGTCAACAATTATTAAAATATGTTTCATATCAAGATTTCCCACATTTTACCATTACAAAAAAATTCGAAATCGAGGTGTATACTGACAGAAAAACAGCTCAGATGCCCACTCCAATAATATTAAAACCTATATTTTCATTGATTAGGAAGCCTAACAAGGTAACCAATAGATAGGAAAGAAATTAGAATGATTTGTTTTTAGTGTATTTTACAGCTTATTTAGAACCCGTCATCATAAGAGATGCTAACAGAAAGCTAACACAAGAAGAAGGTTACCTTTTATGGGCTTATTTATTTTAGACTCAGTAATTGTGATTTATTGTAATTGAACTATAGTAATCAAGAATGTAATTGTATTTGACTTTCTGAGGATAAAAAAAAAGTATTTTAATTGTCATTGGAAAAAATGCTAGTGACTGTAATTGTAATTGAACATGGGTAATTGAAAACGTAATTGTAATTGAAAAAATGTAATTGAGCCCAACCCTGCTTCTAGCCATCAACAGAAAACTTGATTTAATTGAGCTCCCTGGTTTAGCTATGACCCATTTGGACTGTTATCTTTTGTTACCTCGTGCTTCTGTTTAATATTAAAGTCTTGTTTTCACACGTAACAAGAACAAATGTGTGCGCCTTGTGATGGACCGTCAACCTGTCCAAGGTGTACCAAACCCACGCACGTATGGATGGTAAATGGATGAATGATTGATGATTCAAGCAAAATACCGTAAAAGGCCCGGCATGTTAAGGCTTAATAAGACTAAATCTGAATGCAAACTCCATTGCATACTTTTTGTCTACAAGATGAATTCCCCCCATGAAACAACAAAGGTAAAGACGTTGCTGCATGCTGATGAAGTTTAGCACTATTCAGCAGCATGACTGCCACTTAGTCTCCCTCGCACTATAAACCCACCACTGTACCAGCCAGGCTGATTAACGTAAGACACAGAGGAAATCACTCCTGCACTCTATCACAGTTAGGGCCCAGCTCACACGCCATGGGGTTCGGAAGAAGTTGAGCGACGCGTCATTAAAAGTCTTTCACCCTGATTGGATTTATCATTGCAACAGGAAATGCAGCAGTTTGTTTTGTGGAAGGCTTTTGAAGTTATGGAAATGATCCAGTGCTGAGGGAAGAGAAAGATGGATGGCAGAGTCTATTCCTGGCACTACTGCGATTGTTGCAGAGAGAAACAGTGAAGAACTTAATATGAAAATCGCAAAATGACAGATAACACTAAGAAGAGTGGGTGAGTCTTGCTCATGTTGACTTTTCTACATTTACCACTTTGAAAAGTCACTCAATGGCCTGTTCCTCCTCTGTGCATCAAGGGCATTCGCCTATAATTTCTCAGATTCTGCTCACACTTCATGAAAGTCACACTGTCAAGTCTCCATTTTTATAATGACTGCTACAGTCAGTGACGGAGCCATCCCGCCTCAGCTCCTGTGCGCACACATTGAAAGCATTCTGCATGTCACCAGTGGGACATATGTCACTGTGTTTCTAACCTCACCCTTCACAAAAACAAATTGGCTTCTTGTCAGCGAGATGGATCGCTGGAAAACCCAGCAAAGGCTAACAACAGAAACAGTGAAGGGCGGGGGTGGATGCGGCGACAGTGACGATGTCTGTGGCTGCTGACTTCAGGATGGAGCAACGCTGGACAGCTCGGTATGTCAAGCAACAAATGGGAGAGTTTGCCCAACAATTAAGTCTTAGTCACATGAAGTCTTAGTCAGATAAACAATGAGCAAATGCTGTGCACGCCACACTTTTGGATTCTGTCCCAGCACCGTTCTTTCTCCAAGCCAGAAATCCTGCATGATTACATTTGATCTAACAATGTGATTTGATGCTACGCTGGATTTTCTGACCTTCTACTTGAAAACGTGACTTGGATTGCAACCTAAAGTCGGAGCTCCTACTCAGTAAAGTTGGATAAAAAACCAATATGACACCGGTCAGACATGTCTTAGATATTTCGACATGATGCCACTGAACTCGGAGATGGGAATTTTCAACTTGAAAAGGCAGAGTTCTGAGTTTCCTTGAACGCAGCATTATGTTTTTGTCAGTCAGCTCGTTTCTTGATTGGCTACATTCTTTTCCACGTCACAAATCATTAGTCATTAGTCGTCGGTTTTTTTCCACACACAAAGAGTGTTGGTTGTAAATATTGAACAGTTTTAGTATTTACAAATACCGGCCCTGACCTGATTCGGAGCCGATAATCAGGACAAATTCACTCTTAACACACCTCATAGGATAATCTGATAAAACATGAAATAATCTGGCGTTTTCGTCGGGAAAGGGGAAAATCAGAAGAAATTGTACCCAGCTTTAGCGTAGTTCGTGGACCAATGTCGGTCTTGTAAAGTTGCGTTTAGGGTAATGTCTTAGCGATTATTTTTAATGAATAGTAATTAAAAAAAATACGTTTTTATCTATAATGCTCTTTACATTAAAAGCAAATCTCAAAGTACAACAATGGGTGCAATTTTTTAACACCAATACAAGCATCATGAGTCAAAAATGTGAAATATACAAACAAACAACCAAATAGTACATACAACAAACATTCCATCAGTGCCATTTTCAGCTTGTGTCTTTCACCAAATATCAAGAGGACAAGTTCCCTGACCCCATTCTTGAAAAAACTAATCATAAAGAAATGTAAAACTCCAGTCAATCCAGGTTCTACTGGGGAAATATTATTCATGAATAAATAACATGCAAGAGTGCTCAAATGACTTGTTTGAAGAAATTAGGCAGACGAATGACGAAGGTTCATCATCTCTGCTTGAAACTGATTACTTGCTCATCCAATGCTTATGAATCATTTATTATTTATAGAATAGCTTTTAATGATGCATACATGTACTTTTATTGTCTGCAACCTATTTATTACAGATGCATACTAGCATTTAAGCAAGAACGTTCAGAGAAACGTTTCTCTGTCACTAATGCAGCTTGTCTTGGATCTGAAATATATCTCACACTTAAAAATGCAACATTTGAGGGTGACCCAGGTCGGGGTTTTACCTGGGGTGTGCTCAGGACTCCAATCAATGCTGCAGGTGGAGGGGAGGCAGAACTGGATCCCTGAAAACAAGTAGGGGTAGGGTGGCATACAGAAAAGTGGGCATATTTGCCCTAACAGAATATTTGACCACCATTCTAAAAGGCATTTCTCAAGTAAACGGAGGAAGGCTAATAATAATAAAATACCCCTGCTCCTGAAATCGAAGTGAATCAAATAAAATAAAAAAGGCAAAGACTTGCCGTTTCAGTGGTTTTGTTAACTGGTGTCACTCCTTTGACAGGAACATTACCCGGGGCTTCCACTGGATACGTCTACGCTGTGCCACGGCACCAATCTGGTTTGCTTCGCTGTCCGCCGTCCGGTATTTCCCAGCGGTTGCGTTTTGAGTGCGCCACGGTGCACTCCGGTTGGACGACTGTGATGTCACGAGACAGAGCAGTTCTCACGATATTTATATAATCGTGCAGTTAAAGGTATGTGTCATAAACGCACCAATAAACAGATAAACAGGTCAGTGCTCCTAACGAAGGAGAACAAGAAGGTTGGACTCTCTGGATTTGTCATAGCCACATTTTTTTAGCTACAGAGAAGAGAAAAAACTGCACCAGTAAAACATGAACTAAATCAAAGTTGCAGCAGTTTACAGTGTAGTTACAGTATGAGAGGAAACAATATAGTGAATGCGATTTTGCTTTTACACATTATGACGTTTTGGTGATGTAGTTACTTGAAACATAATAAAGTGTTTTATTTTGAAAAGTAACCGAATATTTTATTGCGGAGTAAGTGCTTAACTTCCTGTTTAGCTTCATTTGCTCTGCACTGATTGATGCGTCGTGCTACGGTGTCCGCCAGAAATAGAGGTCCTGCGTATATCTGACGGAGGGCACCGGAAATTCGCAGCTGGGAAGGAGCAGACACGCAGCACAGCGGAGCGCGAGTGGAAATGAACACATAGACTAAAGTGGAAACCTGGCGCAGCGGTGACGTAACGCAGCGGAGCCGCATCCAGTGGAAATTGGGGGTTAGAATCCAGAAGTGGGGATTACTTAATCTTTCTATCTAATTAGGCAATATTCTATAATCAGGATCATCTCACTTTTTCTTTCTCATTATGTCGATAAGTTTGCCTTTGACGACTAATGATCACTTTCCGAAAAACAACAGGTAAACCACCGAGTGTAATGGATGAGTAAAGTGCTTGGTGGGGTGATGGATGATTGTTTTCTTGGAGCTGTTTTCCTTAAACTTCCGAACAGGTATCAGAGAAATAAGTAATGTCCCGAGTGAATTATGTGTGGATGAGACTTGAACAAACTTAATCAAACTGAATGGTTGCAGCATTGGAAGGTTGAATGGTCGGTAGCACTGCTGTGAATATAAAGCGTGTGCCTAAGTTGGACTGTTGCGGATATAGAGAAACGTTATAACTTGGTAACTGGAAATGACTTGTTCTGCTTTTAATTAGGGTGACTGACTCCGCAGTATTGTCTGAATATTGCCGAAATGCTGAGATAAACAAAACTGTCAATCTAAAGCTAAAGTCTTTCAGCTTTAGTCGTCTCCTGTTTTTAAGAAATTACCTTTTCTGACTGAGACGGAGGATTAGGATAAATTCTGCTACTTCAGATAAGAATTTAGCAAATGAAAAAAGGTTGGGTATAGAGAGGTAAATTAAAAGACCATGTTGTATTTTGCATCGGCGTAATGGACAGAAATTAATTCCACAAGGCAAACTAATGAATTTCCTAACCGTGCATAAAACCTTTCAGACTTAAGACTCGAGTAATTTAGCAAACTTCAATAAAGTGCATATTCAATTGAAGAAAAAAAAGACATGGACATTTGTTGATGGCAGCTCTCTGATGTTGTGTTGAAAATGTCTTTGTTTCAGAGCACTTTAATGGAGCGTAGACTACAGCAAGCAGAGCCAGCTTAATTGGACAGATAGCTCAGATATGTCCCGTGTTCTGCCTGCCTTTTTAGTCGTTGATTTCTCGAAACACGATTCTGCTTCTTCTGTGGCACCCTGGGCTCCTTTGTTTGCACGGATTCTCCAAATGAAACAATGAACACGACCGAATGCTTACAGAGGAAAGTTGCAAAACATATTCAGGCCACCTGTCATGCAGCATTACATTACTTTTATCATTCACTGTCACACATGTTGAAAAGAAATTCCCACACACTTGTACCACCTCGTTTATAAGGAGGAGCCAATCCACCATGTAATTACACCTTTCAATTACATTCTCAACCTTTGATTCCTGAGCAATACGATGATTCCTCACTGTAAACATCACAAAATCACCTCTCAGTAAAGCATGTTATCTATAATATCAGATTATCAAACAAATGTACAACTTTTTACATTCATATAATGACATGAATGCATCAACTGGTACAGTCCAGCAGATACAGTATGTGTGTGTATTCAATGTATCTTTGAAAGCTGGGTTGATTTGAATGTGGGTGTTGAGAGTGAGTCTGTAAATGGGCTACATACAGTCATGATTTGGCTTTAATGTTACATTGGGCATCAGAAAACAATAGGTCATTATTTCCCATTAGATTACAGTAATAAAAAAATGCGTGGGCAGTACCTTTTGATTAAATGTACAAACTGTCTGGATTTAGTTGTCAGAAAAAATAATTGTAGTTTCAGTCAACTAAATTTAAAAATACATTATTCATCAATAAATGTTCATTAATCTGTTGAGTCAAATATATCATACAATTTCTATATTGACGAAATTGTGTCAGTCATTTCTATAAGTCTAATCAATCACTTATCTTTAAAGAAGCAGCGTATTTTGATTAATATGAGCAGATACACACCTGCAGCTGAATATATACCCTATCATTTTTGTTAGCCTCAAAGCATAATTGCCTCAGTGATATTCCAATGCTGTTGTTTTTTGTTTTTTTTTAAACAATATTACGCGGTAAATCAGCAGTGTTAAGAGAGTAGGACAAGAAAGATTTTACAATTTTGCTAAATTTTGACTTAGGGAAATTATGCCTTGAGGCAAACAAAATGCAGCTTTGAGGAGTTTTTTCAGTGAAAATAAACATAAAATATAAATTTGCATGACCAATTGGCCTAACTCTGTAAACTAAAATAGTTCTGTTTTTTAAGTCTTAAAAAGCCTTAAGGAATAGAAATGCAAAGTCATTTTGTAATAGTTTTTTTTTTTTTTTTTTATATCATGTTTGCAATACAAAAATGAGGTCAGAAATAATTGGTCAAAGAAGTTAATTATATTATAATGATTAAATTATTATCCACGGTATCCAATTCTATAAGCCATGGATCTTGCGGATATAGGGTTAGTAATAAGGTCTTAAAGTGCGTTTATGGTCTGGCAATTTAATGTTTACATTAAATTTTCTAGTTTATTCGAAGATTGTGCAAAGAGGAATTCATCAATTACATAGTTTACTTTAATAACAATCCTTCCATCAGCTCACACAGTAAACTGTTTGTCTTTGTAGTTATATGATAACCAGCAATATTAGCTCAACTCTGTATCAGAGTGACAAAAACACAATGACCACAAAATAAGTAAAGAGAATGAGGGTTTGTCTCATTACATACAAAGATTGTAAAGGCCTCTCGCCATTAGGCTGTCTTGCTTATATTCTGTACAAGAGTGTTATTGATTGAATAACGTGACAGGAATATTGATCACGAGTATATCCAAAGGTTTATATGAAACACACACACTGAAAAAAAAAAAAGAGTCCTGGAAGATAAATCACATCAGTGGTTGCAGCTGCTTGAGAGTCCAAATTCAAGCTGCTTTTTGCAAAAGCTATTGGAGTGTTTTTGCTCATTTTGTCATTACAGAAGATTTACTTTCTGACAACATGCTACCATCCAGCGCATTTCAGTTTTGCTGCAAGAAGCAGTCTTTTAATGGAAAGTAGTCTGTTGTCCACAATTGAGTCTTTGCTCAAATGTCAACATTGATATGACATTTAGATATACAGCACACCGGTAGCTACAACAAATAAGCTATATATAAACTTTTTGCTACATTTTGTTTGCTGAGAATGAGGTATGATCTCACAGAGTGAGTGACACGTATGTGATTTCAGCACTGTTATACTCGTATCTGCCGCTCCATAATTCCACGCTTGCGCTTCTGTGCATAGAGTCTTGTCTCTGGCCTCTTCTCTGCCACCTGCACCAAAGGAACGCTTCCTCATTTGAGGATCCTTCCTGATTACCATGGGTTCCCACAGTTTCCTGGGATATAGTCGCACATTCTAGTGTCTTTACAACAATGTTCTCTGGCTCCACAAGTGCTTGTTGACCTGACATTGGGTCTTGTAGATCTGGCAATAATGGATCTGTATCAGGAATAGGCGAATCTGGGGCTGAACCTGTTGAAATCTCAAACGATGTGTCAGGAGATACTGAACTAGGAGGAGATATTGTAACAGTGATTTGTGGTAATTCCGAGGCTCCATCGTGAGGCATGTGGGCCAGGCTATACTCCATTGCCGGATCCAAACAGACTAAATCAGGGGAAGGAGTCAATGGGGACATAAGGGCGGGGTCCACAGAAGGCAAAGGGGAACTCTGACTGTCAGAATGAGAGAGAGGTGAATGATACAGAGGAGGGTCTAACTCGTCAGTATTTGAGGATGATTCAATGCTAAAACCAAAAGGTTCTGGTTCAGGATCCATGAAAACTGAGTCAAGATCATCTTGATCTAAAGAAGTCAGCATGACCAAGTCAAAGTGGATGAGATCTGCATGATATATGGGAGCAGTGTCCTGGGGTTCTGGGAGGGGTGGCCACTCTGTATCTTGAGTCTCGGCTTCTGTGTTTGACTCAGTTTCTACTAAAGTAGAGGAACAAGCTGAGACTGATGTTTCCAGAGGAAGATCAGAAGCATAATCTGGAAGATTCTCGACCAAATCTTGATTAGTGTCAATCTCATTTGGACTCATTGGAGGTTCTGGATCAAAATACTCTGAAACTATGATAGATGGACATGTAATCTCAGTTTCTGGGTTAGAAAGTGTACTAGGATCAAGTACAGGTGTGGATGATTCACATACTAGAGGTTGACTTTGTTGAACAGTTGTGTCTGACCTAAAAGGTTTGGATTCTGATTGTGTCAGGTCTGTGCAATCTTTATCTGTCGATCCAGTATCTACAGTTTTAGGATCTTGAGAGTCTTGGCATGTATTGTTTGTGGTAACAGGGTCTGTGGACTCTGAATCTGAAAGACATTCTTCGTCCTGATCTTCTGGGGGAGACACAGTAAGTAAAGGGACTGGAAATGGCAATTGCATTTTATTTACATCAGTCTGATGTAGGATTGGTGTTTCCTCTGGGTTTGCCTGTTCAGTATTGAAATGAGGGTCAAGGTTGGAAGATGTGTTTACTCCTGATGGGAGATTTTCTTGATTTGTTTTGGTCTTAACATTTGTTTCCATGAAAAGGTTTGTTGTGGTCTGAGGTGTGACTGGATCACTAGAAGCCAAATCAGATAAAGATTGAATTGCACGACTCTGACATTCTGACTCTGGTGGCAGTTTAACAACAGCTGGAGCATCAGTTGGCTCCAAAGGCATTGACTGATGTGCTTTAATAGAGCCAGGAAGTATTGGATCTAAAGATAATGGTATGGCACTTTCCACATACATTGACTGTGGACTGGCAAGGATGCTAGGATCCATTGAAAGTTGCTTCGGTAGACCTCGTCTGGGTCCTTTGCGTTCCTCTTTCTCTTCAGGACAATTTACAGCTGCGTCTGCAGTGCTTTGTCTAACCAAAACTTTGCTTCTTGCCTGGGTGCCCACAGAGATTTTGGGTACCACAGGTCTTTTCTCTCTCGCCCCAGTAGACCCTCTGTCTGAGGTAGAGGTTCCAGGTTGTCCAGTCCCTGCCGCAGGTCTGTCTTCTGTCCCTGACTTTGTTCCCATTCCTGTCCCTGATCCTATCCCTGCTCCACCACCTACACTTGTTCCCGCTACAATTGAGCCACCTTGAGGAGACCATGTGTTGTAGTGTTGTGTGAAAGTGTTAAAGTTACTGTTAAAAGCACGCAGTTCTTTACAGAGGTCCCTCCGAAGGTCAGCTAACTCCCTGCGCATTGCTGAGACCTCTTCCTTCCATTGCATGCTGATGGCTGCAGCTAACGTGGCTGACTCTTTGATACTGGCTTGAATAGCTTTTGGTGATGGGCGTTCCGGGGCACTAGATCTGGGGGATCGGAAGAGGCTTGGAGAAACAGGCGGTCCAGACATGGGTTTCGCTGTGGCCCCCAAGGCTTCTTGGTGATAAAGCCTGTCTCTTCTGATAGGGCAGCCTAAATCATCATGAGTCATAGGGGCCGTGTCTGCCACATCTTCATGTACACTGGTCTGGTTGGGTAAACAAGAGTCTTCCTGCACATAATTTCTGTCTGGAAGACAAATGTAAATATGCATCTGTGATTTGATCCACAGGTGTGAGCAGCTGGAGAGAATGTGCTTTTTATTGCCACAAAGCAGTAACATCAAGTCATGCAACAAATGCCATGAGTCAAAATAAGAAGCTGAAATCCACAGCCCTTGTGTGTCAGTGTTATAATTATTATTGTTCCAATATGCACATGTATTGATTGTAGAATCATATCAGGGAATAAAGTAATAAAGTCTTGAATTCGGTATAAATGATCATTTTAAAATAGAAAAAAAACCCTCCTATTTTGACTCATTTAGATTGATGGTTTACACTGCCTTCTCGCCCTTAATTTGTAGCATGCATTCTTCACATCTTTGGAGTGCACAAAGCTGAAACTCCTATAACACATCACAGACAATGGAAAATATTCCTTAATTTATGGAGCGAGGCAAAATCCTCACATGCGAATGTGTGAACTTTGTGCAGCGAAGATGAGCAAAGCATCCAAACCTTAACTTTTCAATCAGGAAGTATTGTATGAACCCTATTGAAAAAGTGAGGTCTAGTTTTTCTATTTATATCAAACTTCCACATGTCCTTATTAGTAAGAATACCAATCACACACCAAATCCTGTATCCTCAAGGGCAAGAGTACCAAATTTTAACGAGAAAGCAGTGTAAGCAAACAATTGTAGAAATGAAAAATTGATTATGAGCACATCTCCAGGTGTCCACACCTCTCGATCTTTCTATTCAAGGCCTATTTAATGTATTTACGAGAGGAGGGGGTGAGATCCATTCAGACTTCTTGTTCTTCTCTTTTTCCCGAGGGTGTATCCTTTCCTCTGCAAGTCCAGCAATCACGGCAATCGTAGAAAGCATCAGCAGCCCACAATTTATAGATTATAGATTAATGGATGTGTAAGTTTGCATTTTTGATTCATAGGAACAAGCAAAGTAATAGTTTAGTTAGCATTGCAGTCATTTTCCTGTGGGTGCAACTTGAAGTTGGCGATATTTTTGTAAAGTCTGTGGCGTGCAATCTATTTTTTTGGTCTTGTGCTAATGTCACCATGCGGCACCATAAAGTAAGTTGAATATGTTGCAGGAAAAAAAGACCATGTCCTTATTCTGAACCGATTTCTTATGCCAGACTATTATTCTTTGTGGTTTTCAATAGGGTTCATAATTTTACTCACTGATGCATCCAGAGCAAATGAAACACTGTATTCAAAATACAGCAGCATGAATTGGCAACAGCTCACAACTACAGTAACTACAGAAATCCCCCCCCCCCCCCCCCCGCCCACCCCACCCACCCCGTAAAAACATGGAAACATTTACGTGATTCATGCAAAGCTGTTTGACAGCACAAGCAGTTTGCAATAATTGTTGGTTTGTCAATCCAAGATGACACATCAATTCCTATAATGTCAACTCTAGGAGTTAGTGTAATGCTAGCGACCGAAACATCAAAAATAGCATTCAGGACAGCACAAAATGTATTAGGCAAATAGACTGAAATCATATAATATCTTACCAGTAGTAGACCTGATGGTGGGATGTGACATTGGAGACGATTGGGGGATGCATTCATCGTCTTGGGAGTAGCCGGCTTGAATGGCTCGTAGGTAACTGTGGCTCCGTGTCCTGAAGCAGCCTGGCAGGTCCAAAGCCTCCATGGCTTGTGATTCCATCTCACTGAACACTGATTCACACACAGACTCAAACTGGCCATTTATTTCCGTTTCACTCATCTCTGCAGGGTACAAAAAAAATGTATTATGCTTTTCTCCATTGATAACCCAGCAGGTGGTATTTAGTTGCAAAGGTGGAATCAAAATGAAACATTTTGTGCCAGAACTAGTTGTAGCTACTGTTGGCTTTTCTCTGAAGGACCAGCTCTAAAATATGCACATTTTTCTTTTTTTTTTTACGATTTCTTAGATCAGAACCATTTTCATATTCATTATTCAACTCTAATGTAACAAGAATCAACGATAAACGTCTAGCCCTTTTAGGATTTGGATTAAGAAGCTTCTTAGTTTAGCTTCTAAACACCAAAACAAATCAATAGGCTATGCCTCTCATTCCAGAACAAATTAGTATCTAAAAAAAAGTCAATTTTTGTTCTTCATATTGATCAGCAAAGACAGGCAATAAAACCCTCATTAGAACCCGGTTAAATTATATCTAGGGTAAATGAAAATAGGAGAGGTAAACCTTTTTTAATCAACATCTTTTTTGGGAGAGGCCTGAATAAAGCAGAGAAAAAACATGGACAAAGTTTGCGTGTTATATACATTTTCAGTTGCACTTTTAAAAAGAAAAAGAACTATTATGTAGTTTTGCATTGTTTATTATAGAACCAGAATTTAAATTAATAGGCTTCATTTTCATTTGTATTATTCCTTTATTTATTTCCTTCAAGATTTATTTTTAGTTAAATTGCATTGTTTTGAATAGTTTATCAAGGAATTCTTTTGACAATGAAAAATAAAAGGAAAATAGTACAGTATTTTCTAGTTTTTTTCCCAAAAAAAAAAATTTGTCTACAGTCCCATTTTGTAAAATAAATCGTGAGAGAATCGTATCGTGAACCCAGTATCGTGAATCGAATCGTATCGGGAGTTGAGTGAATCGTTACATCCCTAATTAGCAGTCATGGATAAAATACTACAACAAGTCTCTTTTAGGATGCTTTTCTTCAATATAATGTCTTTTTGGATCTTAAGAGATATTAGACCATAACTGACCAATGAAAGAGAATTTCAAGTACAAATTCATACTTACTGTACATTTCAAATGAATGGCTTATGATTAAAGTTTGTCTAAAGTGAAAACTTGACAACAAATTTCTGTAATCGTGTAAATCAAATCACAAGCCTTGTGAAACTACAGTCTGTAATTCTGCGGCACAGCTGGAATAAAGCCATTGTTTTGTGCCTATTTTTTCCTGCTTATTATTTATTTATTTGATGCATATTCATGAACATCTGTAATACAGTGTGTATATGCCAGATTATAGCCAAAAAAGCTAATTTCCATCTGTTGTCCCTAGGCAGGTAACACAAAATAGAAATACATTTACAAACATTACATTTGACAATAGCAGACAGTTTCAACAAACATTACATATAGCAGACAGTTAAAAGTGGCTTTCTAACATCCACAGTGACTCGCTTTGATAGCACATTTTGTCCAAAAGCAGTGCATCTGTGTGGTAATATCGTGATTTACTGTATCAAAGGCCATCTCGGTTTGTTAAGTGAAATAGGCGTGAGATTGGTTTTTGAAAATTCAAAATTGGAGTCTCCTTAATCAGTGGTTTTCCAAACAGGGGGTACTTAGAAATATTTACAATTAATTTAAAAACAATCAAGAAATGTTGCTAGTTTCTTTATAGGCTTTTTTTTTGGTGTGACAAACTCACCACAAGCTAACAGTACTTTTGCTCAATAATTACAAGCCAGGTCACACTTGTAAATGATATTATAATCTCACTGTGGTTTCCTGACTAAATAAAGGCTAATGAAACTATATTTTCTTGCAGTTTAGTGAAACAGGATTATTTTATGTTGTGAGGACATTTTATTAAACTTCTGAACAATAGGAGACAATAATTAGCTACTTTTTTACGAAGGAGACCATATTTATTTACTATTGAAATAATCACAAAAAAAAAAAAAATATTAAAAAAAATAATTTCCAATCATTCGTTTGTAAATTAAACTTTAGAATCAAATGTTCACAACACAGTTAGGGGTTTTGGAGAGCTCGCTGCTCCACAAATGAAAAAGGGTATGAAAATTATGGAGAGAGGACACATGATATGAAGAGTGGGTACACAGATTTGGACAAAAATGCAGTAAAGGGGGTACCCGGACAAAAACAGGTTGGGAACCACTGTCCTAAATGACTTCCATAATGTGTGCTAAGAACGCTATTTCTATCTTCCCCCTGCTATTGTATCCTTATCAACAATTAGCGGTTCTTAAAGATTGATGGGCAGAACAAAAACACACAATGTCATCTCTCAGATGAGATATTTGTCCAAACAGTGAAGGAGCAGACTCACCTGGCTCATTTGCTGACACAGCTGGCCTGACTAAGCGTGCTGACGGCCCGCATATAGCTCTGGTT
This sequence comes from Gouania willdenowi, assembly GCF_900634775.1. Classification (NCBI taxonomy): domain Eukaryota; kingdom Metazoa; phylum Chordata; class Actinopteri; order Blenniiformes; family Gobiesocidae; genus Gouania; species Gouania willdenowi. The sequence goes on along the minus strand of NC_041065.1, from coordinate 22,488,604 downwards.
CCTGGAGCGAAACTTGGGGAATTGTAATTGGCAGAGGGATCCAGGGCGATGTTTGGGTGCCTGTCCCCTGTTGGCTTGCAAGTGGTAGCTCTGACTGAACAGAGAGACAAGATAGACAAAACAAGGAAGTGGGAAGGCAGCCATGTACAAGATGTCTGTAGCAATTTCATTGAACCTAGTTTAACTAATACAGTATACAATCACTTTGGTTAATTGCTATCGGTGCAACCAGATGAAAACAGTTCTTCTTTCAAGGTCTGTGTCTTTCCTTTGGGAAAGCTGAACTATAGGTGAGGTCAGTTATGACGTTAAAGCACAGGCGAGCATCTGTGTTTCTCTCCCTCGCTACACTGACGTACCCTTTGTATCCTTTTGAAGGAAACTCAACATTTGTTATGCTGAAAAGCTCAATCAATGCTTGGGAATGAAGGAATGCAAATCAGGAGCTTGTTAGAGAACAAGCACTTTGGAGAGCACTCGGTGTCAGCCAGGTCAATTAAATGTGCAACCCCTGCAGAGCAAGCCGATTGCTTTGAAACCCTTACCTGGTTAGATATCTGCTGGATAGAAGATGAAAATCAGAACAGAGAGGATGACTGTGTGCTGGAAGAACTATTTGAGTCATTTAAGGAATACCAAGGTGAGGTCCTTGAGATAGAAATTTTTAATGAAAGAAGGATTGGGGGATGAGTAAGCAGAACCTTTCATGAAGATAAATGCTGGCCGCAAGAAATGTCAGTGTGATGAAAAATCCTTCCGGATAATCATTTTAAAGCTGCTGGACACGGGAGGGAAATTTGTTTTTGATAAATCTATCGTGTAGACCTCATTGATCAATAAATCAAAGATTCATTTACTTGAAAAAAGTTAGAAAGTTTGAAATTACAGCTTGAAAGTATATTTTTCCGCTTCACCGTAAACAACTACTTTGTTATTTCGTTCTGATATCATGGGGAATACCGGGAACAAACTACAACAAAAAATGGGGTCAAGCAAATCACTGTCCTCCCTGTCTGGCAAAAAATAAAATACTTCAATGCATCTGATAACGAGACTCCACATCCCACAATGCAATGTGCCAAACTTTTCCAAAAACGTCCAAAAGTGTTTACAAAACATACTTTCGAGCAACAATGTCAACCTTTTTCAATTCCTTTGGAGAAAATGACTTTTGATTTATTGATCTATGAGGCCTATACTATGATTTTATCTAATAAAAAAATATTGTGGATATTTTATAGCTTCAAGTCTAAAGCACACATCTGTGAGATTGTAAAGGGACACCAACCCCGAAACATTCAATAGTATCTGGTACCTTCACTTTTCAGAAAAGTTGCATCTGGAAAGCAGGAGGAAGTCAATCTTCGGAAAATATGAATGACTCCTGCAAATGTGCTGATTTATATGAAGCAGTGAATCCTCATTCCTACAGTGTTTAAACAATCTACTGCCAACATGAGCAGTTTGCCCCAGATGACCTATCATTGACTGGTCTGGAGTATTTGCTCTGCAAGGCGTCCATATTGAGTATGTCAGCATGGCAGCGTGCCAGCTGGCTTCGACATCAGACCACTGCAACATGGCAGCAACAGAGTCAAAGGGGAAGGCACTGTGCTTGTATTCACCTCAAGTCTGCAGCAAATTGGTGATGTAGTTACGCATGTCACTGTTGATTTTATCCAGGCGAAAAGAGCTGTGGGGTAGAGAAGACAACAAAGTTACTGTGTCCTACAAGTCGGATGGACATGACGTGGCTGGGGACGAGTGCTCAGAATGGAGTTTGTGGTGTTGTCAGAATGTTTGCGTTGGCAATCTTTCATCAAAGTGCTGCAAACATTAGGGTGACACGATATGACTAATATGGTCTTTGTGTGATGATAAAAGTGGGAGAAAGTTATTCAGTCAAATTGCCAGTTCAAGGCAATGTCTTCCAAATGAAAAGTGCACACACACATGTAATGAGGAGTGCATGATGAGCTGCATCACACAGTTAGCGCACAAATACAATGTCTACGGGAGATGATATGCTGCACACAGCCATCGAAATATATCAAAAAACCACAACCCAATCCCAGCGTGTAATTTGATTTGGGTAAATGAAGCCAAAAAAAGCAGCGACCTTCTTTTTTTCTGAAGATAGATTCCAATTTGATGATGCGTTCCCACTTTGATGACAAATTTTGACGCGGCACTGAGCTGGAGAAGCCGCGCCTCCAGGAAGCTCTCTGCCGTGATTGACATGTAAACAGGACACGCCCACAAACGTGAGCATGTCAGCGTCCTTCACGCAGTGCTATGTATGTATTTTTTACAGTCCTATGTATGTACTGGCGAACGCCCCCGCCCCCACGCTATGTCTCGTGTTTATAAAGCAGCATGAGCTCGGCTACGGAGTGGGTGGGAGGAGGGCAGGTCGTCCTCTGGGCCCTACGTCACCGTGCGGAGAAGAGGAAGTCTATAGACATGCCCACTCATGAATATGCATAAGTAGGCCACAGATCAGCCTGTTTCTGTAGAGTTGCTCAGAAAGTGACTTTTCAGAAGCTAAAACTCTGGAAAACAGGTGAGTTGGGAAAATAAACCTCAAATACTGTTTTGGGGGTTCTTAGAACAAATGGAATTGATTAAAAACAGCATAATATGGGACCTTTAATTATTGGGTTGGACAATGGAATCTCACACTTGGAAAGTGCTCCAAGAAAAGTACATGGAAACTTGGAGAGTAAAAAATTAAAGGATAGAATAGAGTGATGATTTTAGAATATATCTTGGGCAAGAAACACAGCTTCAAATGTGTCAGATGACTTTTGTGTTATACAAAACGATAGCACAGTGTTCTAACAGCCTGTGAGGAGGAGTTAGGTCATTTCGAGGGTTTCCTGCAAGAAAAGAAATGAGATTATTGAGAACAAGAGCATGAAATGTAGAAAATGTTTCATATGTTGAAAATATTGGGACTTAAGAGAACTTAAGAACTACATGTAGAGAGACATCCTCCAATGTGACCTTTGATAGTGTAGAACTTATGTACAATCCTGCTACTTGTACACAACAAATTGCTGAACTTCCTCAATATAACTATTTAAAAGAAGACAAAATGAATCTCGCTGGAACTTGCTTGGAGTTTTCCTTGACGCTACTTTCACTCTCATTTAAGTTTCTTTTTTAATACCCCACTGTTGTGGGGCTATTTTCTGAATTTGGTCATGGAAGTAAAAAATAAAAAAGAACAAAGATATTGTATCCATCTTGGTAATTGTATACTTGGCTTTCTTTATACAGAACCAACGATTGCTTGAATCAGAGGTGATGGATAGATGGTCATGCTGGTCCTCGCCTTCTTTTCAAAGATGGTTGTTCATGTTCTTTTACAAATATTTAAATCTTGCAGTCTTCTCTGGCCAGGAGTCAGACATATCAGAACAAAGATTCCGCTGCCTTCACATAGACGATACCAAATGAGTTCCCTGGTTAAAACTTCATCAAGGAAAATGCCATTAACACATTTAATTGAATTATCATGACCTTGATGACTGAGAACATTTTCAGATGATATTCACAGAGAAGGTTCTCCATTATGTTTAACTCGGAACATAATTTGCCATTTTGATTTGAACTGACAAAACATGTAACACATTTCATGAACTACCAGAAATGTGCATCCGTTCATTTTCTGACCCACATCTTTCTTTTTTCAGGGTCGCGAGGGTCTGCTGGTGCCGATGTCAAGCTCTCAGAAATGTGTTAGATTGATTTGATTGTGTGGGCAAGGTCAGAACCGTACTATTGACATAAGTAAATGGAATTCACGTGTCAATGCAGAAATCACGAATGAACTACTCATTATACAAATTAGGATAATTATAATTGGATTTCAGTTTAGAGCATCCGACCACGGCAAAAAAAAAAAAGAGTGGGTTAATAATCAGTCGAGGACGGTCACAGCTGTGAAGTGATGCTAGATAAAAAGTGATTTGTTAAACCAACCACTTAGAACTAAGTTGCTCTTTAGTTGACTGTCCTAGCCCACCAACACTGTGTCTGTGGTTCGTTCTTTATCCGTGACATGAACAAAGAAGCAATCTTGTCAAGAGTGACAGAGAGCCTTAACAAAGAGAAAATGAACACAGGTGACACAAGTTGACAGCTTGTCCTCTCTTCAGCATGATTTGCTCCACGGAGTTGTTCCTGTCAAATTTGTGTTTGACCCATCTGAGCACCACAGTGGGACATCGAATCTCTACAAGGGCAGATCAGATCCAGCCTACGCCACTTTAGTCCCGTACTCAATCGTAACCAAACAGGCCCAGTGAACTGTAACAGCATGAGAGCTGACAGGTGGCACTTGGATCTCATCATGCTTGGACTGAAAACAGTAACAGATATGGAAAATAGCAGTCTGGCACCAAGAAGAAGGTAGAAATTGCCACATTTGCAAACAGATGTGACAACCAGATGCCTTGCAGGGCAAATGATATAATACAAATAGCATTTTTTAAATGTTTGTAGATAGATTGTGTTGAGATGAACTCCTTCTAAGGGTTCATAGCGTTCTATTAAGGCATGGTTTGAAAAGAGCTCAGCCATTTCTGATCAAGTAAAATTAATTGGTGCCAGAATGTGTACAAATTATTATTCAATCATCTTTTAAGATTTTTATACAAAGCTCGATAAAAATGGATAAATAATTTTTCACCATTGTCCTATACAGTGTGTAGCAGGGTTGGGGTCAATTATAATTGTAATCGCGTAATTGATTATTAATTACAATCATGGTGAAATTATAATTGTAATTGTAATTCTAAAAATCTGTTGCTGTCGTAATCGTAGTTAAATTGTAATTGAGTTTAACTTGAGTTTAGTTTCTTTGTAATTGTAATTGCCATGAAAATTCTATAAAAAATGTCACTTATAATTTAGCGCAAAACTGGGGAACCATGTTACAGTTCTATGTGCAGTTCTACACATACGCAGTTAACAATTATTAAAATATGTTTCATATCAAGCTTTACCCACATTATACCATTTAAAAAAAATTGAAATTGAGGGGTATACTGACACATTAAAGGCTCAGACGTCCACACCAAAAATATTAAAACCTATTATTTCGTGGATTAGGAAGGCTAACAAAGTAACCAAATATTACCTTTTATTACGTTATTTCAGGCTCAGTGATTGTGGTTAATTGTAATTTAACTTTAGTAACTGAGAACATAATTGTAAGTCACTTCTCGCGGATAAAAAATAATTGTAATTTAATTGTAATTGGAAAAAATGCTCGTCACTGTAATCGTAAATGAATTGTAATTGAACATGGGTAATTGAGAGCATAATTGTAACTGAAAAATGTAAGTGACCCCAACCCTGGTGTGTAGGAATATTTGCATCGTCCCATGAAGTATTACCTCCACTGCATGTATTCTCCATTTGAATCTTTAGATCTACGCTAAGACTCAGTGGCGCCGCCAGCCGGAATGCTGTACGCACAGTGTGGAAAAAAAAAAAATCCTCTCTGCTCCATTTTAAAACAGAAACAGAAACTCAACCTCCCTTACCGGTATATTTTATCTCAATAGAGACATAGTGTGTATTGAGTTTACCTTGTGTTATGGAGATTTTTCTGGTGTTTTGTGAACTCAAACACAAATGCACGTATCACTGTTGTTCAGCCCGTCGCTATGGGCGGGCCCAGTGTAAGCATTTTGCGCCCACTGACTTGCGACAGGTTTTATTTGTTTTTATTTTTCAAAATAGAATAATAGCTATTTTTTGGGACTGTAAGCTTGCATTTATTAGGGGGCCAAGCCCGCGGGGGCCAGGGAACCGCGTATGTAGGAAAATATATCTTACATCTATCATATTATATATAAACATACCACTGACCACACACCAGATCTGCAACGCTTAAATACATTTGTCACAATGTTTTAGTAAAACAAAACATTAAATTTCAACAGCAGTATTTAACTTTACTAAGTACATCTTTCATATGTATTTATCTTTGTGAGTTTGAATCCTGGAAAGTAAATCAGATTTTAAATGGAGCTCATTGGTGACTAGAGCTCCTGAGGGCACCTCACATGGTCCATGCGGGCTACCTGGTGCCCATGGGCATCATGTTGGTGACCCCTGGTGTAGATCTTCCACTGTGACTTGCATAAAATAATCCCTAAATCATATTTAGTTGTAGAGTATGATATCATGACTTGGGTCTGCTGTTGATGCTTGTCAACACATTTGTACCAATGACATTGCATCTCCTAAAGTTTTGTATTAAAAAATCTATCTATCTATCTATCTATCTATCTATCTATCTATCTATCTATCTATCTATCTATCTATCTATCTATCTATCTATCTATCTATCTATCTGTCTATCTGTCTATCTATCTATCTATCTATTTATCTATCTGTCTATCTATCTATCTATCTATTTCTCTGCATTATTCATATGTTTATGTGATTTCCGTTAGAACAAGTTCCAGACTTCAGTTGAATGCAACAGTACTTTTGAAATTATATTGATGATATCAAGCAGCTTCAAGGCTCACGATCAATTTCAAATTGTGCCATCAAGAAGTTTCTCCGAGGTGACCATATTATTGTCCGTTTCTGTGTTCACGGAACTATCAAGTCCGCTCAGTTAATGATACCCATGAGGACACTCCTGGAGTTTGAAATGAATGCGCCAACAAACCTTTTCCTGCAGAGTCAATTACACAGCAGCTACCGTCAATGGATCCAGAGGCAAGGCTGCACAGCCTGATCCTACCTGGTCAATATCTCGCTTGCAGCAGAGCCCAGCAGACTCATCATCTAAACACTGAGATAGCCATTATTTAAAGAACCTTGGAGTACAATAACTGCCACTAATAGCACTTCCTTTTGTTGCATCCTCATAAATCATTCACTGTTTACAGCTATTCAGTGAGGGAACGCTTTGGAGTGTCTCACCTATCCGAGGCACCTGAAATGTTTCATCATCACTTGATAGTTATGGGAAAATGTCTGTATAATGACAGCTATTATGATTACAATCCATATTCTTTGATTTGTCTTTATGTGTTCACTTGAAAGGATATTTGGCCCATTATTTCAACATAAACTACAGCCATCCGATAGTAAAAGCTATTGTTTCACGATCCCAGCTGTCTTGCTCACTTTTCTTGTCATCCACAGACAAGCACTCTTGAAATGTGACATCCTTTGTCCTGTTTGTTTGTGTGTTTTATGAAGGTGAAAAACCAGACAAACAAAAGCTTTTGTGGGTGTTTCTGTCTTTTTTATATATATATATATATATATATATATATATATAGGTTTCTGTCTTGTTTGGTGAGGTAAAGGTAATGTGCAAAACACATTTAAACCTAGAAACAATCTCCTGATCTAGGATCATTTTAGTTGTTTGACACAAATTGCTAAAAGCGGATGTCCTTTGTATTCCAAGAAGCACGCTGATGATAGGGATTGTTTGGAATCAATGGACTGTCAGAGGGAAGTGGTGTGTAAAATAAAAACAAAAACAAACAAACAGTCCACTGATTCAGTTCAGCACCACCAAGCTTCGGCATCCCGTCTCTACAAGACCACCTCCTGTTCATTTGGACTCAGTAAACCCAGTTGTTGTCAGGCAGACTGATGTAATATAACAGCTGACCTGTGTCTTTTTTTTCAAAATCACACATGGTGTGTCCTCTCCTCCGCTTAATCAATTTGTAAATATTAGAAATGTGACTTAGCGCAATGGGTGCAGTTAGAGAAGACTGTACAATCCCAATGAGAAAGAGTGCATTAGGTCAGTCTCCCTTTGTATTTCAAGCTGCCCATTACTGAAATATATTATCTGTAAATATTAGGGACACTCCCACATATAATTCATTTAAAACCCAGCTAAGAAAATGGCTTTTGAGTAATCAGATCTGCAATCATCAGCCCCGATAGTCATGAGTTCCATTGTATTTTATTTTATATTTATATTTAAAATATGTATTTATTGAAACAGAATTATATATTTTCAGTAAGGTGAATTATAAAGTTTTATGAATGTTTTTAGAATGTGACAGTTTTAAAAAAATTGTGTTTATTGTGGATAGATTTTGTTTTTAGGGTGACTTTTAACAACTCTTCAGGGACAGCAAATGAAAAATAGCCATTAGGCTAACTCTGGTACATTTACTGTAATGTTTATGAATGTACATTGTCCCTGTCAAATAAACATAAAAATAAAAAAAATAAACTGTGTCCAGCACCTATTGTTATTTACGACTTAAATAAAGCTATTTGTTTTTTTATACTAAACTGTTTTAGTGTTAGTCTCACCTTTGGGAGTCCAGAAGCTCCCTCGGTCTGATGATGGCCTTTACCAGGGCGTCTGGCCGCACTGATTTCTGAGGTGACGTTTTGGGGCTGGAATCTGACTCTCCACTCTCCTCATCACCCATGGCTTTAACGTAACTGCTGCTTCGCATTCGACGGCAAGGAATCTCATCGTCTTTGCCACTACCGGGATAGCCCCCCCACTCATCCTGTGGAACCTGGTGGGTAGAAGGAAGGACAAGATCAGAGATAAAGGTTATGGTAGGGTTTGTGCTTGTGGCAACAGTCACACTTTGTACATAAAGCTGCATAACAGAAAAAAAAGACATTTAAACATTGCTTTTGTGTAACTTTAAAAACTTTACTGAAGAAAACATCAGTTTGGAAAAGCAGTGAGGCAGTCATTTCCTCACAGCGTGAAGTTTTTGCGTCATTAAGACAGAACTTGTTTACTGATTCGTCTGTCCTGTTAGTGTCCTCAGGTCCTTTCAAAGCTGCAATATACAGTACCTCCTGCTCCAGAGGTAATGTCCCATATGAGGTTTCTTTCATGTGTTCTTCATATTGTTTTTGAGCATCCTAATTTAAATTTTGCGGCTCTCTGCATCCAGCTTGAAAGTAGAAAATCTTTGTGTCTCTGATGTGGTACCCTTACCTTAAATTCTGTTTTTGACTATGACTATGACAACTTCCTCTATTATCTGTCAAAATAAAGGTCAACCATCATCAGCTCATATACAGTAGTTCCTTCATCCTTTTAAATGTGACAGCGCAGTTCTTTTTTCCACACATTTCTGTCTTCCTCGTCAGACGCCCTGTGAGAATCCCACCCAGGGTTGATTCTTCCTCACATCCTCAGTAAGAGAAAATAGACAATGGAGGGTAAATGTATGAGAAGTAATTTCCCAAAGCATCCAAAGTGTCATCAGCCAGCTCAAGGGTCTACATATAAGATGTGCAACCACAATAAAAATTAAATACAAAATCTCATCATCAGCTTCGGGAGGGAAATACTTTATGGACAAAAAAATGTTGCCCATATAATTCACAAAGTGAAGAGTTACCGAAGATACAGTGAGTCAATAGCTGGGTTTCCATTACTGATTTTCGCAAATTAAAATTGTTATTTCTAAATGTCGACAAAGTATAATTGAGCTTTGAATGTGTTTCCATTAAACTTTGCTTTGGGCAGGAGCCTCGAAACTCCCGTGAAATCTCATCCTGCGAGACTTCGCTGCAGAAAGACGGACGCTCCAACCCTCCTTATAACACTCTGCGTTCCTTTGTTGTTTCATGTCTAATGTATGACGGTGTAACGTCTCAGTTTCCTCTTCTGTCTACACATACCACGTCATGTTTTCTCAGAGAGAGGTATTTTTTTTTTCGAAAATCAGGTGTTTCCATTACCGGTTTTTAATTGCGCTATTTAGGTTTTGCGCATTTCCAAGGGTAATGGAAACGCAGCTACTGATTAGTACAGCGAACATGATCGATAATCAGCAAATTTGCTATTAAAAAAAATAACATTGCTCGTCCTTATAGGCAAAGCAAGGCAAGGCAAATTTATTTGTATAGCGCATTTCATACACAAGGCAACGCAATGTGCTTTACATGATCAAAAAGTGAAAGAGAAAACATTCAACAGCTTATAGCACCTGACAACATACACAAGAGATTCTGAAGATTTTATTTCTAATCAAAAGCAGCAAAAGTATCACACAATCCCATGCTTGTATCACTGCTTTACATGCAATTTTTAATCACATCTGCAAAAATACTGTGAATTTATCATTTAACCATGACTGTCTGTAATCATGACTCAAATTTAAAGCTATATAAGACCATTCCAATCTTCATTCCAGGCTCACTTTAAACTACTATCTATTTTATGAACCTTCATCCAAGTTAATGGACAGCCGTTTATCCTCTATAGAGTCTTCCAGGACAGAAGTGTGCATGCTTAACTGTTGAACGGCAATCATTAAACTTCCCATATTATTAAAGAACTTTTTTTTTTTACCTCTCTCAAGAAAACCATAAAACATTTTTTCATCACACGTTAACCGATTTGAAAGACTCCTGGATCAAATCCCTGCTTTAATTACAGTTCGCTCCAGCCATTTTCATAATGACTTTACACAGACTTAGGCCTTGAAACAGGGTTGTTCTGAGTTTTAACTGTCCTGTTGTCTGGCTTGCAGCTAAAAACCTTGACCAAATGGCTGCTTGAAAGTATGCAAAGTCTGCTCATCACCATTATTATTGCAAGAATCCAAATAGGTGTTTTTGATGCAAGTGGAAAGCTGCCCTCCAAAGAAGCCAGGCAGTGCATGTTGCAATTTTCTTCCACTTGTTAAAACGGATAATTGAGCATCCAGACGTCAGCGCTGCCATTATCCCATTCAGTGTGAGAACATGGTGTCTCACTTTCCGTGCTCTGTCTTTCCTGCAAATGAAGTGAATATTTTTTAGGCTTTACACCAATCTGATCGGCTAAATCGGATCAGCTGACATTTTGCATTTAATGCAATTAATGTGATCGGCTGTAATGTCTTAATTCGCCGATCTGATCAGTGACGTCATTGTCGTGATGAAACTTTCGGTAGATGCTCTCATTGCATTGTTTTATCGTCTCATTTACACCAAAGAATGGTTTGCTTTACGTGACACGGCTTTATTTCAATTGCGTTTGTTCACAAAGGTGAAAACCTGTGAGCGAACGGCTAAAATGTTGATCGGTTGGAGCGAAGTGGCTCAGCAATGGACGTCTTCCTCAGCCTACTGGCTCTAAAAGCGGGGGCAGCATCTGCTGTTTGTGTGTATTATAGTGTTTAGTCATCTAAAAAACTAACATTTTGTGTGTGTGTCTCTCTCTCTCATTCACGTGTGTGTGTCTGTGCTAGACATTAACTTAAATGAATTAAACTCTTATTCAGCTACTAGCAGTGTTATGAACACTGCTAGTAGCTGAATTGCACCTGTAGGTTATATCAGCATAATTACATAATAAATGAAACAAATGCCTCGTCTACTCTAATGTTCATTTGAACTGTTCTTATGATTATTTTTGTATGTAATAGTGTATTTCTATTGACATTGAGTCTGTTGCTAAGACATCAGTCTTAAGGTATAAATCAATTTTAAAACAGGCCAAAGCCATGATAAAAAGAGCACTTTTTTTTTCTTCGCCGGAACGCATCATGTCACTTAAGTCTCACTCTTGTCATTTTCTGAAACTTGGCAGCCCTGAACTCGTAATTGTACCAGATTACTTTTTTAAAGTAACCCTGTCTGCTCCGGCCTCACACGCTCCCTCACTCCGCACATGGTCGAGCGACTAGGGCATTCATTTGCAGGTAAAGGGTCACGCACCCACACACAAACTGACAACAAATGTTATGTTCATGTCCTGCTTGGAAATTCCTCAACTCTTCCACTCGCTCACAGTTACAAGGCTGCGTTTAGGCCCCGAAAAATGGTCCTGTTTGATTTTCTTTTTTTTTTTTTTTCTTTTTTTTTTCTTCACCTTGTTTGCACATGCTGTTGAAGGTTAACACTACAAGAAGTGCAATCTTTTAACAGCAATGCATATTTTATTATTGCAATTAAATAAATGAATTTATTTCATTGCATAATTGTGACCATCACCAGCCCTCCCTAGGGAAGGGTAAATACTTTATTAAAGGGAGGATGTAAAAGAGAGAGGGCAGTGTTACACCAGGGTGAGGGGGGTGGGGGGGGGGAGTTAACAGGGAGGAGGGATATAAGATAGGAAAACGAATGGGTGGGGAATAATCAATAAGTTTCAAGTGATGTGATGTGAAATTGTGGTTGTGTATATTGTGCTTATTGTTGTCTTATCAAGCCAGTCTGGTGACCAGTGTGCGGCTTAGGAATAATGGTGGTGGCTGTGAGCAGAGGAGGAAGTGAGTGGAAGTTACATAAAACAGGTATTTGGGAACAACGTGTCTATGGTTGAGCCCAGTATGAGTGTTATCCCACAGCCCGAGGCCAGTGCGTCCATGACAAATGTGATTCCAAGAGCCGCTACTGCAAAACCCATGAGCCGCCCCCGGGCCCGAAGAAGCAGTCGGGCCAGCAGAAAGAGCGAGAGATCTAGGGGCCCCCGGCGACCACCCCACGGCCAAGCAGCCCCCCGAACGCCCCCAAGGTCCCAAGCCAAGAGGCTGCCATTGCCCCCCCATACACACCCGAAAAGCCCCCAAGGAGCCAAGGACTCAGCGCACCACGCCACCGACCCCAACCCCCAGGCCCCCCAGCCCCCCACCCCCCCACCACCACCCACACCCCCGCGCCCAGCCCCCCGAGGGGAGGGCCCAGAGAGCCCCCCGCCTGTTTGATTTTCTGTGAATTTGTATCAGGTAGTACTGAAGGAATTTGGTCGGTACCTAAAAAAACCGCACCTCAATTCAAATGATCCGATCGGTGATCATTTCTTTTAAATCCTAATCATTTTCACCAGAGGAAAAATCAATGCAGTTCTCTATACACAGGAAACCAGGGCACCCTTTATTAAAGCAAAAGTTGATGCCCCCGTAGTCTATGCATCACCTTGAGAGGCAACCAAAGGAATACAGATAATATGCAGCTAAATTATTCCACATACCATGATCAGTCAGTACCATGACTGAAAGGAATAGATTAGGGCTCTTCTCTCCAAACATGCCATTACAAATCTTGAACAACACACAGAAGTGTCATCATGTGACGCTAACAGCTTTCCCTATTGAACATGGTGAGGCAGCTTCATAAAGCCTGCTGTGCAAAACTCACCCTGTCCCATAGTAAAGCATCAGTTATGACTGTTCAGTTATTACACAAGCTACCCCATGTTTTCTCTTGTCTGTGCGTCTTGTTTGCTTTGATTTTCTAAAAGATGATGGAAATAGGAATTATTTATAGTATGTTCATACAATAAGGCCAGGAGGGGGCAGTATATGTTGATTTTGCACTAAAATATTACAATTTACTGACACCTAACATTGCATATCGGCAGAATAAGATGTTTTTTCACTTGTAATTATTTTAATTTGTTGTGTTTGGATTCAGGACTATGTAAGTACATTTGTTATACTTTTGGAATATAAAATATTTTACGTGCGAGCCAAACAAATATTTTAGCTAGCATAGCATATAACTAAAATAAACAAAAGCCACTTTAATTAATACTGGGAGTGTTTCTGAGGGATAAACACAGATGGTAGCAACTGCTAGATACTACATATAATCCTGGGAAATACACAACAAATAATTAGGAGATTACTGTGCACATAGCATTTATTTATTTATTTAAATTTATACAGTAAATTGCGCATTTGATTATTTTGGAGGATAACTGTCAATCATTGTATTTAAATATGTAGAGAACTGACAATAAGTCATCACATTAGGATTTATGGTGGCCATTTTGGAAACAAAACAACAGGAAGGACAACTTTTAGGACTCAAGAAATCGGGATGAAGCACATTGTGTTGCCTGAAATCTGCTATATAAATAAAGTTTGATTTGATAAACACAGAAAGATAATAACAAACCCCTAACGTAATACAAATCTGAGAGTAGAATACAACAAATTATGTCTTCAAATATTTTTGTTTAGAAGGTTTTATACAGCTTAGAGTCAGTGTCTCAGGTGCAATATTCTTAATGAATAATATAACTGCTGTACTTAGAATACTGATCCCCAAAAATATTATAATCGCTTTGTTTCAGTATTTAACACTTTTCACACACATTACAGTTATTTTCTGCACAAGTTTACTCCTAAAGTAGCAGCTATTGCCAGGTAAATAACCCACAAAATTAACATCTTCCTACATTATCTTACATTAATAATAGATTTTTATTACTAGAGCTACTAGATTGACGTTAGCTCAGTGTTATTAAAGCTATCAAAACAGAGGCCTCATTTAGCATTCCAAACACTTTAAACTGACCACCAACAGAGCAATAAATAAACGATTTAAGAAGTCCATGAGTTTTCAGCGTCTGACGATTCTACCTGTCTCCTGCTTATTTACCTTTTTCTCTTCAACAATGTATCAGTGTTTGTTTGAGGCACACATGACACTGTCTTTTTTCATCACATAAACCGTCAAACCTCCACCAAAAATACTGCCTACACCTCCTCCTGTTGAAACTCTAAACCCAAAAGGAGAAGAAATGTGCATTCAGAAAGAAAGAAAGAAAGAAAGAAAGAAAGAAAGAAAGACAGAAAGAAAGACAGAAAGAAAGACAGAAAGAAAGAAACTGTCCGGTGCAATCCTGGACAAATGACCACGCTTTCAATGTCTAAAACTGATTACATAAATAAAGATAGATAAGCTATTTTTGTCTAAATACCCCTTCATGAACAAGATGGCAAACACAAGATTATTTTACGTTTCACAAGATTATTCTATCAGATTATCCTGTGGTCTGAGTTGTGTAACAGTAAATTTATCCCAATAATTGGCTCCAAAACGGGTCGAGGCAGACAACTGTAAGTATTAAATTGCAAAATTAAACAATATTTACGACCAAAACTCTTCAAGTCCAGACTCGAACCTGTGATTTGCGATGGGAAACAGAATGTCGCCAATCCTGAGAGTACAGAGTTCAGAGTTGATCTTCACATATGGGGTCAGATAAAAATCTCTTCAGATTTAGAAATTCTTTATTTTCGTACTCTGCTTGTGTCCATAGAATTGCCCAGGGAAGCATGCATCAATGATGCTTAATGATTGTTGACAAGATAATAATGATCAAGTCAAACCAATGGAAACCAATGAAAGACATCCCTCTTTTTCCATGTAAATGTGATACTTCACTATAGATCAGTATTTCTCAGTCCTTTTAACATTATGGCAGTCTGGGGTTCACCCATTCATTTCATTCATTCTGTGGTACTAAATATGAACTGACAGTAATTTTCCTTTCACAAAAACCATCCTCACAAGTGTCATTTTAAATCAAGGTGTCTTGAGATATGGATTACTTTGGCCTTAATCCAGATTATTTTCATTCAATCTCATAGAATCCATGTTGTACAGATTTAAAACAAGAGGGAATGTAAAGCACTCTTCAAACATGCAACAAGAAGTCATTCATCTCCCCTCTGAAGACCTACCAAATAAAGTCAAAGGGTTAATTAAGTCTTGGAGGGTTTGATATTTTTAGATGTATAATTAACAATGGAATGCCAGTAGACGTGAGCAGGTGGTGAGAATTCTTTGACTTGGATTTATAGATAAATGGGAGACATTTAAACGGTGTCTTTCTGTGAAGATAAAGTAAGCCAGGGTTTGCTGAGATTCTTGGTCAAGCAGCAAAATCACCCACACACACACAGTGGGGCAAAAAAAGTATTTAGTCAGCCACCAATTGTGCAAGTACCCCCACTTAAAAAGATGAGAGAGGCCAGTATTTTTTATCATAGGTATACCTCAACTATGAGACAAAATGAGAAAAAAAAAATCCAGAAAATCACATTGTAGGATTTTGCAGCACACAATCTTATAACTGCTAAAGTAGCCTGATAGCAATAATAGGTGTTTGATGAGTGTGTTGTGATGATTCATTTATTCTGTTTCAGGTTTATAACCTGTGGCTCACCACTGTGGTCTGTGGTCTGTAGAGAGGCCTATGACCTGTGTCATGAATAGAAACTAACAAAGACAAACAAGGTATAACATTGTGTGCCTTTTCGGAGGGCTGGAATCAAAGACTGTTCGGCTCTTCCGTGAGTCCGTTGCGCTGCAGAGCCAGAGGATGCTGTGCGCGGACCTCCATGGACGTCGCTCCGGACGCACAGCTCCAGTGAGCGTCTGTGTCTTTCTCTCCATGTTTTGACCGTCAATAAACTCTCGTGTCGTGTTGATGTCAGGCCAGAATCAGCTGATCAGATGCGGAATTTACGCAGTGATGGGCCAATGTTCACATATGAGAGTGTGCGGCACACAGCGCTGCTCAGACCTACTGGATGATGGTCAGTAGATCATCTTCACATGGTGCAAACTGATTGACAGACTGTGTTGCTGCATTAACTCAGATCGATGGCAGATCAATAGGACAATTTCTGACCAAATCTGCCTATTTTGATCAGACTGATCAGAGCAAAGTTACAGTACCTGACAGAACAGTCACATTAAATTAGGGGGAAAAATAGCATTAGGTTTTAAAGTTGTAATATATATATATATATATATATATATATATATATATATATATATATATATTGTTTTCTACATTATTAAATGTGTGTGCAGCAGACAGAAGTCCATCTGCCTCACTTCCTCAAATGTCATTGTGTGCTTCTGTGCACCTCACCTCTCCACATTGAAAAAGCAAAATGCTAATTTAAATAGAGCGGTCTCCACCACTTCTGCATGCGTGCTAATCATTGCTGCAGTCTTAGTGAATTCCTCGCAGCAGGTGAGGAAACTGCGTCACCAAAGGATTTAGGGTCGCACCTTGTTGACCACCCTTTATTTCAGATCTTAGTGAATCCGCCCCCGAGTGACTGCCTGCACTTTCCATGTATTGATTTGCCGCTCTTTAGGATGCTGTGGGAAATATGTGCTTGTTGGTGTGGCCGGGCAGATACGAGTGAAACGCTCCTGCAGTGCAGCAGTGTGCTTTTCACTGATTAACTCTGCAGCTCTATCCATACACCCACCACAACATATAAGTCATTGCTTTAAGGTAAAGATGTAGATGGAAACAGATGTACAGAAGAAATGGGGCGGAGAGGAATATGGTGCAGAAAGACGGGGAAATCGTAGAGTAAGAGGAGCAAAGATGGAAAGGTAAGAAGCTCTTAGAAGTTCAATCATGGATAATCCCACCAATCCGCCCCTCATTTTCTCCCTCAGGATTGCATGGACACATAAGTACGTGGAAAGTTGTGTTTCTTCATCTTCATTTTCTCTGTATGTTCAGCCAAAAGCCTGCTGCAAACCCCCCACCAGCTCATCTCCACTCAGTGTTTACACAAATACACCCACGCATGCAAAGATTTGAAGTTTGCGCTGTTAATCCTGTTTTCGGTTGGTTGCTTTACTGACACTTCATCAGATGCTCATGCAGGTGTAAACAGATATTTTTTTAATAGTAAAAGAAATACTGTCACACACAGTCATAGTAGAGACCGTCTTGTTCCAGTGGTGTTCCAACAATCAACAACAGTGCTGGCAGTGAGACTCACTTTCACTTTAACATAAATTATATTTGAACCAAACAATTTAAACTAGTACACAACCCATCACATTAATGCACTTCAGATTAACTTTATTAATTCATGTAAGAAATGTCTTGGGAGTTATTTATATCAACTTTCAGCATTAAAATACTGTAATATCCTTATATATGTGGACATCGTCATCACATCAGAGTTGCTCTTTTTTTTTAAACCCTAATGTTAATTGACGGTGAAATGGTATTTCAATATGACGTGTAAGTGCTTAGTTTCACGCCATCTAGTTCCTTGCATATTATGATGTTTTTGCTAAAAAGACAAGGAATGTTACGTGGATGGGAACAATCAAATGCAGACTTTTAGAGAGACGACGTCAACATGTTGCAATACCGTTTTTCTACAAATAAGGGCCGTGAGTGATCTCTGGTCGACTATTCCTATGATGTCATTGTGATGGCTATGAGTAAATATTTCTCATTCAATCTAAGGAAGAGCAATGGAAAACTGTCCAGAGACAAAGAGGCAAGGTGAGAGTTTTTTAACCCAGCACAGATGATCATAGCCACTGCCTTGCTAAGGGCTAGTTTTAATAGCAATCCTAGTGGCAGAAAGAAAAATAAGGTGAATACAACAGATTCCCACACACACTGATTTCAAAGGCTAATAATTCATCATGTTCTACCTTGAGGCATAATAACAGTATAAACAGCTTTCATTTGTGCTGAATTGATATCTGAAATCAAAGCACAGATAAAAATATTGGGAAACAACTCATTGTTTGAAGTAAAAACTCTCAAAGTAGCAGATTTTGTGTTGGGTTTACTGACATATTAGGTTGAATTCACTGTCTGTGTGGCTAATGATGCATTTTTATTCCACTTTAATGTGTTGTGCTTATGACTGGTTCTTCATGGAGCTAAAATACAGATTTCTCTTAAGGTCTCACAAGCACATTTTTAAAAACAATACCATATTTTCTCCAGACTGCGTTTGATCTAACACTGCATACGCCTTTCATCAGCAATGCAAATGTCACTGAGGACACTAAGTTGAAAATTTCCAGTATAATAATAGTTCTTCACTCACATTATTCCTTTGTAACTTTTTTGCCACAACTTTGTCTTTGCCAGACGCATTAATCATGTATTGCTTTGATTGTTAGACTAAAAGAAAATATTATTAAATATTATTCATAAAGTAAGATCCCATGACTTTACCATAAACGCTGACTATGATCTAATACAGACTGAACATGAGTTCATATAGGCTGAGATCACGGTCTGAATGAAGTGTAAAATAACTAAAGTGATTAAAAAAGAAACAAATTAATTGAGTTTAGTAGTTTAGAAACTGTTAATTAAAACATACTTCTGTATTTAAAATGAAATAACATTGTAGATGTTAAGTTTTTTTTTATGAGAAATGGGGCAATACTTTTAATAATTAATATGATTCCAACAGACCTGGTGTGGTGCTTGCTAGAACTCACAAAGATGAAGAGAGAAAATTACTTTTTGTTTGGTGGAACTGAACTAAATTCTTACTAAACCACTTTGGAGAGTGCCAACATTCAAGTGGCCACATCGTCAAATATTTTTGGATTTCTATGTGTATGACATCATTGGAAAATGTAGAAACCACACTTTCAGAATCTGTAAATGAGTCAAAACAATCCCGGGGAGACTTGAATAATGCCATTATATCTGGCTTGATGGCAGTACAACAACAAGGTAAAATAAGTATATTGTACCTAATAACATATCCTTTAATGCTTAAATCGTGCCAGCTTGCATTTAGAATCAAAGCTTAAAAAAAAGTCATACATAAGCTGATATTCTCTGTCTCAAAGCCCTGTTATTGCCTCGAGCCATAGAGAGGAGTGGCATTTAGATACAAACTAGAGGCTCATACGTGGGTCCTTGGGAATGAAATCTCACTAAGTAAGGGGTAATGGCCTGATTGCTATTTTACCTGTGTGTGTGTGTGTGTGTGTAACAGTAACTTCCCATCACAGTGCAGGCTTTCTTTCTGCTGCTTTGCACTTCCTTTTTGGATTTTAATCAGCAGCTATTCTGCCGCTCAAGCTGCACTGTTGGCAAGTCAACATGGCAATTAATTGGCTTGTTAAATCCTTCCACAATGCACTATCAGCAAAAACTATCAAAAACTAATCTTCCCATTGTACTCCACCGCTGTGGGCAAGGAGAGGACAGACGTGCAAAAGCAGCCGACCTCATCAGGACTGAAAACTGCCACTGTGACAGAGGTATTATTGTGTTCTTAAGCAGTGGAGGAGATCTTAATGCACATCAACATTGAGAAAAGTACCGACATTTTTTTGTAGCTCTAAGTCTGACACCATTCATGAACCAATATTGTGATCCCACAAAGCTCATATTCAAACTGTATGACAGAAACTGTGTGTGGGTGTTCTGGAGAAGGTTAATTAGGGCTAATTTGTACAGTGACAGGTAGTGACGGCTAACGCCAGGTCTGATTCTTAAAATATTCTAACCTCAAGGAGGGAGCAGCGAATGTGAGCACATTTCAGACACTTTTCATGCATACACTGGGCTGAGGAGGAAAACTACATTGACTTCTGTGTTTCAAATTCTTAAACCAATGAGACACTATTTTACCATCTGGTGAGTCATATACAGAAGTACAAGTACTGTTACTTTATTGAAATTGTACTCGAGTACAAGTAAGTCATACATAAAATACTCAAGTATAGGGCCGGCAGAGGTCATTTGGGAGCCTTAAGCAAAATCAGTATATGGGGCCCAAAAACATTTTGTCAGTGTACTGTATTTACATCAGATATTTGTTTTGACCAACAGAGGGCGCTGGTAACCCAGTGGTTGGTTGGTATGCAGCTATTCTAGCAGTGAAGAAGAGATGCTATGCTTGCAGACAGAGCTAATACAAAAACTTGACTTTTACAGATAGCCACGTATTATTACAGATATTCTTTCGGTGCTAAAGCGGTAAAGAATCATATATGAACATGTTTAAGAGTAGTAGGCGATTGTAATTAGAAACAAATGCATGGCTGGATAGATTACTGGAAATGCACCCTGCAGTTTTGATGCACAGCAGTACCAGTAGCATGCAAATGGGGTTGCCAGGTTGGGGGCCCTTTAGTAGCCAGCGGGCCCTAAGCAGCCACTTAGTCTGAGTATAGCAAGTAAAAAGTAGCTCAATGAAATAGTACTCAAAGTAAAAGTTACTAGTTACTTTCACCGCCCACATTTATTGTTGGTAATAAATCTTGCCACGGTTCCCTTGCAAACAGTAAACATTTCATGCATAAACTTAAAAAGGAAGAGACCAAATCTTTATTTATCTTCCACAAAGGCATCTGTATAAAATAAAAGGTTTGTCAAAATGTACAATTCATTTTAAAAATAAATAAATAAAAAGAATTCAGGCTCTAAATATAGCTACATTTATAAACTCTAAAACATGCCAAGTCTGCCATGTGAGTAACAACTTAATAGGTAGAAACCACAACCTGAACCAAAGAAAGTGGCTGGGCTTTGATCAGAAATGGCACAACTAAGAACATATGGATTATATTCAATAGCTTAAGAAGATACTATGAAACAAAAATAAAAAATAAAATCACAAAAATGTACGATTTATAACAGACTTAAGAACATATTTGAAACACTGCCAGATGTTGGACAATCATTCAGTTATATCTCCCTAAAAACTGCTTCTATCCATTCATCCATCAATCCATCCATTCATCCATCCATCCATCCATCCAAGTAAGTAGTAAGTTAACTTTATTTTATTTATAGCGCTTTTCACAGACATATAGTCACAAAGTGCTTCACAAAGGTAAAGGACATATTCAAATACAAATATACAAAAAAATACAATGAATACTGGCAGCTCTGACTGAGTCGGTAAGGTTAGAACCCTTTCTTAAAAAAGTAAGTATTTAAGTGCTTTTAAAAAGAATCTACAGAGTCCAAAGAACAAAGGGAGAGGGGGAGTCTCACAACCCATAATCTTTAACCAATAAACAAGGCCCTATTATTACTTGACTCCTTCCATACAGAATGGCACCCCATCACCAAACCATCCATTCATCTTGGAAAACTACAGACTGAAACTTGGAAATGCTGATTTGCATTCCATCAGTGTTATCTATGTGCCAGAGGCCTTCATGTGATGGAGCCAGCCGGATAAAAATGCTCTAAAAAGAGCCGGGAGCCCATCCTAGCCCTAAACCCACACAAACACACTCAAACACCCGATGCTCTCCGATCTATATCTATCACCAGACAGTCATTTGGAATCCCAATTTGTCAGCAACAACAAGTGAATGGCTCCATATGAAGCCTCATGGTGTGTGTGAAGTATTACTTCTGTCTGTTGACTCCATCTTCTAGCCTCGCTGCACCTGCTGATGAACAACAACAGAAGCAACAGGGAGCTAAAAACAACAGTCTTGCTTACGTTTCCTCCCTCTAACTTTTCAAACGCATCCACTGAAGCGTATAAGCCTCAGCATGTGCACTTAAAACCTTCGTTCTTCTCCTACCTTTATAC
Source organism: Gouania willdenowi (assembly GCF_900634775.1). Taxonomy (NCBI): domain Eukaryota; kingdom Metazoa; phylum Chordata; class Actinopteri; order Blenniiformes; family Gobiesocidae; genus Gouania; species Gouania willdenowi. The sequence goes on along the minus strand of NC_041065.1, from coordinate 22,466,525 downwards.
AATTTTCTTCTGAGAAGTTCCACAGAGAACATTTACTCCCTTCTGTGGTGGGAAGAAATGTCACACCCCGTACGGATTGGATTTATAACACAGGGCTAAATATAGCTCTGCGGCAGGAGGCAGGATGAGATGCTATTTTTAGATGTTTTTTTTAGTGCCACATCTTGGACACTACAACGGCTGAATGACTAAATAGAAGGGAGGAGGGAGCGAGTGGGGCACTAAACGCTGCTGTTCTCATTGAGAAGTTACTGCACTGAGGGGGATTGTAAATTAGATTTATCGGAGAAATGCCCTCTCTGTCTGATCTGCAATAATAAAGTTTGTTTGAACAGCATCAATAAAAGTTTGCAATGATGAGTCAAACCTGGATTGAGCTTATTGCATAACCTTGAGTAACAAATGCCTTTCCTGTTTCAACTTTATAAACGGTTCCAAACACACGGGTCTAAAACATGACGAGACACCTTAGGGAACCCCCCCGGATTCAAGGTTGTTTTCCTTGGAAAAACTTCTGTCAATTCTATTGTGCATGCAAAAGTTGATCGGAAGACAATAAATAGCTATAGCTATTACTTGTCTATGTGTCCCTGAGCAAGACACTGAACTCTCAGTTGCTCCCAATGGTTGACTTACACCTTGCATGGCAGCTCTATCCCTAGGTGTGTTGAGTTGAGTGTGAATGAGCTGATATTGTAAAGCGCTTTGGGACTACTTCAGTGGTCACAAAAGCACTTTATAAATCATGTCTATTTACCGTTTTACCATAAAATGTACTGCAATCATAGCAGTGTAATTATGAAATCGATTTTTTGCTGCTTTGGATAACAATTTTTTAATAAACAGACGAGTCTATTCTTATCCCCACACCTCCTTTAGTGTAACATTTAAATCTGTGAAACACATTTCAGAAAAGGCTGACTCATGACAAATTAATCCCAGCCCTGCTCTGAGTGCTTCTGTTCAACTAATGAAAAACTCAGTTTTTCTGCATGAACACCCCCCCCCCCAAAAAAAAAATCAAGGTAACAAGTCCACATTAATGTCAATCGATCTTTAGTAGTGCCCAATCCCCACTGGTCCATCTTTTCTTTCTGCTGCAGATCATTTATAAAGTTAATTGATTCATCCTACAGTGCATTTCTTTAGTAGTGCCTCTTGCATGCTGAGACTGTACAGATTTGCAGTCTAGTATTGAGGGCTGTGACAAACCAAACACAGTCATATAGATCAATCATAAATCCAGCATAGAAGAGCATTTGATCTTCCTTGTCTACCACCTGACAGCCTCGTAGAAAATACTGCGCTCTCCTGCAGATGACAAACAATTGTTTTTGTCTTTTAATAGTGGAATCCTCAATTTAACAAGACATTTTTTTAGCTTCAGTATGACTTTTATTTAGTTGATCTTATAGATGCTCATTGGCTTTTTTATCACAAATTACCATTACCAGATTACTGTTTAATCTTAAATCTCTCATCCTTGGTGATAGTCTTTTGTGGTCCCACAACCCAAAAAAAGTTAGAAGCAACCAAAAAGTTGGAACCCTAAACAAAGAAATAGTGAGCCTACCTGTAGATAGTGACAAGATCTGAGGTTGGGCTTCAGGTCTGTGGGCGTCATGGGCTTCTCCAGGTTAAGTGAGGACTTCCTGTATGCCTCCTTGGCTTGGCTGACTGTTAACGTTGACCAGGAGCTCCTCTTCATGAATTTGCCTTCCGGCGCCATACTGACGCTTTCACATGCAGAGCACTTGACATCATTGTTGCTCTTGGAGGTCTTTAGTGACAGGTCTCTTACCAAGTGGCCGTGCATTGATTCTGGGTAACAGTGGCTAATGTGGTCCACAGGATGCCGGGACATAACACTCTGTGTGCGGTACGTACTGTCGCTGTCGAGGTTGTCGTCCGAACTCCACCAACCTCCTGATCGCTGCTTGCCACTGTCTTTACGCTCTTTGCTCTTGCTGCGTTTGCTGTGTTTGTGGTGTCCGTGGGGATGGTGGTTTGAGCCATCTCTGTGTGAGTCGCCTTTGGTGCCGTTCATCTTGGATGAGCCCTCAAGGGAGTGGGACTTTGTAAATAGCTTCTGAACTGAATGGACTAGGTGGCGTATCCGACCTGGACTTTCATTGCGCTGCTCTGTGGTTGTAGTGGTGGTGGAGGTGCGTTGGTACTGTAGTGTGTGAAAGCCATTTCTGTGGAGTGGCATTTGCTTTTCGAATTGGTCCAGGAGGTTTGCCGGGATTCGATTCATCTTCCCACTGCCACCGTGTGAGGATGGGCCACCATCATCCCGACAATCCTTACTGCCTGACGTATTCCCACCACTGTCTCTGGAATTGCTGCCATAGTGCATGCGGGGGAAAGTGCTACTGGAAATGGAGTGATCAGTGCCCGACATAGACATTGGCATCACCATGCACTCGGAGTGTATAGAGCTCCGTGGAGAACAGCGATGATGACCTTCAAGAGGGCAGCTTTCAGTGGGGCAGAGGAGGTAGGATGGGGGCCGTGAATCTCCATGGTGGAGGTGGTGATCCAGGGAGTGATCGCATTCGGCAAGGCTGCAGGTATGTGCGGAGGAGGGTGAAGTGAGCTGGAGCTGGGTGGGGCGGCCACCGGAGAGACCCTTCATGTTCCTGAGTGGGGGGGAGTGGCTGTCCTCATCGAAGTAACGTGAGGGTGACCATGAATACTGTTGGTCTGAAAGAGACAGAGAAAAATATATTAAAAACAGCACAGAACCATCTGAACCTACAGGTGCACACAAACACAAAAGTGCTCCCAAAAAGCATTCTTGTGACCGCAAACAAACTCAACAGACTTTTTCACTCTTGTTAGAGTTCTTCCGGAGTGACGGGAGAAATGAAGCGAGTGAAAGACAGAGAAGGGCGAAAGACAGGTAGAAGCTTGAAAAGGTATTTCTCCAATGCAAAGTGATATAATAGCTTATCACTCTGTGATGGAGGTTTCATCCATCAAAGCCCTGAGGAGAAAGCTGAGGCTGCATTGGAGTCCTTGGGTACAAACCCTCTCTTTTCCCTTTCAGATGTCTTAGATCAAAAACCATTAGTGGTATGTTACAGAAGGCAAATATTGCAGCTCTTTATAACCTCCACCAAGGAGGTAATATTTTCACCAGTGTTTGTATATTTGTCTGTTAGCAGAATTTTGTCAAAAGTACTCAAAAAAATGTAAACAAAGATAGATTATATGCCTTGGAAGATTACATAAACATCTTGGGAAGGGAATTCAAAAGAACCGATCTAGATTATTCTGGTGGGTGCCCATACATTTGGACCTACTGTATCATTATTAATGAGGAGCCTTTAAAGTGCGAATGATCATGGTACCATGATCAGAACCATTCATCCAGATAACTGTGAGGTTTGGGCTCTGCTCTTGTTCATAGATATCAACTCATACAATACTGCCTGCTTCCACTCAAGAGCCAGGATGAGATGGGTTAAAATCTGAATTACCAGGAATGAACACGCAACATTTGGATCTCTCAAGGGGCTTCCATTTCTCCTGATAAAACGTAAAGAATTGACCTGAAAGGCAATCTTAAAGATATAATGGTAATGATATCATTCCTTTATATCAGTCCAATGAGCATATACAGATGTCACTATAATAATGCTAAAGCTCCTTTCAAAATGTGTGGTTATAATACAAGTGCTTCACTGAGTTGTAGAATGTAATAGAAAAGCTCATCTTGCTTGTAATTGAAATCCCCTTTCTTTTGAAACAGGAAACAAACACAGGAAAAAGATGGTTCACCTCATAAAGCTGTTCTTCTTTCACACCCACCGTAACCCCATAAAACAAAGGATATTTTTTATTGGCAACAGAGGAAGTGAAAGGGAAGATGACTCGTCTGAGCCTAAGCTGGTTCACTTGTACAGTGGATTATTGCCAGCAATTCATGGTATTTTTTTTAGGATTTTATTCCCTTCTTTAACTATGCATTTTTTGGGAAACATTTATGAGAGTGAAGGCAGTTTAACATGGGCACTGAATCACATTCCGTTAGTCTCCCTCAAAGTAAAAAAAAAAGTTATGTATTTGCAAGATCCAGAAAATGTGGCAATGTTTATTTTATTTTGGTAAGGGTGTCAAAATCAAATCCAAATCTTGTATGCCAGAGCTTCAAATTCATGAAATTCATTGATTTTCTTTTTTAATGGAAACATTATCAAAATGAAATTTGGTTCCATAAATGTCAGCATCTCCAAATTCATTCATGTGGGATCATGGGATTCGTCAATGCTCATTATTCGATGAGAGCAGGATTATAAATTGTTTGCTATAACTCAATTTTCTCCCCAAATTCTGCAATTTATTGCAATTAGTCTATAAAAAGTTCAACAAATTGTATTACAATTTTTTGAAAAAAAATTACGTCTTTGTTTTAGTAGAAAGACATATTGATCTATTTTAGAAATATTGACATAAATTAAACTATCTTTTACAGCACATATTATTAAAAAAAAAACAAAAAAAAAAAAACCTAACGTTATACCTCAGTTTATAAACACATTTTAGGCTATTTATTTAGCCAGGAAATCAGAATCTTATTTACATCAAAAGGAGTGTGTTGCACTTTACTCTGACTGAAATAGTGTGCCCCCTGTGGTCAAATATGAAACAATTGTGCTGGCACGCGGGCTGCATGTTTGACCTTTCTGCTCTATCTGCTACACTCCATTGATTTGTGGAATAAAACATTTAAAAACTTTGTTCAACTTAGTTATTTCAAATGTGGAATTGCCCCTTTAAACATCCCCAACCTGCTAAATGTAGGCCATAACAGAATTTCATGATTACATTCACTTCTCAATGTTAAGAAAACGCTAGACTTTTGGAGGTAATACCTATAATTCAAGATAAACTTTTTGATTACTTGTTTTGGCAAAATTAGGTTTTGGATGTCGCTTCTGTTTCAATGCCATGAAAGGATTTTTTCTTCATTTTTTTCCAGATAGTCTGACTCTTCAAGTCCAGTCAATTCCACCTGATCGACAAGTGTACTTTTTTGTGACTCTAATAAAGCACAAAGACGTAACAAGCATGGAAACGGGAGACTGTGACTGCCTTTAAACTGGTGTGTTGCACTTGAAAATAAATGTATCTTTAGATAGTGTGAATTTAAATTTAAATTCTATTGAAGTAACCAATTTGAAATGTTTTCTCCAAGCAAATCATTTAGCAGCAGCTCACATTGCAGGAAGTGCAGAGGAATGAAGGGAGATGGGAACTGGCAGGTTGTTTGCACTTGTTGTTTGTTGGAGCATTTATCATTTAAGCCTCAAGAATAAATATATATAAATAATGTTAATAAGACATCCACAATGACAGCAGGTGGAGTGTAATCGATCACAATTAACTGAAAGAAAATTGTGATTAGCTGATGATTACCACCAAACTCTAGAAAAACATGACAAGCCTACATTTGACTTCTTGGATACCTACAGTATATACTATATATAGTGAGTCTACAGATCCAGGATGTTTGTGCTGTTTTCAGCCTCATTTTAGTCTTTCAGTTTATTTTAGTTTCTTCAGAGTCTTACAAATAAGGTACCCAATGATGAGATGAAGATAAAGGTGAGGATAAATGTCATAAATGTCTTTAAGGAGAAGCTTAGGGTAGGTAGGATAAAAAAGTTTAGAATGTCAAATGTCTTTGAAAGAGCAAATTGAGGTCAACGTTGCAGGTCCAACAAAGTCAGTGTCAGTTATTATGCTCGACTTTCAGCAGAGAGCTGGCAGTGCTTTGTTGATTGATGTAATGCTACATTTCTGTCTGAAGCTCTATCACTGTCTTACTCTAAGGCCTTTTTGTAGACGGCCGACTACTCTTTGAGGCATTTCGAAGAGCTGCACTGAATAAATTATCTATCCTCAAAGTAATAGCACTCTCTAGGATTATCCAACTGATGACAGATCCCTCTGGCCTGCATCTCTGTGTCTTATTCACCACCTCTTTTAAAGCTGATACCAAGTTCATGATGAAACAAAAGAAAAAGGTCAACAAACGAAGTCCTACCGAAACCTTTTGAAGGTTACCTGATATGTACTGAAAGTTGACAAACAGAAAGGAGCTCCTCACAGATGACACAAAGACACATATCTGTGACCTGGGAGAAAGCCGGAGCAGGAATAATAACAATGGCTGTGATACCATTACAAATTTTTGAAAAATAAAAGCGATATCTACGTTGTTGGACTTTTATATGCTTTTAATCCTTTTATTCTATCCGACCTGTTGTTTAACTTAGTGATTACTGCTACTACTATTACTCTCTTATTCTTTAATTTACAGTGGGTGCTGAACATTTAAAGCTGCATTTTGGATTTATTTTGGCAGGTTCACAAAACAGCTTTCAAAACTTATGTTACAGAAATGTAAAATAATAGCAATAAAAACAGCTTGATTGGTAATTTTTTTTACATTCCTTATTTGTGAAGCGAAACTTGAGACGTTCTATATATTTATTTATTTTTTGCTGCCCTTCCTGGCAAAAATCTCAAACTCTGCTTATGCCTTAATGTACAATAAATGTCTTAAGATCAGGGGCATTCCCATCTAACACTAACTTGTACATGGTAATGATCAATCCATATGGTGTAGCAGAAGTTTCCTCTGAAAAAAACCCTCTTCTAATTCAACACATGCATGTTTGACGTTCCTCTAACCATATCTGACTCAATACCTAAATCGATGCTGCCATTGGTGCCTGGGCTCACCTCTCACTTGAACCCAGGTACAAGTTAAGCAGGAATAGAAGACTGAGACGGAGAAAGAGGCTCATTTATTAAAGGCTTCTGTTTGGTACTACTGCTCCGCCCGTGTGCAGAGTGTGAGTAAAGGTCGTTTTGCTCCTCTTAACACATTAGCATTTAAATAGCATTATATCTGCTCTGAGTATTACTGACAGGTCCCACTCTTTCACAGGCTCAGACGCTAACTGGAGTTGAAAACAAAGTTAAAAGATAATAAAAAGGCAAGCTCCCTTCAGACTTAGCAGTGGGCTAGCATCAGTGCTAACCATGGTGGTATCAAACTGGTTGACTGATATAGGCTACAGGCGAACATATCTTAGAGGATTACGCTTTCTGTACCTAAATAAAACATTTCCTATGTATAAACCCTCAAGGTTGTCAAAAACAAATCGTGTCAAATCGATTGTCAATTTATCAACTTTTGTTTTTTTTTAAAAAACCCATCTTGTCTGTCCTTCTCTCAAGGTTGCCTGCAACAACCTTGTCTGTTAGCATACCATCCTACTGACCACAATAAAGTACACACCTCCTATATTGTGGACAAAATAAATCGATGTAGCAGTTTTCTTATCCATCTTGCAAAGGTTAAACGCTCTCTCTCTAGGATTCTGACCCTTCTTTAGAAAATCAAAATAGAGTGAATTGGGTCCTTAGCCCTAGGGCAAATCGGCTCAATCTTTGTAGCTGTTACGTTGAAGAAAGAGCAAATGGAAGAAAAAGGGATAAAGTAGCAAATCTGTTAAGTCTGAGTTAACATTATCCATAAAAACCGAGCTTACATCTTTAATAAATCTTTTGATAATTCCACTGACAGCATGTAGAAGGTGAGCATTTATGAAGTTCACTGATGAAAAATGTAATACTAAACTAACTGGAAGCTAATCATAGAGCCTGAACGATCCCAATAGAGTGCCAAATTAGTGCATATAAAGTTTATGCACTGTTTGTTCACCTGTCAGCTTATCAGTTACCCCAAAAACCAAACTTAACCAAAATTAATTCGAAAGCCTCTCCCTTGAAATGTGTAATCCCCAAAACAAGATAGAAAAACCCACTTTATTGGTTATAGTTTAACGTCCTCCTGGTCCATATTTGGAGTTTCTCTCTGAATTCTCTGACATTATCATTGATCTGGTGCTGAGCACTGATAAAGCTACCATAGTAGGTTACTTTAACATTCATGTTGATGATGAAAACAACAGCTCAAATAAACTGTTTACCTCACTATTAGATTCAATCAGCTATACACAAAATGTAAACAAACCAACTCATTATCTTAATCATGCCCTGGACCTTGTTCTAACATATGGTTTAGATATTGACCACCTGACAATATATCCTCAAAATCCTATTCTTTCAGATCACTTCCTGTTATCCTTTGAATTTAGAATATCAGCCTGCTCAAACTCTGAGAGAAGAGTACACTATAGTATATCACTGTCTGAAAAAGCTGTAGCTAGATTTAAAGATTTACCTCCATCATTGCTTACCTCTGATCCATATGATATCTCAACGAAGAGTAGCTATCAAAGTCCTACGACAGAGAAAATAGATGATCTTATCAACAGTGCAATGTTGTCACTGCACACAGCTCTGGATGCTATTGCCCCTCTTAAAAAGAAGATATTTCATAAAAAGGTCACAACCTGCTATAAATCTGAATTGCGTCTTCTAAAACAGGCACAAGACTGTGAGAAACTCAATGCCTTGAGGAAAACAAGAATAATGTCAAAAAAAGATTTACTTTGCTTTTATTTTGTGAGTTGGCACAAACTCCCAGATTGTGTAAAAACACTAAATAGAATGCTTGTTTTATAAATTCACTGCTACGTTTGTTTGCACATGCTGTCAATTTAGCGAACGTTTTTAACGCACACAAACCATTAGTAAAGAATACCCTTAGTCCGCTAGAATGGCCTTGCTGAACTTTGAGCATGAAAAACGGAAAATTATTTTTTTAATTTTATTAATAAAAAGCTTTGTTACTGTTCTAAAACATGTGATTGCTCTTTTTATGTTAATTTTATGAGAACATAAAAATCTAAATAAAATAAAAAAAATTCTGAATTCTTATATATTTTTTTAAAAACAAGGTCACTTTTTTGTTTTTTTTGTTTACATTTTGTTGCAATGGGAGGGCCCTCTTCAAAGGGGGTGGCAGCAGAAAAAATTTGGGAACCACTAAGATAGACAATCTCACACACATAGCTCAGTGTTGTTAGAGATCATCAGGTCGGCCTTGTAACCATCTAATTATACTAACTTTGTCCCAAAAATGTGTTTCTGCAATTATTTAACTATACATTAGAGTCAGCACCTATAGGATATGTTGAAATAGTAATGTATTCCCCTTCCATGTCTGTTGTTGGCAGTATGGAGCATATAAACCTTCAATGTGTTCTTTTGTAAGTAACGTAGTATGCTGTGGCTCGCTAAAGTTTTTAAAAACACTGATCTAGGGTGTAAAAACATTACCACTCATCATCACAGTGTTCCTCTAGCTGAAACTGTACAGTATGGTTTACACACCTGACTGGTGAGACACTGTGGTGGGAGAAGCTACACCTTGTTAAGCCTCACTATCTTCCTCTCAGCAGGGTATCTTCCTAAGAGCAAGGATTAAGGAAAAGAGAAGTTCACAGAGGTAAGTGGGCATCGTACACGGAGCTTAGGTAAACAAGTGTAACGATTGAGCAGGGATGGTTTAGCTGCAGAATAATTCAGGAGGGTTTGAGAGAGACCTTGACAGCGGGAGACTAGATAGGAAAATAGAGCTTTATACTAATTGCAAATAAAGCAACAAGACGGACTCCAGGAGGAAAAGCTCACCACTGCGTGCTATACACCTAATAATTGATTCTGCTATTGGCTTGTTGTGCAGACAAAGGTAAGATTCCACTTCCTCTTTTCTAACTCTCACTTTCACAGTGCGGGTAACTAACTATACGCAGCCAAAATATTTAACTGGAGAGAGATTATGGCGACCAAGTAAACAGAAACTGCTGAATGCCTGAATACTTATCATCAGTTCGCTAATGATGAAGTGTGTTATCTTTGCTATGCTCAGCACTCCTCCTCAGCTCTGCAATGCTACTGTCAATCAAAGCACGGAGCGAATAAAGCACGGCAGAGAGAAAGCCAATTATGTTTAAATCAGCATTCTTTGTTACTTCATAGGTGACACTATTTAACACCTTAGGGGAAAACTGACTTGCTCAATTCACGCAGTCTAAAACACATGTCAAACTCATGGCCCAGGGGCCGAATCTGGCCCTTTGGAGCATCCAATTCAGCCCGCAGGAGAAAGTAAAAATGACAGAGGAAACATGAATCACTGTGTAAATGAAACTCAACAATATTTGCAGGAGCTCACAGTTATCTCAGTGCATGTATTGCTTGACTGCAGTCATTTTTAATGTTAAACTGTTGACAAACCTCAAAATTCATACAAAATCCCTAAATGATATGACATGATATTGGTGACAAATCTAGGAAATTTAAAGTAAAGATCCTGTTGGGACTGATATCTGTCACTTATTGCTTGGACATTGTCAGTTTCTTACATATTTTCCATTTTATGTATACGTAGAAGTGTAAACTAACGTTGAAATTACTCTGTGGCCCACTTGAGATCAAACTGCTCTGAATTTGGCCCCTGAACTGAATTGAGTTTGACACACCTGGTCTAAAATATTGGCCTCATTTTCTTTTATAAAGGGATTTAATTAAAACTATAATCCTATCTCTAATTCATTCTCCTTAACTGCCATACAGATGAACTCCTGTCAAACAAACTCTCACCAAGTTGAGGTATATTGCACGAGTTAGCATTTACACGTTGGTGCAAAAACCCAGTGCTGCTTCCAAGATATGAATAAATCATGCTGGATGTAAAATTCTGCCACAATGAAAATCCCTGTGAGTGTGTGTGAAGAAGAGAGCGAGCGAGAGAGAGAAAGTTAGATATTACGTAAGAGCTAGAACTGCATTCCCAGGCAACTTGTTGGAGGAAGCCTCAGAGCTGCTGTTGCTGTAGCAACGAGCTCTGAACACCTCATCATTTACTGCCGTTGCTCCCACAGAGAGGATGACAAAAACAAAAAAAAACACCCAAAGATAATTTCACATTAATATTTAGTTTAAATGCATGAAAAACATAAAAAAAAAAAAAAATTACAAAGCTTTTAAAATCACTGTATATAATCTTCTAAGAAGGTTAATTAACAGATTAAAAGGTGCATAATACCTGTGGGACAATGCCATTTTAGAGGTGATTTAAAAAATAAACACCTTGGGTCTCTAGAGCCCTGCAGACAACCGCGTCTGTTCCTGGAGGAGACAATTGAAATCTTTTTCCACTTTGTTGTAATTTCCTCCTCTGCAGAGTGAAGTGGTCCAGTGAGAGGAAGGCAAAGACAGACCATAATGACTTTTTAGGAGATGGGACTGATATTGATACTTCATTTTAAATCCATGTGGTTCTGTTTGTTTTTGTGTATTTTTCCAGATGAATCTGTTGCTTTGTTAATCTGGTGATTAGAAAGGATTTAGAAGTGTGTTTTATTAACATATAAACACTGTTATATTAACTGAGCAAGCTTTCTGATTGGTTTTGAATGACAGTGTGTGTAAAAGCTAAAGGGGACCATACAGTGGATGAGTTTTAGGCAGATAAATAGTGAGGGGGAGGTTTTTCATTGTTTTGCTAAAACTGTTACAATGATTGTCGATATTGCAGTATTAAGGCTTTGTTGATACCGATATCGATCTAGTATGATATCAGCATGAATCATACATACTTTTATTATTTATTTTGAAGTGTGGAATGTTAGAAGTCTTGATCAAGTAATGTTACTCAAACAAAGAACAATAGTCAGCAACAGTAGGTACGAGAAAAGCTGACCAAATTATTATTAACCAATGGGTTACAGAAATTTCAAGCTTAAACATAAGAATATTCTACAATTGAATAAAAAAAAGAAAAATAACCTCAATAAATCCAATCAGACTAAACATATCATACTGGAGACTTTAGATGCAGGGCAGTGTAGTTCCGGCTTTTGTTTTTGTCGCTGATATTGGACCAATGTCCGATATCAATATTGGATTAGGACAACCTTATCCTTTACAAATGCAAAACTTCTAATAATTGTAAAAGAGATAATTATATCCCGTTATGTGACTTTGAAAGTCTTGTAAAAGAACAAGCTGTTGCACAGATTGGGTTCAAAGTAATCACAACAGTAAGAAAGCAAAAATGTATAAGAAACATCACAGAATCTAACTAAAAAGGTCACTTTATCCTTTCAATCTACATCTCCATAAGCTCAATACTAGTTGGCATTTTACTTCATTCAGTCTTTTCCATTCATTCTGTAGTGTAACAAAACCAAATATACCTCCAGGTGGTCTGACCTACACAGAGCTCTGATCTCTCCATCATGGAGTCAGTGTGGTATTACATAAAGTATCAGGAGATGCTTAGATGACCTAAATCTATGAAATCAGGTATGAAGCTACCTGCTGCGATGAAACCAGGAGCAAAAGTCATTTCAAAGTCAAAGGGTGGCACAGTGAAAAAATCCAGCCCTCTTGCTTTTATATCCAATAAGAAGAGTTAATAGTTTACCCCTTTTCAAAGCCGGTTACATAATGCTTTTGAGCGTGATTTTTTTAGACTGATGTAGATAAAGAACAAACACATCATGCTGCTACGATAGTAAACATCTGTGCAAATGCACTCTGAAGGGACCTGCTTGGCTTTTATTTGCTTCCCCAGGCAGTCACTAAAACAACATGATTCTCTTAATAATTCAATGGAGTGAGGCCCCAATTCCTCTGATCTAATGAAAGTAGCTGTAATGAGATAAAAGGGATATGTGGAAAACATGGACACTGGCTATAAAAGTATCGTCAAGGGAGTGGACTAAAAGTGGACAGCTGTTACTTGTTTGATACTGTGGTGCTGAAAACATGTCCACAGTGAACATGGGGATGGTTTCGTGGCCCATTTTTACCTGAAAACCCTGGAACATTATTTCCCCTCTCACCCCCAGGGGCTTCACTACAGCCTTCTGTCAACAAGACATTTCTGTATCTCTGTGAGACAGGCCAGAGTAATTCACAATGTCAGGCCGGTTAGCACGCATGTTTGCGTGTAGGAATCTGTGTTCTGTCACCTCGAGGGGGTGTGAATAGGAGTGACGGGCAGAAGCAGAGGAGAGTAAGGGCGAGAGACGGGTCATCATTCAGTGACAGCGTGGGGAGGTTTTGTCAGGAACGGTCAATGTGCGAAGAATATGGTGATGACATTTCTGCGTGAATTTCTTGAAAACAAACAGTGATACAACATTTGTGACAAAGACAAAACTGAAAACAAAGCAAACCTTCATAGAAAATATTGAAAGATACTTTTCAGTTTAAGAAAGCTAGTCAGCATTGATCTGTCCAATGCAGTTAGTGATATAAGAGCCTCTAGAGCAACTTTTTCCAAAGTGGAACAGCTAACAAAACTGACTTGAATCCCTTTATAACCATCTCTTCAAGATTCGAGAGTAACTCCTCATTCTGTCCTCAGAGCTTTGAGCTTTGCTTGCTTTGAAACAAAGCTTCAACACATATCCAAAAACGTATACTATGGTTTAAAGTTTTAGCTTTCTGGCCCTGTAGCGTAGAGCGTGGTCAGTTTTTATTAAAGTTGAACCAAAGGGTTAAGTTTACAAATGAACTATAGACTGTCACCCAAATTAATTACAACGTTACAGTTTAAACCTTAAATAATTCAAAAGTAATAATTACAAAATGACATTAAAATCGTTTATCGAAAAAAAAAAAAAACATATTTGAGCACAAAGTGCTTGTAATTTATTATTCAGTTACATATGTTTATTAAAGATTTCTAAATTTTTGGATTGACAAACACCGCAGATTGATAAGTAAAGTGTTTTTCTCAGTTTTCACAAATAAGTCACTAAAAACAGATCTGAGACCAACTTCTGGGAAATAGAAATATACATTTCTATCCCTAATAACAACAATACAGTAAATCCAAATTGATGGGCACCCCATTTTTTTTCGAAATTCACAATCCAGATGACACTCTCTGGGGTAACTGAGGAACCAACCACACAAACTGAGTCAAATTTTTTTACATTTTTCAGACTGATTCAGAATCAGTTTATTGATCTGTATCCCCTCCAAAATGTATCTTTGGTTAAAATTTAGTTAAGTTAAGTAGTTTTGACATAATCCTGCTAACAATGAAATAAATAAATACCAGTGAAAATATAACCTCTTTGGTGGATGTAACAACACCTACTCAGCCTATTCAGCCTGCCCAATTGATTAACTGATAAACTAAAGAATAATTAGGAATAATGAAGATTTTCAAAGGTTTCGATTTGTTAGGACATTATTTGGTAATTTTCTAAAATATTTTTTGTCCTAAAAACAAAAAAATGATATCTAATAATGCTAATAGTTCCAGCGAGATTCATTTTTTTGAGCAGTATGTTAAGTTGAGGTTTCATTTATTCAGACAAGGTTTGTCAGGAAATGTTTTATCTCTCATCACGTTTCGACTGTCAACTGCCAGTCTTTGTCAGAGGAGTACGACTGATTGCCTTTGATGGTTCCTTTGAAGTCTTCACTTCACTTTCATGTAATAGTTCCCAATAATGAATAATGAAGGTCTAATAATGCTATAATTCTCAAGAATAACCTACTCTAACTTATTTCATACCCACTTATTCGAGTTGTGTAGGTACAAAGTCTATTGTTGCCAATCCCAGCTTACAACTAAGAGAACAGATTCAGGACAGAAAGCCTCATGGCCAAATATATCTAACAGGAGCCGTAATACCCAAAGAAGACCCAATGCAAACATGAAGAGAACATGCAAACTCCACAAAGGTCTGAAAAAAAGAAAAAACAACACCCATGGCCTTTTTGCTGAGGGTTACTAACCACAACACCACTGTGCTGCCCATAAGGATGCACAATATGCAAAAGTGCTTAAGATGATGATCATTAAGGTATGTCATCATTTTGTCTCCGTTATCAATTATCAATTAGCATCATGTCCCTCCCACTACCCTCTCCATATGGAACAATGTGAGCACTGCAGGATAACAGCTGTCTTGTTGTATCACACTGCTTCCTGATTGGCCACTAATGTTTGTCCTTGAGGCATGAGCTTTGAAAAATGGTTGCATGTAATGCAAACAAATGAGTCCACGACAATTACTACTACACACACTCTGTGGAAGGAAGAAAAAACACAGCTTTGGGTGAATCACTAGCTGAGCCTGGCAGGCTTAACTTATTCTCCTTACCACCTTGTGTTCTTTGTCGAGGGAAAACAAGAATTACAGTGTTTGCTTTTCGTAGTTTGATTCAGAATGAACTAAATGCTGATTTTGGTGAAGTCTGTGCGAGAGAATGGGATCGTACGTAAATGAGAGCAAATGCAGTCTTGCCAAGTATCATTCAGATGTTTAGAAAGGGACGTACATACGATGAATTAGCAGTAGACAAGGTGAGACAGGGCAGGACATGCACAGAGACATGCTAATGACAAATTAAAACTGTTTTGCATAAATTACCAAGGGATATATTTATCATGCTGTGAATGGGTTTCACTCATTGGACAATTTATTGCAATTTAAATACATGATTATGATTTACTTGTAATATTGAGCAATATGGACCAAATTTGTTTTGTTTGGTGATTTTGTATGATTTCTCTCATTTAATATATTTTTTTGTTCATTTTGTGTTTGTTTTTTTGTGTGTCATTTTTTATGTATAATTTCTGCTGATTTGGTGGTGGTGGTTTTGTGTCGTTTTGTGTGAATTTCTGTCATTTGTGTATTTTTGTGGGCTGCGCAACTTTTCTCGGACAAATATTCAATTTGGTGACAGCTTCAAAAGTGTGATATTCTTTGAAAATGTGTCCTTTTTTGGTCAAAATGGTAATACTTGATATAAAACTGTATCTTTTTTTTCCTCAATAAATTCCACACAGATTATTTTAATTATGGGTTGAATCACTGGTACAATAAGCCAAAAGGCGCTGTTCTGAACAACCAGTGCACAATATCAATGAGTTGTGCCAATTTTGGCTTTTTTCCTCAGCATGTGTCAGGAAATTCTGTAGCGTGACATCTTTCTGCCATCTGTGTCCATCATTTTTCCTCAACATTAGAAAAAAGCACTGTTATCATAATGCAAAAGGAAATGTAAAGTAAATTGTATCATTATAGGTGATATTGTCATTTTCTTTTTTGCCTAAATTAGAAATCTTGATACATTGCAAAACTTGATTTATTGTCATAATTTATCAATGCACAGAAATTAACATTGAAAGGTGGTGATTTATTTGATGATGCTGCGTTTGGTCACTGCTGCCATTTCATTTGCTATATTTCGATTAGTTTCATTAATTTAAGCAAAAACATTGTTTTCTAACACTTCTGTCATTCCCTAATAAAGCAATGCTCCCCAGGAGTGCAAGTCTGCCTCTTTGTGCAAACACTACCATACTGACAGGAATACAGAAGCATGCAATACACCGGGGCTTTAGTCTGTAAGGATGTTACGGTAAAAGGGAGTGAGACTAATTAACTCATTGGCTGCCAGCCATTTTCAGAACAGCTACCCCCCTCACTGCCAGCCATTTTAGAGCATTTTGGCTGATTTTTAAAGACCTAGAGAATATTTTGTACTATGACCATCTAAAATCAGATTCTGGCAGAATAGACTCTCTACTTTCATCATAAAAAATATTTTTGTTTCTAGCTTGTTTTATTCTTCCGTAATCAGCAGTTGAACATAAGTAGTTTTACACAAAACGCCAGTTTCTGAGCAAAAAGCTGAGTGACATTGAGGCTATTCTTTTGCTTTAGTGACATCTCAACATTGGTTTCCTTCTATAAAACTACAAAAGCAACACTGAGACTGGGCTTTTGATGGCAAAACTATCCTCCAAGTGTCCCGGCCACCTCAGTTTCCACACATGCAACTTCCCCTACTCCAGACATGCCGAGTCTTGCCGTTTGGCCCGGTTTGTTGATCGTTTTCTCACACGAACGGGACACTCTCAATAGTCCACTTAGGTCCACACATGCTCTGCTTGAGTATAAGCTACTGTGAGCTTCACCGCCTTCTCTCGTAGCACCATTTTCTGCCTCTTCCCTGGTATCTCCCTCCCTGCTGATGGTGCGCATAACAGCTAATCTCTCATCCAAAGGTGCACTGCTGCCACCTACATGGCACCAGTTGGTGACTACATCATAGTACACGGCTGATATTCATGAGAGAGCTTCGTCACACTGTCTCCTAGCAACCCCCGTTGAAAAACACAAATGACGTAAAAATACGTCATTGGCAGCGAGCGTTTGGATTTGAAATGACGTATATTTACGTAAATGGCAGTGAATGAGTTCAAATGTTGCTGGGCTGCCCTATGAGATTAGGAATGGTGTTCTTGTCGATACTAAATGTTAAAGTCTGTTGACCTTATAAAAAGGCATTTTGCATACAAAGGTAGTTTTTACATCTAAAAATTATTTTTTAATTTTTTAGATGGTACTAATTTGCACCATTGAATGTCACAGTTGCAAAATACTCTTGAGCCACATAGTGTCTTACATAAAAAATGTAGTCTTTTATCAGAGTATAAAAAATTTAATCTTTTATCAGAGTACTTGAACAATATCTTAAATTAGTCAAACAATATATCAGTTTAAAAAAAGTTGATGTAAAACAGCTCAGCTAATTTTAAGTTTTTAAATTCTTACATGTCTTTTCATTCAACTATTGGTCCTTCTCTGTGCTAAAGAAAAATGTATAAAAATTGGGGTGAGAAGAAAAAAGGGGTGAATTTGTGAACACTCACAAATGACCAAAAGACTCAGGAATCAGGTTTCAGCTGGAATGCAATTTTTACTGTATTTTGCCTTAAATGTCAATTATTCATTAAATTATGTTGCATTAGTACTGTATTTTCCCAATATAATCAAACAATATGACTTGACGGGAATAGAAATACTGATATAAAAACTGCAAACAATTTTTTTTAAACACAGAAAGGAAACAAATTACTCAGTATACAATTAGTTAAGAATTGCTCATCTCTTTAGTGGTGTACACTCCTCACTCTCACTCTGGGTAGAAAAGTAAATGTGATGGCAATTCAAGCTGTTTAAGTGGCTGATATTCCTCTGGCTGCATTTCCTGCACAGCAGTGCCTACACGGGTCGACATTGATGGATTGTTAAATTCTGAGAATGAACAGTAAGTGGGGGCTGTCAGTCAGGGTATGCAGTGCTTTAAGAAGACTCATAATTATGTATGCAACGTCCTTTTCAAAAAGGCCTTTAGCTCCAGGGAAGTGACCCTGCTGCTACAAAATGAGCACATCAAAAGGATGACGGGGTGTTTTTAAATACTCCAAACTGTGCTAATTCATTCACAACATGAATCACGTGTGCTCGCTACGATTTTGTGACGTTGCGAGGCGTTGTTGTCCTATCAAACATTCTTCATCTGCAGCGGAACAGTCCAGCTTTCTGCCCTAAAGATTAACCCAGGGTGACCTCCATCAAAGCAGGGTGAGGGGGCTAATGTTTCTGAAGGTCCACATCAGATCCGGATGTTGAGCTGATGAAAAGACCAATGAGGAATTGTTCACCTTAGGGGTGAGGACACTGTACACACGATTAACCCAGCTTCCCGTTCCGGAATTATTTTCATGTGGGAATGATGCTTGTTAGCGCACACGAGCCTGAATGAAAGGGTCAGCCATTGTGTTTCAAAGTGCTCTGTTTGAACCAAGTCTGCCACAGTAAAAAAAAAAAAGGTCCCCATTTCAGTTCTCTTCAAAAGCTCAGGGTGAAGTTTGCTGAACAAAGCAAGCGAATTTGAGGCAATCAAAGCGCTTTTGTTACATGACTCACATCTTCCTGACTGAACTGACCACCCTCCTGATAGATAGAATTTGTACAACACCAAACATCTCAAAGCTCAGGCTTCCAATATCACTAAATCAAATCTTATAAAAGGGGCAGGGAAACATGAGCAATGGCACACCTTGTGTCAGGTATGCCTGCTTTAAAATAAATACAGGAGGGAAATGAATCAGGAGATGATAAACACCTGAGTGGAGACAAAAGGAACTACTCAATCTCTATCACACACACACACATACTTACTAGCAGAGGTGTGAAGAGTACTGATATATCCAACTCAAATAGAAGTACTGTTACTTGATTGAAATTGTATTCCAGTAAAAGTAAGTCATACATAAAATACTCAAGTACAAGTAAAAAGTAGCTTTAATATTACTCAAACTAATATTACTCGTTACTTTCACCACCCAAGTTTATTTTTGGTAATACATCTTGCCACGGTTCCCTTGCATACAGTAAACATATCATGTATAAACTTAAAAATAAAGTGATGAAATCTTGCACATCTGGAACTTCATTTATTTTCCACAAAGGCATCTGTATAAAATAAAAGGTTTGTCAAAATGTACAATAATTCTTTTTAAAATTGATTAACTCCAATAAATTCAATTCAAAATCAATAAAATCTCTGAATCTAAGTATAGATGCATTTGTGAACACTAAAACTGAGAAAAATAACTGGCATCTAATGCTGTTTTGGCGCCGTACATTACGTTTATTCTGGTCGCTACGATTTTTTAGTTTCACAATGTATGTTGATCATCTTAAAACAAAAAATGATAATTTACCCAGTAATGGTGGGTGTAGAGAAATTGAATGCATTCTGAAATGTACTTAAGTACAAGTAAAATCACTGATTTAGAATTATACTCAAGAAAGTACCCATTAAATCAACTAAAGTACAGTAATCTGAGTACTTGTAATACGTTACTTTCACCTCTGATCACAAGCCAGGGCGTAAAGTCACAGACAGGAATCCTTTACCAAAAACCAGAGATCAAACTCAGAGCCAGACACCAACAAAACATATTAGCGACCAAAAGATTAAGAAAACATGAATAACAGAAGCACAGAACAAGCAAATGAAACAGACGCCCATCGGGACATGAATCCTCAAACCATGACTAACAAGATTCAAATGATCTCAATGTGCTATTAAAACCATCACCATCACACATGCACATGAAATAAATACAAACTCACCAAATCACACGCCTTCAGGGCTTTAAATGAACACCCACCAACCCACCAATTGCGGGTAAAAATTTACTTTAGTAGAGTTACTAGCCATTTTGGCTAGTGAAGAACGAAACAAATACCACTGCGTGGGTTTGAATGGGCAGACTGCAGAAACAATGCGACAAGAAGTTTGAGGGGTTTTGTGTGTGTTCAGACTTTAAAACGTAATGTATATCTGGCAACACCGCGAATCCTACATTTCCCATGAACACTATGTTGTGACGTGTCATACAGCAATTGGCTACGTGCTTACGTTAGCGTGATTGTTATGATTTGTTAGATGAGAAGACAAACAGAACGGTGCACGACAAACAATAGGAGCTGAAATGAAGTTACAAAAGTAGTCAGGAAAAAACAAACAAACGTGGAGATATTTATCGGATGTTGAAAAACCTGAACTGCAAAAAAAAGGAAGGCTGCTGCCAACACAAGGGAAAATGAAGATGAAAGAGGATCTGAAAAGAAGATGAAATTGAGGATAAAACTCCTCATTAAATGGATGTCGGGTCGTGAGTGGGTGGTATTGGACCATTTGTTTGCCTTTAAAATGTGCACTAGATACAGTTTGTGGGGAGTGGGGTTTGTTCACATTTTTTCTCTACAGTACATGTAATTCTTAGTACTGATTACTTCTACTCTTTCTAACTTCAAACAGTGTTCCAGGGATCCAATTTTCATCTGAGTTGTTTGTTTATTAAGGTGATTAATGAGAATATGCTTTATAAATGGTTCACTTCTCTGACACACCCAAAGTTCCATATTGCACCTTTTAGGCATTGTTACAACATTGTTTTTAAATTAAATGTTTATATTTTTACCATTTTAATGTATTTCTGCAATCAACTAAAATAAAAAAAAAAAAACTATTTAAAGAAACATGAACACAAATCTATTCTGTGGCACTTATAATGTAGTTTATTTTCGCTGGAAAAACATTTGGCTGGTGGAAAATCTGGTTTGCTGGTAATCATGGCCATTTAAAGCCCTGCACGCCTTATATACCTGCTGCTACCTTTAAACGCTGTGCATTAGTCATTTTAGAATTTTCATAAAATTGTGTCAGAGTATAGATCTAAATGATTATGCAATTACGATACATAATTATAAACTAATTTGATTTTATGTGTTATTGTGAACAACCTCGTAAAGGCTCGCCTGCAGGAGCTTTGAAGCAAAAACTTTGGAAACCCCTTGTCGACACTAATAAATAATAATTTTAAAAAAAAGGGTTGTGACAATTAAATAAAACGCAGCAATGTAAGTTTTCTTGTTAAAGTTTTTATCTTGATAAACTATTCATCCTGTCAAAAAGAAAATGAATTCAGGGACTTTGGGAGATTCATCCAACTTTCTCCACTTATTTCATGTTTACTTGAGATGTGCTGAGGATAATAGCTTTTATAGATGCAGATGAATTGGTCACGGTGCATGCACGCACACACATTTTCCAAAAATATGCCAAATAAATTAAGGGAAAAAACAAAAACAAACAAAAAAAAAAAACATTGGGAAACCTTATAACCAGACGGCTGACGTGTTTTTTGGAATATAATGTGTTAGAGTCCTGAGGTGTTTGTTGTTCATTAAGACGTCAGAGTGACTCAGTGTCAGAAAGAGACAGACTCTGTCAGAGGGCACGGAGTCTCATTGTTATGGAAAAGTGTTTTGTGTGATTCTGTGACCTGAAGCAGTGTGAACCTTTCAAGTTGTAAACAATGCACCTCAAGAACAAAATGAGCTATTTGTCGTCGAGCTGCCAGATGCTCCTTCTTTATGAGATGCCCAGGGAATGTCACTCAGTGACGTCAATTCTACAAATGAACAGAGTGAAAAAAATAACTGGGCTTCTTATTTATCATTTTGGTAGGGAGGCAAAAACAAGAGAAAAGGAGACAACATTTCTACAAAAATAGGTGGTACCCTTCAAAGGAATTGAAGTGGGTGAAAATAGGGGTGTTGGTGGTTCGCTGCCTGACAGTAGCCATCAGTCTTACACTCACTTCAAGCCATTCCTCTGTGCTCTTCAAGCCTATACATAGCAACAAGGTGCTTGCGATTCAGCAGCGTCCCAGTGCATCATCCCATATCTCCGCCACTGTCCGACGCTTGGTTAACCAAGCGATGCATCAGAGTCCATGAATAAAAGTGTGGCAATATACTTTGATTAGAATCAAAAACGAGTGTGGGGCTTAAACACGCTGAGTTTGTGATGCTTTGTAATCACAGGCATCTCTGAGGTCCCCTCATTACAGAGAGCAATGATTAATGTCTTTGAGACGCCGCACGAGGGAGGACCTTGATCATATTCGTTGGTGGAGAAAAGGTAGAAAAAATGATATGAAATAACAACATTGGCGCTTGAGCAAGGGAAATTTTATGAAACTTAATAAAATAATTGGTTCTTGCTGCTTGAAGAATGGGACAAGTTCTGGCCTGACTGGGTGAAAGAAAGTGGAGAAAATCCCCACCTTTGTGTGTTTGAAGAGGAGAGAAAAGGAAGTGAGAGGCTGATAGCAAGAGACTCCCAAGGGAAAGGTTTGGGTTTTTAATAAGGAACTTGGAAGGAAGAGGCAGCCCCCACAGGGACAGTACCTCTGCACTTATAACCACGCCAATGTGAAGAAGTGAACACACTAAAACAAGGGCAAAAAGTAAATGGGAAGAACAGGGAGTGTACGGCTTAACCTGGGAATTGATCAATTTATTTTTAGAGAGAGCGGTATAATAATTAGTTGCCTTCTTGAGTTATATACTGCAGTGCTTCTATAAACTGAAAAAGAGAGGAATGAAAAAAACACTAATGGAAAATGCTAGAGCTACAGCTAGAAAATGCTACCAATTTTGTGGACTCTATGTTCCCTCTTTAGAAGACCCTTATTTAATTGATTGGAGTTGGCATGCTCTTCATGTGCTTTTGGAACAGTAAGGCTCTGTAAGGTTGAATAAACAATATTTATAGGGAATCTGGTTAGAGTTGCCCAAAAGTGGCCACAACTCCAAATCATAATAAGATTCATGTATAGATTTGTTCTATACAAACAGTTTAAGCACTAAACAGGCTGATTTGGGGGATTTTGTATGTTTTTCAAACTGTTTTAAGGCATGAAACCATTAGCTGTATCTGGCAACACTGTTTAGAGGAAGCTGAAGGCATCAGGAAAAATACAAAGCAGGTTAGATGTCAAGACAAATCTGGACCTGGAGGTAATGTAGGAGAATAAGCCAACATAACATATGTGATATGTGTCATATTTTCCATTACTCTTGTTGATTGATTTTTAGACTACTGTCCAAAATATGTCTCACTTTAGTTGAAGATATTTTGTCAATTGAATCACAAAAATCCCCTGGAGCAGTGTTTCAACCATCATCCAAAACATCATGTAGAGTTCTGTCTGGATTCTAGGACAGAATGATACCATCTGCAAGTATTAGAGAGGAAAATTTCATTGAGTGAGAGAAGTACACTATTTTAGAGAAAAAATAAATCATAATAATAATATAAAGATGGTCATAAGCACCGTTCCGTAAAACAGACTTTTCGAATTATAGTACGTGAAGACAAATGAGAGCTTAGGTGACTATGTTAAGAAACCAGATTGATGTGTACACATTTACAAACGTATACATGCAATCTGAGCCTCTGTTTTCTCGTGTAACTATAAAGTGGAAGTATTTATGAGGTATTTCAGGCAGAGCTGAGGCTGCGGAGGGCCTCTCACCAGTGAGGTGTCTGTGACTTGACTTTCTCATTACTCACTGATTTTTGCATTCACTGGAACTTAGACGCAGACAGATCGATGACAGGAGAGTATGAGAAAGAGAGAGGTGTTCTATTTCAATCTACTCCACTCATACATTACACATTCGTCATGCCTGGGCTCAAACTGAAGCGAGACAACATTGCATGTTATAACTAAGGCAGCACCTGCAATCTCCGGCATTTTGTGTGGACTTTACGTATTACATGTCACCAACTAAAAAAAAATCATCATCATTAAGGATGTATTTAAAATGTACTGACGGGAAATACTGAAGGGAGAATGGTGTGAGGGAAGTGTTAAGAGCGACAAAAGGCATTTTTTCTCTCATTCTCTGTGGCCATTTGAGGCTTAATAGAGAGCAAGTAGTTGAGAGCAAAGGAAATTACTTTGGTTGGTTTAGATAAGACCACAGGATTGATTGTCTGCTGCAGTTTTCCTCAGTCCTTTGCGAATGAAGAAGAAGAAGAAGAAGAAGAAGAAGAAGAAGAAGAAGAAGAAGAAGAAGAAGAAGAAGAAGAAGAAGAAGAAGAAGAAGAAGAAGAAGAAGAAGAAGAAGTACTGTAATCCAACATTGCACGGTTGGCTGTCAGGCACTTTGGCTGACTGTGGCCGACTGTGCGTACAGCATGTTGTGTGGAGCACAGCCAGATCTGCTTGGCAAAGGTCATTAAGTTCTAAATGGCTCATCAAACTTTAGGCCAAAAGGGCTCTGAAGACGCCAAATGAAGCATGAAAAAACATTTAAATGTAGCTTTCGTGGCTTCTTTTTGCTGCAACAAAAACAGTAAATCAGTGGTGAAGGTTGATCAGCACTAATGTAATCTGATATACTTTAACATAAAACACTCCCAAGTTGTGTGCTGTTTCAAAGGAAAACACACTCGCACTGCACAGAAAGCAAAGCACCAAGATCAACATCCATCATTCATTTGATTAAAAGCATCTGATCAGAGCAATTGCCAAAAACCGTGCATGCCTTTATTTTCCAAGGTTTACCACCAGACTGTGTTCATTTGGATTCTTTTCCATCTTGAACACAATTTCCAAGCATCCGTGTTGTCTTACACGCATGCATCAGGATTACAGTCTTACTGTAAGGCAAACAGCTTCTTCTAGATTTCTTCTACCTTGGCCCTTGCTCTTAATCATGATGCAAGAGATTCATCACAAGTACAATGTAAATGGTTTTTCAGAAAATGAAAAATCCATGTTGTTCATATCAGTATCGAAAAAAAGGTTTCTGAGGTCAGTGAGGAGTAATCAGATTACCTCCTATATCTGATTGGTGACTCTGCCCCCTTATGGAAATGACTATGAGCTTTATGAATGAATTATGGAGCCACCGTATAATACAGTAATACCCCAAAGGCTACGGTTTACAATGTTAATTCAGAGCTGTATATTAATTTAAAAAATAATCCACATTTAATATTTGGGAGACATAAAGACCTTAGAGAATTGTTGCGTTCATTTATTGATGCAAATATTTTTGTCATATGAAAAAAATGACTAAAGCTGCTCACGAAGGGCGCCTTACCAATAATAAAATAAAAGGGTGGGTTCAAAACATTGTTTAACATTGCCCGGAGCAAATGGACAGGTTTTAAAATAAGTAAATGAGTCAATGGCCATGTTTACATGGGAGCTTTAATTCCTCTTTAAAGTGGAATAAAAGTTAATTCCTCTTTAACCTGACCTTGTAAACACTTAATTCCTAATGCTAATTTAATTCTGAAATAAACTTAATTCCAAATTAGGTGGCTGGGTTATTCCGTTTTTAATTCCAAATTAAATAATTCTTCTTTCTTGTAAACAGTTAACAACACTTAATTCCGCTTCTGGTCGTTTTGCGCATGTGAGACTTGCGGCGATGACGCGCTGGGTGACGACATAATCCAACAGAGCTGACACTATTTAATAAGAGCCTTAAAAGACATGGATATAATGAAAAAGGTGATGGACGGAGGCATAAACATGCGGACATTGACATGGACTTATCACACACATGGAGATCAGCAAACGGAACAGGCTTCATCTGACGGCTCAAGCCTGTTCACTCGAAGACGGAGTAAATGCGTCCCACTGCTGCACAGGCTGTAATATCACCAAGTTTATCATTGTAACGGTTGTTAGAGCTACTATCTTTACCAGGAAGCAACTATTTATTCCTGGTTATTGTTTTCTGGAGTTTTACTGGCCTTTATTTACTGGTGATTAGGTCATATCTCCTTTCCTCCGTGGACCAAAGTGTGTTATTGTCGAGCTGCTGCTTCAAAACTACAATCAAAATAAAGGTTAAAACAGTTCTCGTGTGTGGTTTTCTGTGTTACAGCCGACAATAAAATGTTTGTTGTGTGTTTTTCCCGATAGACGTGATCGACGTGATACATCATGTTCGCCCCCTATCCAATCAGAGCCTTCCCAACCCCCAAACCTATAGCAGAATTAACTAAAGCCGAATAAACCAGTTTTCCATGTAAACCTCAATTCGGGAATTACTATTTCCATGTAAACAAGAAGCAGAACACTTTAATTCTGAATGATTTAATTCGGAATAACTGATTCCGAATTAAAAAACATCATGTAACTGTGATTATTCTAAATTTGGGTTCTCAAGGACTCAAGGACTTTTTCTCCGCAGCTCCACCCCCTTGCTGCCACTCTCACCAAACAGGCTGCTTGGTTGGCTTGTAACATACCATAATGGCACAATTTCAAAGCACAACATAGTTGTTCAGATACTGAAACATTTGGCTTGGGCAAACATTAATGACGATAAAGTAATCCAAAGACACGTTCAGTGTTAAAAGGTTAACATAGAATTAGTGTTATCAGGCTTCCCCACTTTGTCACCTTTCAGCTCCTTTCAAAGTTTTGCTTTTTCAGCTATTTCCCTCTTTACGTGTCCTGATGAGAATTTCACAGCCCCTATGTTGAACCATTTTTGATCAAATCTCTTCTAACATTTGCACCCTTTCCTCAGAATGTCCAACCTTTACGACCCATATTTAGATTATTATTTAGACCAATTGTGTATTCTTTAAGGGGACTCTTTTTAAATAATGCCAGTTTAGGAGTCTAAAGTGACTGAGTTTGTGTCAAGGTGAGTCTGGGAGTTTTTAGTAAGTTTAAGGCTTCTTTCTACAAATGTGTCTTCTCTGCCCTTGGTTTGTAATAGCTTCTCTTCAGACCTCCTGTTTTTGATAGCATGTGTTTTAAACAAACTTAGCTGAACAAATGGCCACATCTTTTTCCTCTGCTTTGTGTCTATGTCGCAGTGCTAATTTCTATCTAACATTTGAAAACACTATCTCCTTTTTTTCTACTAAATGAAGGTATAATACAATTTCACAAATTGCACAAAGTCATAAGTACCTAACTCCTTTTTAAGAACTCATGCACAAAGAACAACTACAATAACATCCTCCCACTATACTTAAGGTGTAATGTATGCACTTATACTGTATATATGCAGTGGTAATGTGCAATCTACCCAAAAAATAACATGCACAAGATAAAATTTGGCCCATTATTACCTCTGAACCGGATCTTGGCATGATTTAGCAAAACATTTTGAGTGAACTTAGTGTTGTGGCGGTTTTGAATGGAATGAGACGAAGTCAAGTTGTAGGGTTTACTGGTCAGATACAGACAGGTTTTATTTGGTCAAAGGGTTCTAGATGCAGACTGGTCTGGGATTCAGAGGTTTCCATGTGTGTGTCCCCCAATTAATCTGTAGTTGTTCTGTGATCTCAGGGTTTTGTATGCTGCTGACATTGCTAAGCATAACAACTACAGAGTCTCTGAGAAGAGACCTTGGAAAATGTTATCAGTGTATAATGATATCTGGTCTGCTTAGGGCAGTGGGACCAGGAGAGATTCTGTAATCACATATCACTTAGCTCGGAAAATATTTATTGGATAATTTTTAAACTCTATATAGTTTAGTGTCTGCTGTTTGTAAGCAGATTCTCACACATCTGTGAGTACTAGTAGTCATCATTCACATCTATTAACAGGAACAGTCAGAGGGCAGACTTCGGCCAAATAAGTGCCAAATATCATATTTGTCAGATATTAATAGTAATCTGGATCAGTGATCCTATGAAGTTTATCTCCAATAATAACAATACAGTAGGTCCAATTGTATGGGAATCCCTGTTTTACCAAAAAATTCTGATTAAATGCACAATTCAGATCCGATTGGGATGAAACTTGCTGGGGTCAATGAATAACCAATCTGACATAACTGAGTCAAATTTCATCAAGATCATTCAATTCTAAACAGAGATATGTTTTTTTTTTAAGTTTGCCAATGATGAGAGATAGGGATTTTAAATTTTTTTAAACTGATCCAGAATAAATATATTGATCTGGATCTCCACCAAAATTTGGTGGGGACTTGTCTTTTACCAATCCTGCAAACAGACAAAAATCAATAAATGGCGGTGAAAATGTTACCTTTTTGGCGGAGGCACAGAAAACGTAGAGCACAGTAGTAGTAAATTGTTGTTATTTGCTATATAAAAATGATTGGGTTATTTTCTTTGGTCCACTTGAGATCAAACTGGGTTGACTGTTTCTCCTCAACTAGAATAAGGTTGACACTCAAGAGTAATGTGTGATGTAATTTTCACTGTAAGCAAAATGGTCCTGAGAGCCAAATTGGACACTGGCGGGTTGGATTTGGTCTGAGGGCCTTGAGTTTAACACCCCTGCTCCACTGTCTTGCACCAAGTAAATATTTCAGCTTCTGTGTCAGCTCTACGATGGAGGGGCGACAATCCTAGAATTGTGAGAGCTTGCCCCCGATGTTACCTTGAATAGGTGGGAATAGATTTTGATCAAAGAATATTAAATTATGTTTTACTTTGCTTAACACAATGACATGTCATGTGTAGAATGAGTTAAAGTGTGTGAAGGGATTTAAATTGCATGACAAATTATCAGCTAAACTACGGTAATACATTCCCTTTTCTTTGTTTGTCCGTTAGCAGGAGCACATAAAAAGTACTCAATAGATTTTGACAACATTTTAACCAAAGATAGACATTACGGAGGGGTTCTGGATCAAATTCTTTATTTTGGATCATTTTAGAAAACATTATAAAAATCTCACATCATTGGGAAATTTTCAGAAATTGATATCTCAGTTTGTGATTTACGGAACTTCATAAAATTTTTATCAATTATCTCGGGTTGGTTCCTCAATTACCCGAACAAATTTGATCCAGATCAGATCCAGATTGTGCATTTCAGAGCGATTTTTCAAAAAAAAAAAAAAAGAGGGGTGCTCATACATTTGCATCTACTGTATAGTTATTAATGGCAATAGGAACTTATTACAAGCCTTTAAAGTGTAAATGATCACGATACCATGATCAGATAACTTTGAACATCTGGCAAAATGGGGATTTGGCAATTGGCAGAGGTTTTTGTTCATAGCGGGAAGATGTTGTGGTTTAAAGAGTTGACATCTTACAGAAACACTTAATTTCTTCTCTATAAAACAAATCTCTAAACATGTCTTTAAATCCCTTGATCTTCTCAGATGTCATGACCTTTAGCCTCAGCGTTCTGTCAGCTTTTATGAGAACAACAGTTTGAAATTAACCTTTGTAATATCTGAGGAAACAAGTAGCATTCAGGTCAGGATTCAACACATATTGATGTTGACTACTCTTCCATTGACTCACTATCTTTCCTGAGTATGTGCTAAAAAAAAATTCCACACATGCTGCACGGGGACAGAAGAAGGCGCCCTGTGGGGCTCTGAGCCACCATGTTCCTGTGTAACACTGTGGATGTGCTCATGCAGCGTGCACGTGCCCAGCTCCACACATTTAAGTATCACAAACGAGAAAAACAAACAGTGGCTGTCTTTCCCTTGGGCCTTACTTCCTCTTTCTGCTCATCCACAGCAGGAAGGTCACAAGAACACAGTTATCATGGCCGATTTGATTACGTCTTAATCCAATCAAGCAAAGCAGCGGGAACAGCATTGATTTTTGAGAAGCCGAATAACGCTCATCGGGCTCAGAGGCACATGGCCAATTCCTGGACAAGGTTAAGCCTAGTGGGAATATCACATCTGTCACTGAGCCCATCACATCACAAGTCTGCTTTTTTTTCTGGTTTAACCCCTTTCTGTGCACGCTGTGAATGAAGCCAATGTAAACAGTCGAACTTTGTTTGCTCCCACTTTGAATCTGTGACTGTGGGCCATAAAATAAAAATCTCGAACAAAACAGAACAGAAATTTAAAAACACAAATTTCTCTCAAATTTCAAAGTTGTTGTGTTCTTAATTTAAAGCATGAGTTTATTAGTATTTATATATTACATACATACATACATACATACATACATACATACGTGCTATTTGTTTGTAATGCAAAAATGGTCAACTGTTACAACAGTGGGGGCCACATTTTGACCCAAGGGCCACATTATCAACATTCATGTCAGTATTTAGAATTATCCTCACATATCAGATCATTAATAATGGAAAAAAAAACAAAGGTATTTTTGTATTTTTTCGGTATTATTATACGTTGTTTGGATTCATTTTGTGTATTTTTGCTGTCATTTTGTGTGTTGTTCTGTAATTTTTGATGAAGTGTTGTGTGTTTGAGTAATTTTGTGTATTTCAGTAGTCATTTTGGACTCGTTTTATCATTTTTTTCTATTTTCTATTGTTTATGTGTATTTTTGTTGTCCTTTTGTGTATTTTTGCTGACATTTTTTGTATTTATATGCACTTGTTTTTTTTACATAATTAATATCACATCTACTGTATCACATAACAAGTCTGCTTTTTTTCTGGTTTTCTGTGCACGCTGTGAATGAAGCTAATATACGGGCGAGACAGTCGAACTTTGTTTGCTCCCACTTTAAATCTGTGACTGTGGGCCATTAAATAAAAATCCCAAACAAAACACAACGGAGCAGAAAATGCGAAAAGGACACTTGGAATTGTAATCCATGCAAAGAGTGGGGCATTGAAGAGTGCAGAGTGAAAAGTAGGCACTCAGATGGAGAGTGAAGAGACGTCACATGCATTAAAGGAGAACATTTATCCAAAGGCAGGATCAAGAGCTCTGCAGCTTTTCATCTATTCAGATAAATGTGAGCATGTTGCGGTTAAGATGTGGACACATTTAATAATGACAACTGAAGGAATAGTGGTTCGTCAGCACTCGTCACAGTCACATTTCACACATAAGAGCTGTTAGTCAATCATACAGGCATTAAGATGGGCACCTTCTGGTGTTGCCTATGGTTTCCATGTAACCATCAGCCACCACCACAACAGTGGACATCATATTTTACAGCCCAGTATGCAACAAAAGCACGCTTGGCTTTCATTCATTTTGAACGTGTGGATTGAAACTGTTTTGATGTGGTGTTACAACTGAAAACCTACATAATGAAAGTATACACCAGGCATGTCAAACTCATTTTAGTTCAGGGGCCAAATATGAAAAACATGATTTTAGGTGGGCTATGGTTTTTAGGTTGGAAAAAGAACAATTCTAACATCAACTGTGCAATAGTTTTTATTATCAGTTCCTGCCAGATCTTCACTTGAAAAAATCTTGATTTTGTAACCATTTTTGTGACATTTAGAGGAATTACGTGGAATTGTTTGTGATAAATTGCAAGATTTGTAAAAAAAAAAAAAAAGAAATTGAGAGTTCTTTTCAAAAATTGCAAGTAAAAACTGCAAGCCCCTAAAATACTGCAGAGTTTCATGAAATTGGTGAATTTGAGATATCTATAACTGGATTATTTGGTCATTTACACAATAATTCATGACTTCTCTGTCATTTTTACTGGACAAATCTGATGTTCTAAAGGGCCGGATTTGGGCCCCGGGCCTTGAGTTTGACACGTAGTATGTATTTTGTGGAGCATGCATCATTACTTTGTGCTCCAGTTTTAAAGTCTTTACAATGGCTCCCAGTCAGCCTCAGAAAAGCCTTAAAATTCTGCTGCAGGTGTATAAATCTGTGAATGGGTTTGGTCCAGAATACATCAGTGAGATGTTAGTCAGATATGAACCCAGCATGTCTCTCAGATTTATGAACACAGGTCAGATAGTGGAGCCCAGAGCTCACAGTAAACATGGTGATGCTGTGTTTAGTTGTTATGCTGCAAAGAAGTGGAACAAACTGCCAGCAGAGCTGAAGTCAGCATCACGTGTACATTATTAAATCAAAGTTATAGGCACTCTTTTTCTCTACTGCGTATGATTGAGAGGGAGACCTTTGGTCATAATGTTATTGATGTAATGTGTTTGTTGATGATTTTAAATGATTTTAAATGTTTTTACTGTTGATCATTGTAGACCAATGTATGTGCAAGAGGCGCGACTGCAAACCCAAGAGCCGCCCCGGGCCCGAAGACGCAGCTAGGCCAGCAGAAAGAGTGGGGGCCAAGGAGCCTCAGGCCACCCCCCCACAGCCGAGCAGCCCCCCAGACTCCCCCAAGATCCCAAGCCGAGAGGCAGCCACTATCTCCCACATACACACCAGAGAAAGCCCCAAGGAGCCAGCGCACCCCGCCACCGACCCCAACCTCTATGCATACTAAATTAGGTGCATGCGCGCACAGGCTCGGTGCAAAACAACCGGAGACCTGCTGAGGCAATGGTGTACGGGAGCGGAAGAAGCGGTATCTCAGTGTGGATCCAGTAAAAAGTGACCATGAAAAGCTGTAAATGGACTGATATGCAGATGTGGGGCAGTGAGGAGGAGAAAATGTATAGATGGAAACTCATCTGTTGCAACTGATCAGAATATGCAGAAATACACGGAAACCTTCTTTAACAGGAGTACAGCAGCCGCCTACCTGCCCGTTCATAACAAGTAGTTATAAGCATCTAGAGACTTGTATGCTTTTAGGTTTTCTTTTGTATATACACTGGGTTTTTCTATCAGATATGTATAAATGTCTGGCTATTGAACATCCGGCCAGGAGCGCACAACGGATGACCACTCATTTTCAGGAATGCTGCATGGTCCCGCAATCGTTTACCTGTACTTAAAGTGAGTTTCCTTAAATAAGCTGTTGCAACGTCCTCAGGGGACAAGCTTTCTACATACTTAGAACTATTTATGAGCCTTAACAGCAGTTCATTCATTGCCATTTTTCAATTTTTCAAGTGTCACTTATGTAAACAACATGGTTTCTTCAACGAGTATGCGCGCGCACGTCAGTCATGTGTCTCATGTTTGTCCACATTGAAATGGGTCTATAGGTTACCCCGCCTATAGGTTACCCCGCTCATTCTAAGTTAAAACTTATTAAAATCCTCTTGAGGAGCACAGTGGGACAGGAGAGACAGAGCGGACTTGCCATGTTGTCCATAGAGAATGAGAGAGCAAAGAAAATAGACATACAGAGCATCGTGGACGAGTTCGCGTATGCTCTTCAAATAGTGGTGAGTAGGCCTACAGTACTTCATATTGAAATTATGTTTGTGAACATGTGGACTGCTGTGCCAGTTTTACAAAACTGTATAGCTACTGATACAGACTCTGAGTGAAATGGGTAAAGTGGGTGTCAAAATGATGCGGTCGCTGTCCGTGGTGCTGAACTGCTTTGAATGTGTGTTGTTTTATTATTAGTGACCATTTAGCCTAATGTATTTGTTGTTCTCTTGTTTTGTTATACTTCATGTCCGTTTGATGGACTTGAAAATGACAGTTGCTTTTCATGTTGTCGAAGCTTGTAAGCCCCGCTGTTGCAGGTATGTGTATGCTGTAAAATTATGTTATCGTGAGCTTTATTATTTGAGTTTAAAGGGCCTGGTCATTTGCCCCGCACCCGACTTGTTCCGCTAGTGAATCCGGTGGCCTATCAAAATATCATATTATGGATTTAGTCAGTTTTTCTTTTCATTTTCTGTACTTTTTTCTCATTTTGTGTGTTACTGGAATAAATATATGCATTACATCGTTGGTGGTTTTGTGTGTTTTTGTTGTTGCTTTGTAAATCTTTTTGGGTATTCTCAGTATTTTGGTTGTTGTTTTGTGTTTGGAGTGATATTTGTTCTTATTTTGTATATTTTTCAGTTATATTTGTATGTGTTTGAGGGGGCACACATAACTAAACTGTGTACCCCCCCAGCCAACAGTTGCCCATGACTGTAATAAGTCTTTGATACAGCTCGGCGATCCTCTTCCAAGACCTCCAAGACCCCATAGGGGTTGTGCCCTCAGTTTGAGAACCCCTGACCGAAAAAATTGATAAAAGGTTTTCCTGGGCCCGAAACCTGCCACACACTATCAGATTCATCGACACGACAAAAAAACAAAAAAAAAATAAAACAAAAAAACAAAAACAAATGACAAACAGCGTGCTTGTTACAAAGCGTCGCCCACGCTCTGCTTCCTGCCCTCTCCTCACAGCAAATGAAAAGCTAAGCTATAGGAGATGATGATGACGAAAGCTTTCGGGGGACGGCGAGGCCCACTCACCTTCTGGTTCACCACACAGTGTGCACTGTGATTCTAAACAAAGATAAAAAAATAAAGAGAGATAACAGGTGATTAATAAAACCTGAAACCATTCATGACCTCTGTGTTTTAGCATGTGTGCATGTCTAGGTTTTTGTAATATCTCACACTTCCTGTGATAACAGCAGCTCTCTGATAAACAACAGACACAATATTTTTGCACCCCTAATGTCCTTGTGGCTTGCTACCCATGTGCGACATAATAGAAGCTCAGCCACCATGCATAATATGACCATCAGCTACATGCGGCTGCATAAAGAGGCAAAAATGATGCATAGCGAGGTATCAAAGGAAAGGAAAGAAAGAATGAGAAATCATATTGCTTCAATTCATCACTGTCACCAGCCATGGAAGTATTGTATCAAAAAGATGAGCAAACAAACCTTAGGGAGACTCCAAATTTAAATCTAAACCAAAAGAAGCAAGACATCAATCATCCTTAGTATCTATATTATAAATGTTTCAGGTTAAGATCAGTGGGAGTGCACTGTAGCTGTTCCCACTCAACATTCTGGAAGCCAAAATACGGTGCTTAGGGGTGCTTCCATCTTGCAAATTTGATGTCATTTGGAACCAGAGTCTGCGCAGTAGGGTCTGGTGGGAGGAGCCCTGATAACATGCCTCACCAATTTAGCGTACTGCCCTGATGACTTACGTAGCCCAGCTACGCCAAGAACATAAGTATCTTTCCCATGTGGAAATTCTACCAATGACTTGTTCAGATCATAGAGGTACAAAACCACAATACATTTCAACTCAAATATCTAGTTAAATGTCGTCTCGGCTTTACTTCACGATGTAAGTGCTATTCACAAAGGGCTCTATTCTCCCGTCTGGACTTAAACTTCTTTTTGCGCGCCTGCAGTTACGCACTTCTCTCCTATGCTTATTCTCCGGTCCAGGCTCCGTGCGTTAGTAAGGCTAAACCGCGTAATGAAAGGCAGGCTGAAGGAAAGGAGGCGGTGATGTCATTTTTTTGGGCTGTCTGGAAATCACGGAACATGGAGTTTTACCAACGCTTGTAAATGTCATTGAAATCCGTGAAAATGATAAAGTTGCCTTTTACTTTGAAACGCCTTCATTGATT
This sequence comes from Gouania willdenowi, assembly GCF_900634775.1. Classification (NCBI taxonomy): domain Eukaryota; kingdom Metazoa; phylum Chordata; class Actinopteri; order Blenniiformes; family Gobiesocidae; genus Gouania; species Gouania willdenowi. Next base: position 22,431,152 of record NC_041065.1, on the reverse strand, counting down.
TGATCAGATCATTGATCAGATTATTACAGTGTGACTGAGGATCGGCGGAATTCTTCTGTCCGAGTCACAGTTAAAATCTCTTTCCTTGATCATCATCATCAACATCATCATCATCACTGCTGTAAAGCGTGACAGAGTTAGATGCTCTGTAGATATGATGAAATAACGCGGCCGCAGAGCATCCTGCTTTAATACAGAGGGATGTTTGCAGTGAAACAGAACTATTGGCTTCCATAATACACAGTTTTACATATAAATTGTTTAAAGCGACCAGAGCTGATCCTCATTAAAATATGTGTGGGAACAGTTTCAATAATCGTCATATATGACGTAAAATCCCGTATTTCAACCTCAAATAACTTATATAAAGCAAACTTCACAGAAAAATGAGCACTTGAACAAAATGTAGGGAGATAACTAATGATCACAGCAGAGTTTAGGTTTGGAAACAAATTATGTATATTTTTTTTTTTTTTTTTTTTTTTTTTTTTTTTTACCTTGTCTGCACATGCTTTCGAAGGTTAACACTACAAGAAGTGCAATCTTTTGACAGCATGCATATTTTATTATTGCAATTAAATAAATTTATTTATTTCATTGCATAATTGTGACCGTCACCAGCCCTCCCTAGGGAAGGGTAAGAAATACTTTATTAAGGGAGGATGTAAAAAAGAGAGGGCAGTGTTACACCAAGGTGAGGGGTTGGAGGGGGGTGGGGAAGTTAGCAGGGAAGAGGGATACAAGATAGGATATGGAATGGGTGAGGAATAGTTTTAAGTGATGCGATGTGAAATTGTGGTTGTGTATATTGTGTTTATTGTTGTGTTGTCAAGCCAGTTTGGTGACCAGTGTGTGGTTTAGGAATAATGGTGGTGGCTGTGAACAGAGGAAGAGGTGAGTGGAAATTCCATAAAACAGGTATTTGGGAACAACGTGTCTAAGGTTGAGCCCAGTATGAGTGTTATCCCACAGCCCAAGGCCAGTGCATCCATGACAAATGTATTTCCAAGTACCGCCACTGCAAAACCCAAGAGCCGCCCCCGGCCCCGCAGAAGCAGTCAGGCCAGCAGCAAGAGCAGGCAGCCTAAGGGCCCCCGGCGACCACCCCACGGCCAAGCAGTCCCCCGAACGCCCCCAAGATCCCAAGCCGAGAGGCAGCCATCGCCCCCCCCATACACACCCGAGAAAGCCCCAAGGAGCCAAGGACCCAGCGCACCACGCCACCGATCCCACCCCCAACCCCCAGACCCCCCACCCCATCGACCCCCCCACCCCCCCACCCCACCCCCGCGCCTAACCCCCGAGGGGAGGGCCCAGAGAACTCCCTGCCCGAGGCCCCAGCGGAGGAGCCGAAGCCCACACCCAGCAGACGACCAGAACCGCGCGAACAGGCAGCCAGTGGGCACCCGCCGGCGAGCCCAGAGCCAGCAGGGGCCCGACCCCAGGCCAGAAGGACCCGGAACGGATTTGCAGCACCAGGAGCAGCCCGCCCAGGGAGGACGACCACACCCCAAGCCGCATAAGGCACCAGGGGGCCGCTGGGAGTCTCCCCGCCGGCCCCAGGCACCCCAACCTAGCCCCCCACGGCGCCCCAGATCACCCTTCACTGATGCCGCCCGCGCCACGAGCTTCAGTTCTTTTTTTTTTTTTTTTTAAAGCCAGGGCCCCCTCCAAGGGCCAAGCCAGACCGCCCGCCGGGATGTGGCCCCCTATTCCGGCCCCCGACACCCTACCTCACGGGGCACTGCCCAAGCAGGGGCCGCACCAGTAGGTACGCAAGGGCGCGGCACGCGCCACCCGCCCCGAAAGACCCCCGCCAGGACCGGCCCGGCCAGCAGGCCAAGCACCCCGGGCCCCCGGAGCACCCCCCGGGACCAGGACCCCCCAAGGGCAAGCCCCCGGGCCAAGCCCCCGGGACGCATCCCCCACCCCCGCCCGGGACCCGGCCACGGCCCAGCAGGACCGCACAGCCCGGACAGCCCACGGCCAGCAGCCCAGGGCCCGCCGCCCCCCGGACAGCGCCAGCCACGGAGCAGCGCCCCCCGCCGGCCCGCGAGCAACCGGCGATCCCCACCGCGGGGACGGAGGCACCCCAACGGCACACATCAAGTGCGGGACAGCAGCCCCCAGCCAAAGATGCCCCGGACCCACCCACCAGTCCGCAAACGGCAGGATAGACCCACCAGGCGGCCGACAGCAACCTCCACCACCGGAACAGCTAGCGCCGCCCCCCAGTAAACAGCATCACCCCGAGGCGCCAAGCAACCCCGCCCCAACCCCGGCGAGGACACCAGCACCCCCCCAGCACACCCACCCCCCAAACCGGCGAGGCAGGCCGCCCCGGGCCCGCACACCGCGGGGCCCGCCCCCAAGGCCACCAGGAGACAAAGCAAGCACCAAGCCACACCAAGGGGGAGAGGCACCCCCGCGCCCCACCCGGCCGACACAGCCCGGAAAGACCCCGCAAGGAGAGACCCCGGCAAAGCCCCCCCGAGACCCACCGCCACGCCCGACCGCACCATCTTGATGTGCTTTTGCTCTATGCAGTGGCCCAGCCACCAACAGAGGGGCCAGGCCCCCACCGGAGAGGCCCAAATATGTGTACCAACCCACCACCCTCTTATGGTGCCTCTCCATTCCCCAATGGAGAGGCACTTCCCGATCCCCTGTGTGAATGTGTGTGTTTGGTGAATGTATGGGGTGTAATTAAAAGAAGGGGGATGGAGGGGAGCGGTGCTCCCCCTCCAGCCTCTGTGGATTTATGTGTATGTGGTGTAATAGGCCGGAGGGTGTAAAAGATGATACACCCTCCGGGGGGTGACATGTTGAGATGCGATTAAAATTGGAGGGATTAGTAGGGCAACTAGAGGTGGGAGGGCCGCCCCCACGCCACTACATAGTAACACAGGTGGCGGCCCCCTCCACCCCCAGCCCCACCATCCAGCCCCCCCAGGGGTGGGGATTGGTGTGTGGTGCATTTTGTGAGTGAGCCAGACCAGCTGGGAGTGGGGTGAAGTGAACATGTAGCAGGCCTGTCCAGTGTGAGCCGGGCCCGCCCGCGTGGCGGGCCCCGCGAGAGGGTAGATGGCGCAGACGGGCAAGTGGCACTGCGGGCCCCGGAACAGCACAGCCGGAGACCCCCCCCACGGCACCCCCCAGACCGCGCCGGCCCCGCGGAGCACGGCGACCCCCCCCCCCCCCGGGCACAGCCAGGCACCAAACAACATCCCCCGGCACCCCAGGGGGCGACCCCGCCGCCCGCCGGCCCGGAGCAACGCCACCCCGCCACCAAGGGGAGCGGCGAGCAGGGGGAGGCCCATGCCCGCACCAGGGCCAGCACAGGCCACCCGGCGCCACGATACAACACTCTCCACCGGGAGGCGGCCCCGGCCCCCCCGACGAGAGAGGACGCCATCCACGCCAAGCAGGGCCATCCCGCCAGCCACGGACCGGCAAGCCAGAGTACCGAAGCACCCCCAGCCCGGAACCGCCCCCCCACACCAACGGCGCCAATAGAGCCCCCCCCCCCCCACGGAGGCAATCCCCGACGACCCACGCACCGGCACGAGACACCCCCCCGACGCCAGCACACCCCAAACAACAGCGGGCCCAAGGCCACCCGCCCCGCCCCGCCCAAGGCTGCGCCAGCGCCGCCACGAGCCGCGGCCGGTCCCCGGGCAGATGGCCGGAGAGCACCCTCCCCGGACACATAGCCCAAGGATCCGCCCCCGGGGCACCCCCGCCCCGGAAATCGCGCCCACGGCGCCCGGTGCACCCAGCCAGCAGACCAGCCAATCCCAACACGGATCCACCGGGCCAGGAACCACGCGCCGCGCCCCCGCACACCCGCCCAATACGACCCCCGGGGAGGCCCCATAGCACCCCTCACCCACCCCCTAGCCATAACGTCCACACCCCGGCATTGCGGTCGTACAAAAAGCCCCCGAGGGGGCCCGCCTAGCTCGTCGCGCAAGCGACATCCCTAGCAAGGGTGCGCCTCAGGGAGCCAAGCCAAGGACCCGCAAGGGCCGACGGAGCAACCCACAGCCACACCCCGCCACCCAGCAACCCAGGAGGCAATCGCCGACCCCGGGCAGCAGCCACCCCCAAAGCTACCCCCACCCCGGATCCCCCCGGACCGGGGCCAAGGACCCCACCACCCCAGGTCCCCCAACGAGACCACCCCCCCAGCCAACCCACCCGGCACGGCACCGCCCGTCCCCCAGGCGGGAGCCACAGCCCCCCACCAGCGCCCCAGGCCAACGGGAGCCCCCCAAACCCAACCCCACAGGATGGCGGGCGCAAGAGCAAAGGAGGAGGAGGGGGGGAGGACGAGACAGGGGGACAGGGAGCAAGGGGAAGGAGCGGCAGGGGAGCACGCAGGGCCCCAGCCCCAGAGACCAACCAGATGCGCATGCAAGGGGCAACGGCGCCAATCAAACAGACCCCGGGACCCCGTGAACACCCAGAAGGAATGCACACCCGCGCTGAGGCAACAAGGCACCCCGGCAACCCACCCAGCCATCCTGACCAAGACCACCCCAGAGGCCCAAGGCGGCCCGGCCTACAGTTGGGCTAGTGCGTTAGTAAAGAGTGGTGCTGGCAGTCGCTTGCAGGCTAGATCATCAGGCTTTTAAAAATTTAGATTTAATGCAATTAAAAAAAGGAGTCCAACGCTCCTCAAAGCACGTTATTTTTTTTGTTTTCTGAGAGCAGACATCTTTTCCATGGAAATAAATTCTGTGAGGAGATTTGCCATTGGTTTATGTTAAGGATTTTTGTCTTTCCAATTTAGTAATATTGTTTTTTTTGCTATGGCTAGTGCCGCAAGGATTGATTGTGATTGGTTTGCTGGAGGTTGAAGCATTGTCAGGTCTCCAATCAACAAAGATTTGGAGATAAAGGAATTCTGTAGTCCAAAATGGAGGACAGTTTTTCAGTGATTAGAATCCAAAAGGTTGAACTGGGGAGCAAAGCCATAAGGCATGTAAATAGGAATCCGCTGTATTCTGGGTGCACTGAGAGCAGATGTCTGTTGCTGAGAAGCCCATTTTATGCATTTTCTGTTGGGTAATGTGGGATCTGTGGAGGACCTTGTATTGAATTAGCTGAAGGTTTGTGTTTTTTGTCATCTTAAAAGTATTACAACAATTTCTGCCCAGAAATCAGTGCTCGGGGTGATTGAGAGTTCGGCCTCCCACTTCTCGATTGGTAAGTAATTACAGTTAGTGTTCGAAAGCGCTCTGTATATTTTTGAGAGTTTTTTTGATTTTGTTGAGATTTTTTTCATATATATAGCCAGTTCTGGAGGTTGTAACGTAGTTAAGTCTAGTGGAGTGGTTTTCTTTATTGTCTCTGTTACTTGTAAGTACTGTAGAAAGTTACTTTTATTTATATCGAATGCTTGGGTTAGATTGTTATATGACCTGATCTTGTCATTTTCAAAAGGTCTTGGAGATGAGTGATTCCACTCTCTTCCCATGTCTTCAGATAGAGTGGTGTTTTTTATTTTTAAAGTCGGGGTTGTGCCAGATTGGAGAGAGTATACTAGTTTTTAATTGGCCATTTGTGATGTCCAGGGCTTTCCACCATGCAGTCAGTGTGGAGGCAATTAGTGGGTTTTTAAAGCAGTTGTGATGTTTGAGGGTCGCAGTGATAAAAGGGAGATCAGAGAGTTTAATGTGTTTGCAGTCAACTGTTCTATTTCTAGCCAGGTGTTGTAGTATTCTTTTGGATTTAGCCATTCTGTTAAATATAGTATTTGGTTTGCTAAGTAATAATGCATGAAATTAGGGGCTTCTAAACCACCCTCGTCTTTGTTTTTTTGAAGGGTAGAAAGGCTTATTTTAGGTTTTTTATTTCTAGTATAGAATTTTGTAGTTGTAGAATCTAATCTTTGAAACCATTGGTTTTGGTGGTTTTAGTGGTATCATTGAGAACAAGTAGTTTATTTTTGGTAAGATTTTCATTTTAACTGAGGCTTATCCTGCCAAGTAGTGAGATGGGGAGATTGTTCCATCTCCGCAGATCTTCCTGTGACTTTGTCCAACATCGGATCATGATTTAGTTTAATTTAATTCATTTAAGTTTGGTGATATATTTAAGCCTAGATATTTAATTGTATTTGTGGTGGAGGGTGTTGTGGATTTGGTGTGCAGGCTTCCAAGAGTTTTTTGTCAAAGGGAGGATTGATGATTTTGTCCAGTTAATGGAATAGTCTGATAATTTAGAGAAGCTGTTTATTAGATTAAATACTTCCTCTAAAGAGGATTGCGGTTCTTCCAAATAGAGTAAAATGTCATCCGCGTAGAGATTAATTTTGTGTTCTGAGATGGATGAGTGGATTCCTTTAATAACAGAGTTCTGACGTACAGCTGCTGCGAGAGGTTCAACGAATATTGCAAAAAGCAAAGGTGAGAGTGGACAGCCTTGTTTATTATGTATATTTTAACTTTACAGTTTGACCCACATCCCATCTGTAATCATTGAGGAGGCGGGCTTTATAACCTATACTGCAGCCAGTCAGCAGGGGGAGCTCTAAAAATAAAAGCTTCACTCCACCGGGAAGCTTGTCCCATCCATTCTTTTTACAGTACATGGTTAAGATTCCATCATCAAAATATTGCTTTCATTTTATTCTTTAGTACGCTGCAACAATAGTGTCAAAGTCTCCATGAGCCCAGACAAAGAAAGCAGACGTTAAGGATTTAGTTAAACAACAGACTAATTACATTGGTTTGTTTTGGAGGCAGATTGTGAGTATGTCGTGCAGACTGAAGATAAAAGTGAGGTGAAGTCTATTCTCCTTTTATTCCACCAAAACAACACTTTTTCTGTCTGGTTTTTGTCTCTTCCTCAATGTCATCTGTGGCCAAAATAGGGCATTTCTATGCTGGCGGCTTCCTCTGTGATGACCGCTAATTAGGATCCTCTTCAGTCAAGCAGAAACCCTTAATACTTGCTAGATTTGGGGTAAAACAGTAACACGGTTCATATCCCGGCACTTTCAAGAGTGCAGACAGAACTAAAAAATAGCCTTTATTGGTAGAAAGACTAAACCCCTGCAGTCTCCTGAAATGACCTCATACACTGGCAAAGTGCGGGAAAAAAAAAAACAGCTTGTGTTGACCAGTAAATTAATAAATTAATGAATAAACGAAAACGTTTTTACAGGCTTTAAAACAACATTTGGTTAAAAACCTGGACTTCGTATTCACCGTATTTACTGATTGATTAATTTCAGAAAACGTTATCCAAAAAGTAATCCTCCTTAAAGGCAATAATTGGCTTTTTGCTGGGCAGCTGTGTTTTAAGCTTCTAAACCTGACACATCCCCATCTAGCACAGGGCCAGTGGACAGCAGAGGTCTAGAGAGAATTTACTGGTTTAATTTGCCTTTTTTTACTTCCCTCTCCCTACAGTATAATTCCACTGAGTCAAAGCAATTGGCTCTATTAGTTTGTCGTGCCTGTTCAAATTTAAAGCGCTCTCAAATTTCCCTGTGTGGAGTCCATATTGATCTTCATCAGGCAGTTTTAAGCGTACAGGAACTCGTCTTGGGTGATTATGTTTTGCTTTCCAGTTGTAGATGTCGTCCAACCCTTTTTACATAACGCAGGCTTCTGTTTGAGATTAAAAAAGGAGATTTGAGCACAAATGCCGCAGGCAGACCTTAAGGGACAATTAAATTAGTAAGGGGAGCTTTGTGTGTTAAAGGCTGTAAGAAAAAAATAACCAAGTCAAATTCCTTGTGCTGTCTTAAAAACTGTACTTGGCTAATGAAACATTTCTGATTCTGATTGTGAACATTTTTTGTGTTCTAAATTAAAAGCATGACTTTATTAGCATGTATATTTATTTCATATATGTTACTGTACATGTAGGTCAGAGATGATCAACTCTTATAACAGTGGGGGCCACAAAAATGTAATGGCCACATTATCAACATTCGTGTAAGTATTTGGAATTATCACTAATCAGATTATTAATACAGGAAAAAACAAACATTTCTGTTATTTTTGTGGTGGTATTGTGTGTTTGAGTAATTTTGTTAGTTTTCATTGTCTTTTTGTGTGTTTTTATTGTCATTTTGTGTATTTTTGTTATCCTTTTTTAGATTCCAGTTATTATTTTGTGCATTTTTGTTGTCAGCTTGTATATTCTCTGTTATTTATGTGTATTTTGTTGTCAGTGTGTTCATTTTTGTTATAATTTGGTGTATTTTAGTTGCTCATTTGGGTATTTCTGATGTATTTTTAGTACATATATTGTAATTTGGGGTACTATGTGACGCTAAGGGTCCGTAAGCTGCTTTTCAAAATAAGACGTCTAACCCAAAACCTAATCTAAACTAACCTAAACCTAACCCTAACCCTAAGTTATGGGTAAATTTCTCACGAGAAATGTCATAAAAACAATTGCTGCCACGGGCCGAGCCTACCAAAGCTACCCTCCCGAACGTCGATATGTGACGAGTTGGGAGTGAGAGTGTGTTGCCCCAGGCAACCAGTTGCTCATGTCTGGTGTAATCTGTTCTCTGCTTTATAAATGCTTATTAACCCCATTTGTCCAAACGTTAGGTCACCACGAGCTTCTAAATATAGTTCTCTGTTGTAGTTTGTGCTCTTTAGTTTGTCTGTGAATAAAACTATCACGGACCGATGACCAGTCCTTGGTGTACCTCCCCTTATGCTGTGTGTAAGCTTTAAAGGACTCATTTATTGGTATTTAAACTTATTTTGTACATCACTTCTCAATGTTCGAAATGGTTTGTATTATTCTATCTTGGATATTAAAGAATATCTGTTCTATGTTATAAATTAATACTTAAAAGAGTATTTGTTTTGACCATGACACCTGCTGTTATTTTGGGGTTTGTTTCCTTATGGAATCTACTTATAGCTCAGGGTAGGGCTTTATTTAGCCTAATAATGACTCTATAGGCTTATCATTTAAGCTTTAAATTACTCCAATAAGTTGTAGAAAGCTTGATAAGCTGTTAACTTTATTATTTGCCAGAGTAGCTATGCTTCCACACGTGATAAATGAGTGCGATGTGAACCTAGACAATTAAAAAACTTTACTTTCCAATTAATAAAGGACAATGTAAAATATAGCATATTTAATGTCCAAACAACAATTAAGTCTAAAATACCAGCATCAGTGAGAGATACTAGGCGTGCTTTTTCTTAAGCTAACACAGATATTTTTTACGTGTCTTCGCACTGTGTGTCCACTGGTTATCAGGAGAACCTCCCAGCCTTGATCTGATAATGGTATTCATCCATAATTAAAAGGCTTTTATTTCCACATAAGACAAGACGTTGGCACTGCGCACACCTTCCGCTGATAGCTCACTTACCGTATTTCACTGTGCCAAACTCTCTCTATCTCCTCTCTCTCTCTTCTCTCTCTCTCTCACACTTCTTTTAATCCTATGATGCGCTGGTGATGAAACAGGTGCTAATTAGCTCTCACAAAGTCTGATTTTCTTTTGTGTGTGACATCCCGAGGAATGCAAGCAACTTTTAAAAAAAGACACACAAGTTATTTTAAAGCGATGCATCAGACGGGTTGGTGAACAGTGCAGAAGTGATAAGTAACAAAACACAAATACTTGTTACTGTACTTAAATGAAAAAGATTAAAGCAGGGGCGTCCACCTTTATTTATTGACATATATGTTTACACATATATGACATTTGTTCTCTGCATTTGACCCAGTAATTGGGGGTTGAGGGACTTGCATAAACATCCCACAGTGATGGGCCCCCGTGGTAGATTTTTCTGGCATCTGTACTGTATTGAGTATTTATTGTTTTGGTGAGTTTTTACTTTTACTTCTTACTTTTTTAAACAAATATCTGTACTTTCTACTCCTTACATTTTAAAAATGAGCTCATTACTTTAAGTCCTTTGAAGATGATGTCACGACTTAAGAAGACGCAAACCCACAGCTGTGAAGATGGATAGACAGACAGACAGACAGACAGATAGATAGATACAGACAGATAGATAAACAGACAGACAGACATACAGACAGACAGACAGACAGACAGACAGATACATAGATAGATAGATAGATAGATAGATAGATAGATAAATAGACAGACAGACAGACAGACAGACAGACAGACAGATAGATACATAGATAGATAGATAGATAGAGGGATAGATAGATAGATAGACAGACAGACAGACAGACAGAGAGATAGAGAGATGGATAGACAGACAGACAGACAGATAGATACATAGATAGATAGACAGACAGACAGGACAGATAGATACATAGATAGATAGATAGATAGATAGATAGATAGAGAGACAGACAGACAGACAGACAGACAGACAGACAGACAGAGAGATAGATAAATAGATAGATAGATAGATAGATAGATAGATAGATAGATAGATAGACAGACAGACAGACAGACAGAGAGATAGAGAGATAAATAAATAGATAGACAGACAGACAGACAGATAGATACATAGATAGATAGATAAATGGATAGAGAGACAGACGGACAGACAGACAGACAGACAGACAGACAGACAGACAGACAGACAGACAGACAGACAGATAGATAGATAGATAGATAGATAGATAGATAGATAGATAGATAGATAGATAGATAGATAGATAGATAGATAGATAGATAGATAGATAGATAGATAGATGGACAGACAGACAGACAGACAGACAGACAGACAGACAGACAGACAGATAGATAGATAGATAGATAGATAGATAGACAGATAGATACATAGATAAATGGATAGAGAGATAGACGGACAGACAGACAGACAGACAGACAGACAGACAGACAGATAGATAGATAGATAGATAGATAGATAGATAGATAGATAGATAGATAGATAGATAGAGAGATAGATAGATAGATAGATAGATAGATAGATAGATAGATAGATAGATAGATAGACAGACAGACAGACAGACAGACAGACAGATAGATAGATAGATAGATAGATAGATAGATAGACAGATAGATACATAGATAAATGGATAGAGAGATAGACGGACAGACAGACAGACAGATAGATAGATAGATAGATAGATAGATAGATAGATAGATAGATAGATAGATAGATAGATAGATAGACGGACAGACAGACAGACAGACAGACAGACAGACAGACAGATAGATAGATAGATAGATAGATAGATAGATAGATAGACAGATAGATACATAGATAAATGGATAGAGAGATAGACAGACAGACAGACAGACAGATAGATAGATAGATAGATAGATAGATAGATAGATAGATAGATAGATAGATAGATAGATAGATAGATAGATAGATAGATAGACAGACAGACAGACAGACAGACAGACAGACAGACAGACAGACAGACAGACAGACAGACAGATAGATAGATAGATAGATAGATAGATAGATAGACAGATAGATACATAGATAATGGATAGAGAGATAGACGGGACAGACAGACAGACAGACCAGACAGACAGACAGATAGATAGATAGATAGATAGATAAGATAGATAGATAGATAGATAGATAGATAGATAGATAGATAGACAGATAGATACATAGATAAATGGATAGAGGAGATAGACGGACAGACAGACAGACAGACAGGACAGACAGATAGATAGATAGATAGATAGATAAGATAGATAGACAGATAGATAAAAAGATAGATAGACTTTATTATCTGTCCTGAAGCAGTGGCAATAGAAATTATTTTTTTTGACACAACCACAACAGCAACGTATTCAGCACAATAAAACACACTCACCACAATTAAACTAACACATAAAATTGGCTTAAAAACACACAATGAGGATCATTTTAAGAATAACAGATGTTATGCTGTTGCAGTGTAATGGCTATTCTCATGTTGTTCAGAGCAGTAGCAGTTATTGCAGAGGGGATGATGGTGCGTTTGTTCAATGTTTTTCCAAACCAGAGTAACTTCGTATAGTCTGCCCGATTACAGTAGTTGAAAGAGCGATGGAGGGGGTTGATGGCTCTTCTGTGATCAGCGTGGTTATCCTGATCATACAGCGGTGGTGCATTCAAGAAGGGGTGTCTGTGGTGAACCCATTCAATGTTACTTGCCTGACTGACAACACGGTCGAGTTTGTTTTTGGATTTGATGGAGAAGGAACTGTACAGGTGAGATGTTAAATGTAAGAATGGATTCAATGAGTGAGACATAAATCAGGGTTTAAAGACGCTTGTGAACGGCTTTTCAGCACAGCACGACTCATTTTCAGACCACAAGGGCACGCCTCCATTGCAGAAACCTGGAGAACATGATTCTCCTGAGGCTAAATGAAAAATGTTGGTAGTTTAAGCTTTTTTCTGTTAGCAGGTCCCCTTAGTTTTATGGTCAACATTTTCAAGTTTATAAAAATGTTAAACTCAATGCTGCTCCGGGTTTAATTGGCTTTAAAAAAAAAAAAAGATATGGAATTTGCTGGTTACAAAACTCTGTCAAAGGGATATTTGTTTTTATTTTTTTACCTAAGTACAGATAGTAGCATGCACTTTTTTACTTTACTCAAGTAAGGGAGCCACTTTCAATACTTCGACCAGTAAATTTTTTATTGAAAGTGTCTGTTCGCCCCCTTTGCTTATAGGTATGTTTACCGAAGTACACGTATTGTAGCGTCTTAGGGTTAAGATTTAAAGTTAGGTTTAGGGTTAGGTTATAACCCTATATCGTAACAGTTTTTAGGGTTAGGGTTAGGTTTAGTCTAAGTCACGTGACCTAAACTGGCCAATGAGGCCATTCTACAAATAGAATGTCTATATATTGATACGGCAACCGTACGGATACCCACTGCCTTTTTTATTGAAATATCTATACTTTTCATTGAGTACTGAAGACTAGTACTTTTACCACCTCTGAACATGTGCAGCCTGGTACAACAGGTTTGAGGCCATGAAATACATTAGGTTTAAAGGTTTCTTATCTTTGACTTTGGATTTTCCATCGGGGACAGCCCGGAAGCTCTGCTTGTTTGTTCCGAGTTGATCAGTGCAAACATTGCAGATGCAAGCCAAATAAAGGCCTGTTTATTAGGGCAAAGTCAATAGGTAGTCAATACGGAGTGAGGATGTGATGTGCATCACATTCGTATGTGCTCCGACAGACAATGATTAAACATTGTCACTAACAGGATCCCACACACACACACACACACACACACACACACACACACACACACACACACACACACACACACACACACACACACACACACACACACACACACACACACACAATGATAAACAGTTTTCCAAATCTATAGTGGCTGAACATTAAACTTAAATGCCTCTCACACTCTCGAGTCCTATCTTTGTGCAAGTCGCTTTGCCTTCATTTCTCTTTGACTGGCACAATCCATCTTTAGCTGCATCCCTGGTGAATAAGCAGCCTCCCTCTGGAGCTGATTTAGCATTTCTCAGAGGAGGCGCTGTACTCAGTGCAGAAATGGATGAGAAATCATCAGCATGGCAGTGTTAGCCCTTAAAGGGCTAATTACACAACAATGGCACACACATTCATGTGGTTTAATACTGTAAAATGTACAACATGTGAGCTTCACTTGAACAAATCAGGTTTTAAATGTCCACTCACTCACACATCATTAATGATATTAATCAGGGTCAGTTGTTATTGAGTAATAGTATAGCTTTTTTTTTAGAATTGAACAGCATTACAGAAAATATCTTTTTTTAAATGTCCTTTGCTTACATTCCTGTTTTTGTTTGTTGTTTAAAATGATTATATATATACATGCATTTAATCGAATATACAACTTTTAGCCACAATGGGGTACAGTGAGTTATTTGTATGTGATTTACACAAACAAAATACATCTTACACGAGAGATGAGCAACTTTTCATCACAGTATAAAAAGTGTGTTTTCAGTGTTGTTTTATTTTTGTTTTGTGTATTTTGTGAGTTTCTGGAGTCATTTGAAGTATTCCCTACTAGGGCTGGCCAATATATCGCCATTCAAGATATATATCGAGTTTTGTATTTTGGCGATATTAAAAATGACAATATCACCTATAGCAAGATACGTCTTTTTGCTTTTTACTTGTTTTTATTTATACAATCACACAGTACAAATCACACCATACAAATATTGAATACTATTCATAGAGTGCACTCTCCTTCTTTACAATTTTTCCATATTTCTGTGTCAAATATTTCATAGCTTATTTTGGATTGAAAGACTTGTTTTCATGCTGTTCTGAGAAGTATCAAAACTCATAAAAGCACAGTTAGATGGATTACTGAATGTGTCCTAACCCAGACCTTCCCCTAAACAGCCACATTACACAACTCACTCACATGTGCTGTCCCCTATTAAAGAAAAAGCCAAAAGACACACATAATGCACAGCCGTTTGTTAATAAGTGTGCCTATAAGGCATTCTTCATCAGCAAATTTAACCTAGAATTGTCTTTCTGGTCAGACTTTATTGTGTTAAAAATATCGAGTTATATCGTATATCGCAATTTTGAGAAAAATATGGAGAGATAAGCTTTGGTCCATATCGTCCAACCATATTTTCTACCATCATTTTGTGTGTTTTTTGGAGTCAGTTTGGTTTGGGGGCCACACAAAATTAATCTAAGTTAAACTAGGTTCGTATGTGGTCCTAACACTTTTTGACTCGATTATTTATTAACATGATTAATGATTATCGAGTTAAACTTTTCAACCGAGGGTCAAACTGTTCCTATGACTAAGAAGTCATGAAAGCACAGTGAACACAAACAATCATTAGTGCTAATTAAAAATCCCCAACTACAAAAGCATTAAGGAAACAAGAACCTTGAGTTTATTGTCATAAATATTCATAATATTCTGCTATAAACAGTAAACAGGGTGAGTCTAGACATCAAACAGCAAGTTTCTCAAATACAGCTATATATTTTTTTTTTATTATTTTGGCAGAACGTGCTGCAAAAAACACTAAGAGGATCAGTGGTGAGGGAACTCTAAAACAGGTGCATCGGAAACAAACTATCAAGTGACACAAAAGCTTTTAGTGGACGTGAACTGAAGAGGCGGTGGGCGGCTCTCACTTTCCTGACCTGCCCTTAGAGACATGCCCCGTCATTCTGTGCTGAGTAAAAAGCCATCACATGTCCAGATGCAGGCATGTCTGAGAAAGTGCTCCATGTGTGTCTGAAGGAGCCACGGCTGCTTTATGCACACACTGTATCTCATGCATAAAAGTCAACTTTAAATCACTGCATTGACTTCACCTGCAATGAATGACTGGTGCTACAATTACCACTTTGACACATGAAGTCGGTAATGTATGATTATTTGCATAAAGTAACTATTTTCAAACATGTGGTTATTGAAACTGAGGTCTCTGTATGATAAAACAACTACATCAACAACAACATGTGAATAAACCACTCTGGGAGCTCACCGTTCTTTCACGCGCCAAAGTAAAAAGCTTTTATCATGTGATAACGGTACAGTTGGCTCCACACGTGTATAAGTGGATTACACTGAAAAAGTGACACAATTCCTGGTGTTGCACTGCTTTCTAGCTTTTGTCTTGTTTTTAAGATGATTGTTGAGTACTTTGCAAAGATGGTGGTTGATAGCAAAGTATCAAATCTAAAGCCAATGTTAAATAAAGTAAGTGAATTATGTTGGTTTGTAACATCGTAGTTTGGCATTTGATACTATGGTTAGGTATAGAAAGGACAACAAAGGTCGAGTGGGCTCAGGGTTATAGAAGACTTTCACACTTCAAGGCTATGGCTGTGTTTGAAATTGCATACTAACATACTATACGCTATACTAGGGCTGCCAACTTTGGTCGTTTAGTCGTCTAATTGGTCGACGCAGTCGTGGTCGACCAAGATTTTCATTGGTCGACCAGCAATGGTGTCAGTTTCAATAGCGTTAAGAAAGAAAAAAAAATGCAATGCACTTATAAAGGTGACAAGGATTAAATATCAATATAATGTATTTATTGCCTAAACTATTCTATGTCCAGCAACATCTCTGTGTGAGTGTGTGCTGCACAGCAAAAAAAAAAAAAGAAAAAAAAAGCTGTTAAATCAATCCTTTTTCTGCACAAGAACATGGATTATCCTTATATTTGATACGTGGATTATGTAAATAGATCCACTACTGCACCTGTGTTTGAAGTGCTGGTTTCCCCGTGCGCTGATCTGATGTCGACATCAACAGTTCATTAATAAAAGCAGGCTTACCACTAAAACTAACGTAAATATGTCATTTGTATGAAGGAAAAAATAGGTTTTAATTGTCGGTTTCAGGACGGGCACTGATATAAATACCTAAATGTCTGTCAGACCTGTAGGTTTCACTTTTGCTTTGTCGGTTCTGGTCAAAGCTCGAATTAGGTTCATAGCATAAGCGGTCTGTGTTTAAAAGCATTTTCATTCTCCGTTTTCTTGTCTTTGGTCGACTAATCGCTATGTGTGCCATAGTCAGTCCAACTCATCCGTTTGGAGCTGAATTTTAGAGGCTAAAGGGATGTATATCACTGTAGCAAAACCATTATAAAGTGATTTTTTCATAACACTGCCCCTTTAATGAATAATAATGAATAATAACAGTGGATCCATTGTAGGATGCACTTAAAACAACCTTCGACTGGCAACACGGTTAACTTCTCCCACTCTAGGTAGACAAGGGCCAAAAAATGTTGCAATAACTGGTTTTGGATCAATAAATCGCATTCATTACAAAAAGAGTTGCTACAGCCTCCCAACTGACATCTGGAGCAAAGTGAAATACACGTTGGAGGGAGCATCAGCAGATTGAAACAATCATATTCCTTCAATTATAATAGTTATGGACATTACATTTGATTTTGATGAGAACATAATGAATAGATCCTAAGATACACTTTATATTAACATTTTAGATATGAAAATACATGTCATTATCTAATACATTCCTGTTGAGTAGTTTTAGTTACCCTGATCACAGACCCCTATCAGGGTTAACTCATCACCACTTCAAATTTAACTTATGGATCAATGCTACAGCCATTAATACTATATGTTCCACTTTAACGACAAGTAAATAAAAACCAAAAACTGCATTTCACCCAAATAATGTTTTACTTAATCAGGAGGTATCAATGTAGCTTCTTAGCGCTCAACAACTTATGTTATATAGTATTGCAAGTAGTTTCTTTGACACTCTCGTGAATAAATGAGCTTTGATTCTCAACACAATTAGTAAGTGGAATGATCCCATATGTGCTGTCATGTAGTTGACAGGGCACTAACTGTATGTCTTCCTACTCCTGATTATTCAATTTCAATTCAATTCAACTTTATTTATATAGCGCAAAATACAACAAAGTCATCTCAAAGAGCTTAATGTCAAATTCATAGTAAGAAAGAAAGAGCACAACAAGATCCACATGAACAAGCGCGCGTGTGTGTGTGTGTGTGTGTTTGTTCTATGCCGTATGCAAACTATGTGGGAGAATAGACTTTGTTCACACAGTGGGCCTTAGCACACATGATGCAACATTTGGTTATCTATTGGATTTCCACGTCAGTCTTTGACATAGAAATGCCTGACAAATAGTGGAGGGATCAGGCAAAATAAGACATGTAAAGACATAAATAAAGGTCAGTGAAAAATAAAGTCAATCATCCCATCTTGAATCAATGTCAGTGAAAGCTCCTCTCCGCCAATCACAGTGAATCTAAAGGAGTGAGATAAATATATGAGAAAAAAAGGAAAGAATGAAGGTGTAGAGGTTAGAGAGTGTCTTTGAACGGTTCGCTGCCTCTGAACTGTGGTTAAAACAGAAGGACAAGTGAGGTGGGACGGATAGAAAATGATGGAGAGCCAAAAGATAAAGAGAGGTGTCGAGACAACAGTAGGCAGGGGGCCTGTGTGAGGGGGATATTGATGGTCTCCTTCACGCCCAAGTAGCCCTTCTGTCCCACATGAGCATCAGTCAGAAGCCTCAGAACTGACCACATTGACAGAGAAAGAGGTGTCACCATAAATGACAATAATGGTTCTTCCTTTTATTTGGTCGAGAGGTTCTTGCCTACATATGAGAAATTGTTTGAATTCTGTATAATGATAAACCGGGACATGGTGGACTCACGTCAGGTCTCGTTTATTCACATAACAGGAAGTTGCCCCTGACCCCGCGTGTCCCGGTTTATCATTATAAAAGTGGTGCATTGTGGGTATGGTAGTCTACTGCTACAACTTCAATACCTGACAATACATCCCATGCAAACTAAATAAACAAACAGCAATGTATTTGAGCTTAGATTTGGTTTGGTAATAGTCAAATATGTAAATAATGTGATGCATGGGAACATTTCTCTGTGTGCTCTCTTGCCACAAATAGTATAGACCAGGGTTGGGGTCAATAATAATTGTAATCGTGTAATTGATAATTCATTAAATGATGGCGTATTTATAATTGTAATTTTAAAAATCTGTTGCTGTCGCAATCATAAATGAATTGTAACTGATAATTAACTTTGTAATTGTAATTTTCAAGAAAATTCTATAAAACTTTTCGCGCAAAACTGGGGAACCACGTTACAGTTTTATGTACAGTTCTACACATATGTAGTTAACAATGATTAAAATATGTTTCATATCAAGCTTTCCCACATTTTACCATAAGAAAAAATGAAATCTAGGGGTATACTTACACAAAAAAGGCTCAGACGCCAACACCAAAAATATTAAAACCTATATTTTCATTGATTAGGAAGCCTAACAAGGTAACCAATAGATATGAAAAAAATTAGATGATAGATATTAATTTTTAATGTATTTTACAACTGATTTAGAACCAATTATCATAGGAAATGCTAATTTTATTAGGTTATTTATTTCAGGCTCAGTAATTGTGATTAATTGTAATTGAACTTTAGAAATTGAGAACATAATTGTAATTGAACTTTAGAAATTGAGAACATAATTGTAATTGACTTACAAAAGACACAAAAGAAAAGTAATTGAATTGTAAATGGAAAAAATGCTGGTCACTGTAATCGTAACTGAATTGCAATTGAACATGGGTAATTGAAAATGTAATTGTAACTGAAAAATGTAATTGACCTCAACCCTGGTATAGACACTTGAAAATGACTGTTTGCAGCCACATGTCTAATCTGCTATTGTTTAACTGAATTTATGTGATAATAAGGAGATGACTTGGAAGTGTTCCTGAATAATTTATGTTTTAATTTGACTTAATACATTTACTGTTGGCGCACTGATTGTTCAGCTTCTTTGGAAATCTCGTCAGGTTCGATATGTGTCAGACACCTGCTCATCAGTCCATTTTATTTCTAGTCAAAAACACCTCTGAATACTTTAGGCCTGATTCTCCTAAAAAAAAAAAACAAAAAAAACTACTTACTTCCAGGTATTTAAAATGATTCTCGACCTATCAGTGGCTTTTCAATCCACACAAGGGTCATTTCTAGTAAAAATTTGGTTGAACAAATTTGTCAAAACGTGTTAATTTTACACGTTGTGCTTTGAAATAGTTGAAGACGCCTGGTTTTGTGGTAATAAGTGATGTCTTTGTACATAGCACTCACTGCAGACATTGATATCTGCCCTGAACATGGCTCTACGTGCTACCCAAAGCAATTTTCAGTTTTCAACAACTTTTATTTACGCAACAAGACAAAATCAAGCAAACCACTTCATTTGCATCCAGCAAATAAGAGTCGATCAAAGCAAGTCATTTGGCATGAATTGGAAATCTGTCTCTCAGCATGAGCAGAATTTATAATCTGCTTGAAAGGATAATAAAAGATAGAGCCAAGACACAACAAATATGACTCATTCAACTGCATGTTTTGTGGAGAACATGTTGGTGCATGACGGTCACAAACACAGTCGCTGGTGTTCTCGGTAAGAGTATAATCAAAGAAATTGTAGAGTGACTACTTTTAGAGCCACGTTAATTAATGAGTATGGATAATGCTAAAAAAAAAAAAAGCCACTGAGTGGATTGAGGTCAGGGATACAGTCTTTCAACTTTAATTCAATTTTAGCGCTAAATACGCAGGCCTTTCTCTCACATTGCAAGAGGTTTATTTGTGTCTTGTGATAATTATCGGACATTGAAATAAACTTCAGATAATTGCCTCACAGCGTGCCGGCTCTTACGACGACTTACTTCCACTTAGTGAGTCACAGAAATGCATCAGGGAAAAAACACATCAATCAATGCTACGCCGGCTGTGTTCATATTTCCAGTTCTCTCTGCAGCGTTTAAAGTTAGTCGTGCCTTGAATAATGGTTTTAATGGCAGCATTTTCTAGGTCTTTTTTTCATGGTTGTTGTGGCAGTAAGTCCGTAAAGCGTGTCATTCCAAAGATTTTAATAAAGTTTTATACATAACAGCTACTCATTGAAGACATTTCACATCTAGAAATTGATTGACTGACTGTATAAGATATGCTAACAATGTTTTTGGATATTAACTTTGGATATTCTTACATATTCACTCAATAGGCATGACAAAAATAAATAACAAAAAACAATCTGGTGGGTAGTAGATCATGTAGATTTTTGTTATCTAACCCACCCTTGTGATATCACTCGTATGATGCCTCTTGTGATGTTTTATTATAAGTTTAAATAAAGTTTGATGATGATGATGATGTAAAACATAGTTAACTATTAATTTATTGTCTCATATCGTCAGAAATCTACAGCATAAATTAATCCTGTTTCAAAAAATGACAAGAAAAAGACAGTGAGTTTTACAATAGTACTGGTAATTTGAAATGTTTTTATATATATATAAAATTGTCTAAAAAGATTAAAAGATTCAAAGTGTTTATTGTCACACTGGAGGCCACAAAAAACAAGAGCAGACAAAGAAAACAAATAAAGAGAAAAGTATAGTAACAATAATTATAATAATTTAAAAAGTAATACAGATAAATATAAATATGTACAAGGTAGAAAAGATAGAAAAGTCAAATATAAACATAAAGGAGTGAGGAACGTTTTCCTATTGTTTTAAAATGAATTGATGAATATTTCCAAGTACCCTAAGCAATATGCTCCTGTACCCCAAGGGTTACGTGTACCCCTGGTTGGGAATCGCTACTTTAAACCATTCTTTGATCTATGCATAGACAATCCTAGAATAAATTCACTCCAACTGACCTGACTTTCATGCTTTTGGACAGTGAGAGGAAACTCACATGGAGCATGTCCATAGCCTTCCAGCTGTTCTGCAGTAGCGCTAACATTTATACGATATCATATTTTCCAAAAGAGAAAAACTGAGTATGGGTTCCATCAGTTAGAGTAGCCTAAAACTGCACCCAGGTCATACATAAAAATAAAAAAAATCCTGTGACATGTGTGTGTGTGTGTGTGTGTATATGTCTGTCTCAATATGGCTACACTGTCACCACGCTCATTAATCTACTGGCTTTCCCTCAGTATGATGTCATCGCCACGGAGTCTGGCTGGTGGCCCTCTAGACTGAGGGTACCAACTCTCATTATCTCTCCTCCTGATTTATAAAGCTGCTGCACTCATATTTTACACTGGCAGAGGAAAGAAATGAGGGAGTGAGAGAGAGAGAGATGGATGGAGATGGAGCCACACAGGGAGTCGCAGTGACTGGGAACACTTGCTGATAAATCCCAACTGGACTTTTCACTCTTAAAAGAAAACTCATGCGGTCATCAGTAGGGTTGGGTATCGGTTGGGTTTTATCCGATACCAGTGCCTACTCTGTAATTTTTAAACGGTTCTGGTGCTTAAATAGGTACTTTAAAAAAAAAAATGAAACCGCATACAATTTTTTCAGGGCCAAATTGAACACAATATAACCTTAAATAATACACAAGAAACATATGGAAATAATATAAACAAAAGTATTTAAAGGTAGGGTAGGTGATTTTTCGAAAGCTAGCATGATTTTGAATGTAGCCTCCCCGACGGCTCCGCCTTTACACCCCTCCCCCTCTGTGCTCCGTCTCACTCACATGCATGCGCACAGCTGCTGCAGAAGAGGAGCTCAGCTCATCAAACTTCGTTGTGTCACGTCTCATTCAGCAGTAAGTAAACAATAAACTTTACCATTATATATATATATATATATATGTTAAAAAACATGACAAAAAAACTCTGTTTTAACTCTGTCAGCTATGACGCGCTTTCAGTGTGAGCTGGTGCATGCAAGGGATCGAGGACGAGCAGGGAGACAGAGAGACGTGATTGGTTAAAAAAACGGTTCGTTTTTTTCCATTGGTCGAAGTTATTACAGGTTTACAGATGCCACAGATGACGGATTTTCTTTGTTCCTTTTTCAGAGCACATAAGATCTTAATTTCTGTCAGGACAAAAAGACAATTTCAACCAAAAACTTAAAAAGTGTATCTGGAGAAAATTGCCTACCCTAGCTTTAAATAATATCAAATAAAACAATATTGTATTAAACTATATGTTACTGGAGATGAATATTGTTATGACTTTTTTTGTCAATAATCATTAATAGCCTTTGTAAAAAAAGAGGGAGCCATTGCAAAAGAGTCAAAGAGCCACACGTGGCTCCTGAGCCGCAGGTGACAGTGAGCTAACCAATCTGTTGCATTCCCGTGTAAATGCAAAACTGTGACTTTTAAATCTGGTGTTAAAGCTTAAGTTTAACAGTTTGTCTACAAACACGACTTGTTATGAGCTTGTATTTTCAGTTCATGTTCTAATTAAGATCATTTTTATCATCATTATTATGATTATCTATTTGAACTAAAAAATAAACATTACAAAATTTTCCACTTTCTCTCAAGTACCCCCTGAATTTCTGATTTAACTGACTTGGTGACAGTCCAATATGTAAATTATGTCAACATTTAACATCTGAAAAGGATATTGGATTAATCAAATTGCTTTTTAACTAAAAATAAACATTACAAAACTCTATTTTTTAATGTTGTCATTTGTTAATTTTCCACTTAGTCTTGTGTTACACAGTGTTATACACACACAATTTGTAACACTGTTTATTTCCTTTTTATTCCTCATTACATCTGTGTTTATATGTCTCGCCTCTAAAAAAAGGTCATCACTAGCGCAGAGCAGTAATGAGTCATCTCTTTAACAACAAAAACAAATGCTGTATTTAAAATGAAATAATAAATATGATTTTACTTCACTTTCACTAAGACCATCGCGGACAGGGGATGGGGGATAGTTCCTACATTCTTCAGCCCAAACTCTCCATGTCTGTATTTTGAAATTCAATTTCCACAGTACAGGTTACAGCAGTGAACAGTAATCAATAAATCAAATAAGAAATGTTACGAGGTGACTTGTCTGTTGTACTAGTTGAAAATAAGAGACAGATATCCAGCATTTCTGAGATAACTTTATGATTCTGCACTTAAATCTGACCACCCTGTTTTTTTTTTTTTTGGCTCATTCTTCAAAGTCAAAGCAAGGAAACAACCGTCAACTACAGAGTGACGCACAAAGTTTTACTCTAAATGTTTATCACGTCATGACGACTTGAAAAACAACTTAATGGTATAGCCCACCTGGTGTGACACTTCATAAAGAAGTGATTAGGGATCCTCCTTTTTTTCCTCTGTAGCCTAGCAACCAAAATCTCCCTCTTTTTTCCCCCCTGTTCTGCGGTGAATCCTGAAAGACAAGATAACCAACTCCTGAGTCAAAACCACTGTGAAACTGCAGCAAGCCTCACAAATGACGAACAAGCGCATAAGGCGGGAAATGAAAGGATTCATTTCTGAAAAACATACGAAATGAAAACGATGCCACCGCAACACATTTTCCCCCAGAGGCTTCTTTTAAATCATGCACCGTAAAATAAAGCCAATGTAAATATCTATAATGTACACAAACCAGTGCTCTCGCATAATCAAAGACATGCTGTTGTCATGGCAATGGAGGAAGAAAACAGAAGAAAGGCTCTCCTTCCTGTGTGCATAGATTCCACACACACACTTTTTTTTTGCTTAAAGCATATGCATAAACATAAGACCAATCCCCCATCTCCTCTAAGTCTGCATTAATGTGGTCCACTTCCATTTTCTGATAGCGAGATACCCACAGAGAAAGGAGGCTCTTTACTCGCTGCTGAACCTGTCGACTCAACATGATCTGCGCATAATATTTCAAGTGAGAGGTTAAAGCATGGGAAGGAGTAAGTAAATTACACACACTTTTATTAATTTTTATATCGCTCGGGGTCATCTCAAATAGATATTCATCATGGACTCCAAAGCCAGGTGAATTATGTGATAAATAGAAGTGGCTACTTTAACATTCAGTGAAATACCACAAATGCCTGATAATCTATAATTGAGTGGTTTTTTTTTTTTTTTTTTTTTTTTTTTAAATCTGTGGGAGAACACTATCATCTAAAACAGTTTAATACACAGCAATGTGTTGGATGTATTTGTTGGGTTTTAAAAACAAGCAGGCTTGTCCAAAGGCAACTAAAACTGTCAAAGTAAACACATATTGTATTCTTGCAGCGTTCATGTTTCTATTTTGGAAAAGAATTGGTTGTACTTGGCTGAATGACAATAAGATTTGTGGGTGATGTGGGAATAAAGTGCTGATAAAAAGAAAACCAACATAAAAAAAAATAAAAAATCCCCACTCGTCCATCAGATAGATCAGCAGCCCATGTGGATAGATCTGTAGTCATGTGCAACCACGCATGGAGTCCAACGGCTGAATACACACATACACCAACGAGCGTCCTATAATAACTTCCAACCATGTGCTTCAGTGCCTTTAAACAGGATTATATACAATCTAATAGTCGTCTAACTGTAATGGTATCACAGCACGCTTTTAAACTCTCATCTTTAGCTCTACTAGGCAGCAGTGCATTCAAAGTACCATGTTTAACAAGCTCCTCATAACATTTTATAACTAAAGAGTTTATTAGACATCCTATACATTCACAAATCACTGACAGGAGACTTGAAAAGTGAGAAATTCATGTTTTTTTTTTTTTTTTAGTATACTTTGTAACTCGTATATTAGACAATTGGGGCCTGATTAACTAGGCAAGGCAAGGCAAGGCAAATTTATTTATATAGCGCATTTCATACTCAAGGCAACTCAATGTGCTTTACATGATAAAACATTCAATTGTTTAAAATCAATAAGAACATTTAAAATCATCAGTAAAATCAATTAAAATCATCAGTAAAATCAATTAAAATCATCAGTAAAATCAATTAAAATCATCAGTAAAATCATCATTACATCAACAACATGACAAATAAATAGCAGAAAATCACTTGCAACCTCAAACCGTTGATTACCAATACATTTGCAGTGCAATTTGGTGCACATGCAGACATGGTGGAGACTGCCATATTCTAATGTTGATTTTGGGTGAGTGTTCAACATGGAGAATGTAGGCGAGCTGAGTATGCGAAAGCGCAAAATGAAATTTGAAGCCGTGGAATTGGAAGTTTTGGTGGAAGAGGCAAATAAAGTCTACAGCAAAGAAACTGTATACGATGGTAGGTCCAAAACAAACACTCATTTATTTTAGTGAACACTAGGGATGTAAAGATTAACCAGTTTTTCAATAACCGTGAATATCTTCGGCCACAGTAGGTTAACTGTGGGGGTTTTAGAACCCACGGTTTACCGCAGATATGTCTGGTGTCGCGGAACTCGGTAGGCGGAGCACTCTCCAGTCTCTCCACTCCTGGAGTTGCATCCACCAAGAAAACGAATAAATTAGGCAGTGTAGGACTATTTTGAATATCCTAAAGATGACCAGGGTGCAGTAAGAACCAGTGGGTAGCCAATATGCAAAACATGTCCGAGAAAAATTGCTGCCAAAGGCGCCAATACGTCGTCCAATATGATACAACATATTTGAGACAATCATCCCTCCTAGTTTGTGCACGTAAAGGTACAAAAATTATAAATCCACTCCACTGATTAAAGTTTCTAGAAAGTGTTGCGATTTACAAGGCTGTTGTAAACCACAAGGTGAACCCGAAGTGAAAGTAAAGAGAAAGCGCCACGTGCTGGGTAAACAAAACACGCTCTGGCTGATGCAATATAAAACCGATGCATTATTATTATTAACCATATATTGGATACGGGACAGTTTAATTTTAATAACAAATTACATTTTAAAGTAAATAGTACTATTAATTTTGCTAAATAATAATATAATATTTGTTCTCCTGTTTGGTATTTATTTAGTTTTTGTTTATTCATTGATTATTTAATACATTTAAAACTTTTATTTATTTATTTTGTTCCAAGTTCTAATGTTAATAAAGCATTTTTGAAAAGGCAAAAAAATCCATATATCTCCGTTTATTTTCATTGTGTCGATAATCGCGAATAATTGTACAATCGCAAGATTTTGCCTCACAATAATCGTAACTCCCTAGTGAACACATTGAATTCATTCAATTGTGTAAGCTCAAATAAATATAAATGAAAGTGTTACTTATATTGACTTAAAAGTGTTAATGTTTGCAAACTTGATATTGCCTTTATCCACTTTACCAAAGAATGCATTTGCCGACATGTGCAGTGTGCATTTGATTTGTCATCCTGACAAGATACATTTTTTGCTCCCATTCAAAAATTTGACATAATGAGGTCACTTTTTTCTGTGCAGTTCTCTTGACGATTTTATTTCTGCAAATAACACAAACTTCCTTATTTCTCTTCATGAAGGATCACCAGAAATCTCTCTGATATTCAGTGAGCCACAGTTGATCAGCTAACATTGCATATTAATTCGATGTAAAAAAGCAAAATAGACTGTGTTATGTTATGTTTAATGCTTGACTGATGCAATCCTAAAACTAGACTAGGAATAATGTTAAATAAAGGCATGATGATCAAACTACAAATTAATTGCATGGCAAAATTAGTCAGAATTACAAAACTTTTGTCTAATTAGTGGCTCATTTTGAAAAAAAAAAAAAAAAGTGTTGTGTGTTAAATTAGTGTGAGTGGGCGGGACATGAAGTTGACACCAATTACCGGTAAGTAATGCAGTCAGAAGTCATTTGAAGTCATTTAGTTTAATAATAAAAAAATAAAAAAATACACCAATGTTATAAACAATGACGATAACACAAATAAGACAAAGTTAAAGGGCCCATGTTATGCTAAATGAACTTTTCTGTGCTTTAAACATCATAAAGTGCTATTTGGGCACAAGTCCAAAGTGTTTTTTTTCATTGATTCCCTCAATCATTAGTTAGAGGGTGATTTGCTCCTTTCTTACTGCAGGGTGAGCCCAAACACCTCGCTCCAATTTGATGATGCGTTCCCACTTTGATGACGAATTTGAAGCGGCACTGAGCTGGAGAAGCCGCGCCTCCAGACATACGCCCACAAAAGTGAACATTTCAGCATCCTTCGCGCAGTGCTATGTATGTATTTTCTACAGTCTATGTATGTACCGACGAACGCCCCGCCCCCACGCTCTGTCACGTGTTTATAAAGCAGCATGAGCTCGGCTACGGAGTGGGTGGGAGGAGGATGGGCCGTCCTCTGGCCCTATGTCACGTGCGGGGAGGAGAAAGTCAGTGTCCCGTCTATAGACACGCCCACTCATGAATATGCATAAGTGACTCTTCAGAGGGCTAAAACTCTGGAAAACAGGCGAGTTTGGGAAAATAAACCTCAAATACTATATTTTTGGGTTCTTAGAACAAATAGAGATGGGTGAAAAATAGCATGATATGGGACCTTTAAACACGCATCAAAGACTAAAACTACGACCAATAAATGACTTTGCTCTAGAAATTCACCCTGGACGACAGTTTCTATATTACACAGAAAAATGTGCTAATAAATGCTGACATGTTGTTCTGGGCAGTTTACACAGTGAACTGGTCACCAGTAGGATTAAATACATAGAGGAATACAGAAAAAAATACAGCCATTTGCTTTCGTGGTCACCTCAGAGATTACTCTCGAAGGCACATTTTTAGAGAGCACAAGAGTAAATGAGTTCCTTGAGAAAATCCACGTGCCTCGTGTAGAACATGCAACCTCAGCAAGAAGAGGGTAGGCCACAGAGGTGTGAACGACTCTTTCTCTAAAGAGTAACTGATGCTGCAGAGTGTTCCATTTCCATCGCTATTTGTGCAAAATGTGAAACTACTGCCTACGTTTACTATCGTTGTCACTTTGTTGATGGGTTATATCTTGCAACTGGTTGATAATGGTAAGTGCATTTGTTCTAGACATTTTGTAGGCCTTTTAATTCATGCTATTGTAGTAAAAAAACAACAACAAAAAACCCATTAACAACAACAACAACAACAAAGAAACACTAGGCAAGACAGTGGGGGAAAGTCACTGCAGTAGTATCTGCCATTGTCTTTGGGCAAGACACTTCACCCACATTGCCTAGTATAAATGTAGTGTGTAAGTGAGTGTTGGTGGTGGTCGCAGGGGCCAATGGTGCACTAAGGCAGCCTTGCTTCCGTCAGTCTGCCCCAGGGCAGCTGTGGCTACAATAGTAGCTTACCACCACTAAGTGTTGAGTGCAGTAATAATGCCTTAATTCTGAAAAGAACTTTGAGTGTCTATGAAAAAGTGCTATATAAAATCTAATGCATTATTTTTTATTACTAGGCAAGACTTGTATTCGCAAGGCCAATACATATTTAGCCATTGAAAATTGCCAAAAATAAGTACATAAGCATTAGCGTTCCACAGATGGTTCCCCTCTGTGTTCATATTTAGTGCATTATTGTCTCAGGGACCAAGAGCTAAAAAAAATCTTTAGTCTCATCTGGATTAGTCAGACGTTGCTTTGAACTCAGCAGAAGGAGAATGATGAGCTGATGAGAAAAACAGCTGGAACCCATGAGAGTGCTCTGTTTGTGTCAGGATTGAAAGCTTTGAAATCCAAACAATAAAAGTCGATTTAGTGACAGGATATTAACATCAGGACAACTGGATAGAGCAGATTAGCACATTCACACATGATAGCACTGGTTAATTACATGAAAATAACAGGACCATCATAGTGTATAATCTCCTGATGAGGTAAAGGGGTGTGTATTGCCTGGCATCTGGTGATACAATTCGTATCCCGATACATAGGTCACGATACGGTACAATATATCCCGATATTAAAGTACAAGACGATTATTGCAATTTTTTGACTTACGAAACAATTAATCTGTAAACATGTGCACCTTCATTAAAATAGTATGTATGAAATATATTTTATTGGCATATTTTACACTCAAAACATTGGCTTTAACATGCCATGTGCCAACAACTTAAAATAAAAAAATAACATACAATCTGCCTGTGGGTTTTAAACCATCTTTGACTTTAGTGCAACATGGTTTTAGTGCAGTCTAGAACAATAAATAAATGCAGAAAGTTAGTACTTTCTTTGTAGATTTTATTGAAAAAACACATGCTGGTCAACATTCCCAGGTTTCAGCGCATTTCTGTGTGCAGTTACAATGTCTCCTGCAGTGGAAAAGACTTTCCTGGTTAAATAAAGGTTAAAAAAAAAATAATAAAATAAAATCGATATGGATGCATTTTGAATCAATCCGAGAATTGCGCAACGTATTATCGTGATATATCGCCAAATCGAGTCTTTGCCTTGGGATATGTGAAAAATGTGAAGAGATTGCTACACATACTCATACTCATAATAATCTGCATGCAAAATCCTCCTCATGAGTCCCCTCAACGCTGGTGTTTTACATTTACTGTTGGCTTCCGGCCTTGACTGATTTCATTAATAGCATGTAAATAAACTCCCATATGTCAAACATGCCTGGGAGTCTTCTTGTTGATCATATCTTAATACATCAGCAGCATTATATGACTCTAGTCAATTCTGTAATGGCTTAGTGGCCTTGGGCCTAATCAGGTTGAGAGGACATGTAAAATTGGTTTTGTGTAGATTTGTTCAAGAATGATTTAATCAAGAAAAGTGTGCAGCTAATGTGCTCCATTAGACAATATAAACACGAACAATAAAAAACACCTGAATGTAAATATCTAACTTTTAAAGAGCAAAAAGATTTATTTTTTTTCATGTTACTCTGTATCACAATATGAGCAGGTTTATCTTTTGGTTGACAAATCAGCAGCTGTCTTCATACCACAGCTCTGACAATGGACTCAAAATGCTGGTGTGGTAAATATTAAAAAGTAAACTGATGTTTTGTGCGTCACCAATTAACATGGTCACTATTTAAACCAAAACACCCCATTCTGGAATGGAATATGGGATAGTTTTGGTACAGCTGAACTGAAACCATTAAAAATCAACAAGTTTAAAGAAAATCAGAATAACATATTTTTTTATTAATCCCTGAGGGTAATTAGAACGGCAAAGAGCAGCGTAAAAAAAAAAAAAAACACTAATAATTATAATATACACACACACATGCAAAAAAGGAGCAAGACTACAAAAAGAAAGTGTGCAAAAAAGATTAGGTGCAAAAATAATAATAAAAAATATATAAATAAATAATGGGTATAAATAAATAAATAAATAAATAAACGTGTATACATATATATTATGTAAAGTCAAATGCTGCTCTCACTTATAATACATTTAGTGTTAAAATGTTGAAATAAAAAAAATCATAAAAATAAAAAAGAGAGAAAAAATAAAAATGCTAAATAAAAAAATGGACTAAAAAAAACTTTCATAACCCATAAAAACTAAAAAAATATAAAAAGACGAAAAAAAAACCAAAAAAAAAAAAACAACAAAACACAAAATAAAATTCATAAAAATGACAAAAAATATAAAAAATATAAACATTAAAAAAAAAGATTGAAATACTGCAGTGTGCTTGCTAACAGGTAAAGTCCTGATTACTCTTTCTGTAATGCTGATTAATGATCCAAACATGCAAATCTTTAGTCATGTCAGTGGGTGTTAATGTCAGACATGTGCTGCACAGTGGGTATCACTGCAGCACCACCTGGCCTAATGACCCAGCCTCCAACCGGTGGGTGAATGTTGGCTCGGCCTGTTACAGATCAGCTGTGAGAAGGCGGAAGTGTTACAAGATCGGGCTCTGGTGGTGGTTGTTAGTGCGTTTTGCTCCGTGCGCAGTCTTGGAAAACATAAAGTCCAGCTCATCCCAGCATAATGCTATTGGGATATACTGTATGCAGTATGACTGAGTCCATGAAGGAAACCAATAAATAACTTATTAGTTCAAACATATAATAAGGACCAGTTTGAACTCAAAGTGGGCCACAAATTTCAAAAATAGCAATTTCAACATTATTCTGCTCTATAAATATATGTAAAGTAATGGAAGTTACAGGCAATATCCAATCTTTACATTTCCTTGACAATGTGAACAATTTGTATCCAGTTTAGGAAACATTTATGGAGTGATTTTAATAAAATTGCAGGATCTTAGAAAAGATAAAGAATTATTTTTCCACAATTTGTGATTAAAAATGACTGCCATCATGTGATAAAAGCGTTGGAAAACTGTGAGCCCTGGCAAATATTGTGTATATTCATTAAATTTGTTTATTTGAAAGGGCTGACATATCCACAACTAATTCAGTAGGTACTTTTACACAATTATCCATGTTTTCTGTCATTTGACTTCATGCTGCGGGCCGAATTTAATGCTTTAAAGGGCCAGAATTGGCCCCCGGATCTTGAGTTTGACACGTATTTACGATAGGTGGTGGCAGTTTTATGTCAATGACAAGTTATAATTTGAGTTACACGCACGTACGCATGAACACACATGGCCGTATGTGATTAAAGTTAAGGAGTGTGTGATGAACACGCCACATTGATGATTTATATTTGACTATTAATAGACGCTGTTGGTGAGCGGGTGTAATTGCATTGGGATGACTGACTGTAACACATTGAGCGACGGGCGTACGTTTCAAGAGAAGTGACTCATCATGGATTGGGTGCTTGTAGTGGCGTATCTTGTATCTGTGAGACACACACTTCTGTTAGCAGAATGTTAAACATGCAGAGGAAAAAATCTGGCCAAAACCTTTTTTTTTTCTTGTTATAAAATATTAATATTTGTTCATACCAAAAGCCTCGGTATTATGTTTGATTGCATTGTATTTCTGTTTGCAATTTCCATTGCGTAACCTACCGCCACCTCCTAGCATAGAGGAATGTTTAAGGCACTGGCATAGGCATTTCTGGCTATATGCAGACTATTATATACAACAGGGGCCATAAAAGCTGAGTCCTGACAAAAAATAAAATTAATCTGTCTTTATCCCAATATGCTTATGAATTAAACCACTATCATAAGCTGTAGCTAGTGTTTTTGAGACACTGAACAAAAATAAATAAATGTCTCCATATTACTACTTAGAATTGAATATTTTTACTTGGCAGATATAAAGTTGTCTTCAGGTCAGAAATTGCTTTTGTATTATATAAAATGATGAATCTATAGTCTTGGGCAAGATTATGATCAACTGTTACATATAATACAATCATATTGTATGTTGAAGGCAAAAATAAAGTGTATTTCATTTCATTTATTCAAGCAGGGACAAGAAAACAAAAACAAAAGGAACAAAAAACTCCAACAGAGAAGAACAATCAGATAAGTTCATAATAATATATAAGATCCATGTACACTTATAACTGCAATAACATGTGTGCTCAAAAGGGAGGGGGAAAAAGAAAGACGTATTGTATCACAGCGTAGTATTTCAATGATGTGTGAAGTAGCTTTGTGTATAATAACAAACACAATGAGGTTATACCAAACTATGTGTACATATAAATGTATATACACCATTTCTACCAGTGTGACACTTTGATGACTACATTAAACATTCTCGTGGTGTATCCCCAAGGATTGTATTGGTTTGTTTAATATTAGAATATTGTATAATATGGTTTGTTGCTTTCTCCTTCAAGTTAAAGCTAAATTTGAATTCATGTGCTGCATACAAGAGGTGCACGTTTGGTGAACATTTACTGTAAAGAGGAAAAGCAAAGATGCAAATACTCCCATTGTCTAAAGTCCTGATGTTTATTGGACTATGTGAGTGAAAACATTACAGAATGCGCCCTCACTTTTCCAACTGAGGAAGAAAGTGATCAATAACAAAACAATCATATAAAATGCAGCTTTAAGATGTAGATCTATGTCACAAAGAACCATAAGTTACTCGATAAATGTTTGTCCTTGGGGCTCCGTCTTTATGAGTTCTTTTAAATTTCAGCCTCCGGCCTTCTGCTTGGTGAATAAGTAGCTGGAGATGTACCAGCTGCTTTATTAATGAATGTGCCCTCTTTTTGCTATCCCTGCCGTCTCTGTAGTTAGGCTCTTATTTTCTCCCAACATTGCTTTTTTTTCCTCTTGCAGCTAATATAAACCCCATCATGTTCAGAGGACTGTGTCCTCGCCTCACTTTTATATAAACACCCAGCTACTCGGCTCCCGCTTCACATTCAATCTGTCTCTTTAAATTCTCAAATCCTGCCAATGATGACTCCATTTTCTCCATAACTGTACTTTCCCACCTATGGCCTATTTCTGACTGCCTGGCTGTTTGTGCCCTTTGTTCGCGCTCCCATTTGTCACACATCACAGCACCTCTGCTTACCCTACAGTGAGCATTTTTTGGCGACACAATATCAGTTTCAATACGGACTGTGTGGATATGTAAAAGCATGTCATATAGGAAAATAGATGAGAAAGGAAAAGGTGCACGGTGACAAAACAGTACGCACACTGATATCTACTGATGATGAGGTAACGTTGATGGACAACAAAGCAACAATAACACAAACCCAGCAAATTAGAGTGGTATTAGTGTGAAATAGACACATGAAGTGGTTTATTAACTGTGACATAAGGATTAATAACCAGCAGATACAATCATCAGTTATAATCCCTGAGCGGAAAACAACACAGAGTATTCAAACTAACAGATGATATAAGGAAAACCAAGGGCGGACTGGTGTACGGGGACAGAGGGGATTTCCCCGGTGGGCTGCTGGGTCGGGCCATGAGAAAGAGGGAATAAACATCCTGTCAAGTATCCCATTTTGGCTGAGAAACGCTCGTATTTTACCCCTCTTTCCCGCCATCGTCCCGTATTAGTATTTTCCCGTAAATAGCCCATATTTTAATGTAAGAATAATTAAAATATAATCATATATAAACAAAAACATTCCTCTGTCTCTCTAAACTGAACCGGCACTAGCCTTGCATGAACTGCCACCTGAAACGGCCTGGGTGGCAGTTCTCACGAGATTAGTGCCGACAGCGGGAACAAACCCGGAAACAACTCAGAAGAGAGATGGATGAATGTAAAAAAACACAAACAACTTGTGTAAATACCTTGTAAACTGTGACAGAGAGTTTACCTTCCTAAACAGCAGCAGGATGGGACACAGTTACACATTCTGTTAGATTTGTTACTGAGATTTTAGCATCTCCCATGGGGGGAAGGAACGATGTAAGTCAGCATTAAATATCAGCCAATCACAAGCGCCACAAATATACACTCCTTTCAAAAAGTGTTAAAGAATGAAAAGTCTGCAACAAATGTGCCTAATAAGTCATTAGTGAATACCAAAGAACCATGAGTGAGCATGAGAAATGAAAAGAAAATATGTAATAAAAATAAAATGTAAATGTCGAACTTAAAGACAAACAATATGAAATTAACTGTAAATATGCAATGTGTTGACTTGTACATGAATTGTAAGTATATTAAATGAACAAATGTGCTTCATATACACATTTATGTTTGCATTGTAATTTAAGAATTAGGGCTGGGTGATATATCGAGATTCAAGATGTATCGAGTTTTCTATTTCTATTTGACTATATTATCACATATATAGATATATATTGTATTTTGTATTAAAATACTTGTTTTAGGAGCGGCAGCTTTTACTTCTCAGAACAGCATGTAAGGCACAGTCATTTGAAATACATTTATCAAGATATATATCATATATCACCATTTTGAGAAAATACATTGAGATATGAGTTTTGGTCCACATCGCCCAACCCTAGTAGGAATGTTCACAGCATTTCAATGTCAACAAAGGTCGGCCTACCAGATTCTAATCACATAATTGTATTTAGTGGTTGACAAGTGTCTATTTTAGATTTCCTGTACACCTATCTTAAAATATAAGGGATACTGGAGCTTGGTTGAATTGGTGGGTCAGCCACATTTTTTTGTATCAATGACCTGATTGCATTAAAATCAATACATGCTGTAAAATCACTATACTGCTATAATTATTTTACTGTAAGCTACTTAAGCAATTTCCCCCTGGGATTAATAAAGTAATTCTGATTCTGATTAAGGGTTCAAGTTAATAATTACTATGGGCTCTATTCTCCCGTCTGGACTTATGCACTTTTTTGCGCGCCTGCAGTTACGCACTTCTCTCCACGCGTATTCTCTGGTCCAGGTTCCTGACACGCCCGCCGCGCGTAAGGAGGCAAAAAGCACGTATTTGTGAATGAAGGCGGGCTGAAGGAAAGGAGGTGGTGATGTCATTTTTTTTGGGCTGTCTAGAAATCACGGAACCTGGAGTTTTCCCAATGCTTGTAAATGTCATTGAAATCCGTGAAAATCATAACGTTCACTTTTAATTTGGAGTGCCTTAATTGATAAACAATATAACAGGCTGATTTGATGAGATCATTGATCAGATCATTGCAGTGTGACTGATGCTCGGCCGCATTCTTCTGTCCGAGTCACAGTTAAAATCTCCCTCCTTGATCATCATCATCATCATCATCATCATCAACATCATCATTATCATTGTAAAGCGTGACAGAGTTAGATATGATGGAGATGGAGATATGATGAAATAACGTGGCCGCAGAGCGTCCTGCTTTAATATAGAGGGATGTTTGCAGTGAAACAGAACTATTGGCTTCCATAATATGCAGTTTTAAATGTAAATAGTTTAAAGCGACCTGAGCTGAGCCTCATTAAAATATGTGTGGGAACAGTTTGTGGTCCAACCTCATCCGCATATGACAGCTTGTTTCACTCTGTAGTGGCTCAAACTGTGACTTTTACGTTGGACATAGTATGAAAATAGTTGAATCTCTGTGACCAACGTGGACAGAAGTCTGCATCTGTCAGAGTTTAAATTAATCGTGCAGACGCACGAGTCCGTGTGGTTTCAAATGTAACTAAGTCCATATTTCTAGTGCAATATAATGTTTCACCTTATCGGGGCGCTGCACTTATTCCAGGGATAGAAGTGCGTAAGAGGAAAAGGACTTACGCACACCGGAGAATGCGTGTAAAGCCAGATTTGAATGGGAACACCCACATTTCGGGGCTGCTCCACCCACAGTGCGTAACTGGGATGAAGGCACGCAGCGACTGACTTAAGTACAGGGGGAGAATAGCACACAGCAAAAAACAGCGCCGCTGCACAGCTTTTTGGACTTACGCGCATGGGAGAATAGAGCCCTATATGATTATGGTCCAAAGCAACATCAAATGGAGTTTTCTTTTTAATCAAAGTACATGAAACTCGTGTTGCCAGCTGGCTGGCTCCCCACACCGCGCATGAAGTGGGCCGGTCTGTCAATGTCTCCCGGGCCACTTCCCCCCTCCCAGCCCACCCCTGGGGAAAACCACAACAATATCTGAAATAATCAGTTCTCCACAAAATGGAGCAAAAGCAGCAAAACTTCCAAACTGTCCTCCTCTTTTTCAGAGTCTTATGTTGGTGAGGTAAAAATCCTGTATTTTGCAATAAAATGCACACCGAAAAAAGAACAGAAATTCATACACACACACCCACGTACACACACACAGTCCATTCTAATAATAATACAACAAGAAAGGTATGCTTGTACAAGCAGACGTTGAATAGCAGTCGCAACAGTGAGGTGCAGGAATTGATGATGGGGTCACAGCTCTGGGGGAAAAAAGCTCTCAGTTGTTCTCTGCCACTGTCAGGTCCTCTGAGGCCTGCCCTCTCAGTGTTACCCAGAGACACAGGATGCTCTCCATAGAGTCTCTGTACATGTAGAGAGAGGAACTATAGTGGACTGATGATCATGAGGAAGAGGAGCCACTGTTGGGCCTTCATCAGCTTTAATGTGGAACTAACCTACTTTTACAGTATTAATAAAACCGTAAAACAGACGTGTAAAGAGTACTGATATATCTGACTCAAGTAGAAGTGCCCCTACTTCATTGAAATTGTACA
Source organism: Gouania willdenowi (assembly GCF_900634775.1). Classification (NCBI taxonomy): domain Eukaryota; kingdom Metazoa; phylum Chordata; class Actinopteri; order Blenniiformes; family Gobiesocidae; genus Gouania; species Gouania willdenowi. The sequence goes on along the minus strand of NC_041065.1, from coordinate 22,393,917 downwards.
AGTACAAGTAAGTCACACATAAAATACTCAAGTACAAGTAAAAAGTAGTGCAATTAATTAGTGCTCAAAGTAAACATTACTTTGAGTATTTGAGTAAACGTTACTTTCACCCCCCACGTGTATTTTTGGTAATAAATGTTGCCACTGTTCCCTTGCATACAGTAAACATCTCGTGTATAAACTCAAAAAAACAAAAAAAAAAAACAAATCTTCCACAATTAGAACTTAATTAATTTCCCACAAAGGCATCTGTATAAAATAAAATGTTTTGTCAAAGTGTGTAATTCTTTCTAAAATAGAATAATGCCAATGAATTCAATTAAACAAAATTATCAGGCTCTAAGTAAAGCAATGTAAAGAAATGTAACAAATTACTTTACTTCTTTTAAAACTTACTTAAAGGTAGGGTAGGCGATTTTCAAAAGTTAGCATGATTTTGAATGTAGCTTCACCGACGGCTCCGCCTTTACACCCCTCCCCCTCCCCTCTGTGCTCCGCCTTTATACCCCTCCCCTCTGTGCTCCGTCTCACTCACATGCACACGCACAGCTGCTGCAGAAGAGGAGTTCAGCTCATCGCTTGTATGGTGTAGAAACTTTGTTGTCTCATGTCTCATTCAGCAGTGAGTAAACAATAAACTTTAAGATTATATATGTTAAAAAAAGTGACCAAAAACTGTGTTTTAACTTTCAGCGGTGACGCTCTTTCAGTGTGAGCTTGCGCATGCGAAGGATCGAGAACGAGCACGGAGACAGGGAGACGTGATTGGATTAAAAAAAAAAAAACTTTTTTTTTCCATTGGTCGAAGTTATTACACGTTTACAGATGCTACAGATGATGGGTTTTCTTCGTTCCTTTTTCAGAGCACATAAGATCTTAATTTCTGTCAGGACACAAAGACAATTTCAACCAAAAACTGTCCAAAGTGTATCTGGAGAAAATCGCCTACCTGAGCTTTAAGTACAAGTAAAATTACTGATTTCAAAATATACTCAAAAAAGTAAAAGTAACACAATTACAGCACCACGAGAACTAATCCATAACTTTCACCTCTGCTGTAACATCTTAGAAGAGACTCTAAACCAGCAAAAAACAGCGCTGGCACTAGGAATGGTACCTTCCTTTCTCTGGGATTCTGTACTGGTACCAATTTTTGCTTATGTGGTCATAAATTGTAATTTGTTTAATTGTAAGATCTCTAAATTTTTTAATTTTACATATTTATTTTTCAATATATAAACCTTAACAAATATATCCAAATAACATCCAACTTAGGTCCTTTCTGTGTGGAGTTTGCACGTGGCTTCCTCCCACAATCCAAAAACATGACTGTTAGGTTGATTGGAGTCTCTAAATTGCCCGTAGGAGTGAATGTGAGTGTGAGTGGTTGTTTGTATGTATGTTGCCCTGCGATGGACTGGCACCCTGTCCAGGGTGTACCCCGCTTAGTGTCCAATGTGACCCCCGCAACCCTGAAATAGGACAAAGTGGGTCTGAAAATAGTTGGATGGATGTTTGTATTGTAACATCACAGTTGTTTCACAAATTTCTTCAACATGAAAACCCTTAATAATGCACAAATTGAAACCCAGCTCTATCATATACAGTATATTCCTATTCCTTCCCTTCCCCCTCTGGAAAAATGGTGTGATAGGGGTCCATGAAGGGCATATCAGTTTAAAACAAATGAGCAACAGAGGATGGAGCATTAAATAAAGGAAGACTATTTTACAAATTGAAGTTTTACAAAATAAAAATAAAAGTGAAGCAATCCCCAGTTGGCACCATACAAACATAAATCCCTCTGATGACTGATCAAATAAAGAGAATCTTAACAGTGCTGCTGAGCCACGTATTGCATCATCATCTTGAAAGTATACTTATTATTTAAAGCAAGTCAATACACTGCACATTAATCTAAAAGTCAATGGAGCCCTTATCAAACTCTCATGTGACACTAATGAGTGTGATTGGAGATTTGCCTTCCTGCTGTAAGAACCGACTCGCAGTAATGCAGCACAGAGCCCCTTAAAGCAGGTTGGAGGATCACACTGAAGGGAAAATAATCTGCACTGTTGCGGCATCCCTCCACCCACACACACTCCGCTTCCACACACTCACACGTGCTCGCCCTACTCATCCCTGCTGGAGGGCGAATGTGTCTTGCCACATCTTAACACATGTGTTTATGTATTTCACTCTCATTATTCATTCCCCATACTTTGCTTTGTTGTTGTTATTTCTTCCTATTCTGAATCCATTCCCACATTGTTTTCATTTCTGTCTATTTTCTCCTCCAACAGTTTGTGTTATTACAAATCATGCACCTGCACCCATTCGTCCACCCACGCACACGGTTGGCAAGGGGCGAGTCCCCGACAGGCGGTTTTGACGTGGGGTTATGCAAAGAAATACAAACATTCGCATCATGGCACCACTGTCTAATGCTGTCTCCATGGCAACTAAGAGAGCAAGGCCCTGTGATGCAGTGTCAAACAAACAGGATTTTAAACCTTAGAAAAAAAAAACAAAAAAAAACGGGGGAACACAGAAAGACAGCATTTATTCTGGCATATTGTGGTTTTACCATTTAAACTCCATATTAAACTACTTTTAACCCTTTATTATACGTATGACATTTAGAGCATTTTATTGCTTAATCTGTAACCCTTTTTCACTTTGATGAAGTTTATTTTATAAATCAAACTTTCAAACAGCTCAAATTATGGTGATTTAATCACGCCTGTGTCATTAGTTCTTCCAGACTCAAGGAAAAGATTTCTCATTAACATTTTAATGCTCTCAGTATCAGAATTAACCGTAAGATGAATTTAATTAGTTGATGTTTTTTTCTTTTATACATTTTCTCAAGTAAAAAAAATTTAAAAAATAAACAAAAAAATAAATGAATAAAATAATAATAATAATAATAATAATAATAATATTAATAACAATAATAATAATAATAATAATAATAATAATAATAATAATCTAACAACTGGTTTATAGGAGGGTTTGCAGTTAAAAAGAAAATTGATAAAAACTTGACATCTGCAAAGTTTGGGGTTTATTCTGACTAATCCAACATTCAGGGCCAACTTAGGAGAAATAAATGACCCACCAACTGTGTATTCACTCGTACAGTAAACCCTGCTGGCAAAGGCTTGTACTGATGCTACAAATAGATACAAGGGCCAATTTGCTGAAATTAGAACTGCTTAGCAAGATACATGGGAAAATTACATCCATTAAGCCAAATGCATTGGTGGGTCCTCGTGCCCTTAGTCAGCTAGAATAAATCAGCAGCCAAACAATGGTTGAGTTTTATTAATTTTTTGTGATAAATTAGATCAATAAATTAAATGTAATTACACTTAAAAAACAAAACAAAAAAAAAAACAATTCTATTTAAAATCATATTAATGTTATTCTTGTTTCTGCTACTCTAGATTATAGTTTTTTTACTTGTCTATATCTAGAAGGAATAATTTCTCAAGTAAAAGGTGTATTTAACAGTGGATATAAAACTCTATATTATTAACTATTTATAGTTACTATGGTAACCTAGTGCAGCAGGTATTTAGGCTTTGATGGTTAAATTGTGAAATACCTCCCACTGACTAACTGTATCTCACCAGCTGATGTAGAGGGTCTTAGATTTGAATGGTTAAAAAGTAGTGATGAAAGAGTTCAGATATCATCATTAAAGTAGCAGCGTTGTCAAATGTATCTGTCAAGTAGCCAATCCAAGCAGTGTTTCCTAAAGCAGAATGTGAAGGCTTTACCTGTGACCCAGAGGCTGGGTTTTGGCACAGACAGGGAGCAATGCAACCTTTGGACTGCTCAGGGACAGAAAGAGTGAAGGAGAGCTTTAGTGTCGATGGGTTAAAGTCATAGACACACACTACGAGGGAGAAAAGAGAGGGATGCTGAGGGAGAAAAAAGAAGGCTTTTCATCTCTTGTTTCAGTTCAAGAATCACCATCGGGAGAGAAGCCTGTACTGAAGAGACAGCTGTTCACAACACCCAGTGTGGTTTCACTTAGGTTTATGTGATGGAGTCAGGAAGACCCTGACTAAAGTCAAAACTATTCCCTCAGTAGATCCTTGTATCTGCACACCCAATCTTACACTCTCACCCTCTCCAACAGACACACTCACGTCAAGGACTGATGACCTACATGATGGCACACTGCTGATGGGTGATTCCATGCAACGACCTCGACCACCATCTGTGTCTGTGAATGAACATTGTCCTGCCCACAGTTTTCATCCATGTCAGGTGCTGAAATATAATTTTGGCTGTAGAACTGTGACAACAACGTAACCTGATGCTGTGCAAATCAACACAGGCGGTAAAAAATCACTCGGAGAGCGCAGATCTCCGCCAAGCAGCTCAAGCTCAGGATTACCATGACTACCTGTCAACATTGAGCTGTGTTACCATGACTACCTGTCAACATGTTGACTCTGAGAGAACCTATGACATCATCAACAAGAAGTTCCACAGTGTGGATGGGAAAATTAATGGAATATATCTATACATTTTCTTTTGGAAGCCAAAAAATTTCATCCAAATCCATTCAATTGAATCTTAGAGTCCAATTAGATCTCTACAACTTTACATATAATGCTAGTTTTGGGGTATAAAGACCATAAAAGTTATTTTACACATATATTTAACCGTTACACCCTTGAAGTAGATGGTTGAACTGATTTTAGAACTGCCTTAAATCTCTGTGACGTGGATTCAATGAGGTGCTGTTAATAAATATAAGAGATTTGGTTCATATTGATAAAACAAAATCACAAAGTGGCAGCAGATTTGGTCGCTCCAACTGCAATGTTTGAATATTCTGTCTCTGGGGACTATCCTGCATGTTGATGGCCATTATGAAGATGGCTTCATAATAGTTAAAAAGACTCAGAGACGGTCAACAAAAATAACCCTGTGAAGTTCAAACACTAAATCCAAATATCATTTAAGGTAATAGTCGTTTGTGACTTTACCTTTTCTATATATGCTCTTATGTTTTGGACAAAGAGGATGTTCGATGTTAGCTTTTTGCGGATATCTGCTATGCTGAAATTGCCCAACACTAACTATTTTTTAGGTCACATAATATAAATCTCCATGGAAATAACAGGTTAAGGCTACTTTTAATGTGTTGCCCCACTGGATGTATTACACAAATAAATACCATTTAAGCAAAATAAGAATTTTTCTTTAACTTCAGTCATGGGAAAAGGGCCACATTCAATCAAATTATGTTATCTCAAACAACAGCACATGAAACATTGTTTTAGTTGGTCTTTGCAAACTGTTGCTCTGTTTCCTGTCAGTTGACTGTAGTGTTAGCCTGTAGGGGTCTCTGCTGAGCTCCTTTAAGGTTTGCCGTCAAAGGGTTCTCTGCTTATGAGTGACTGCTTGAGTTACTCTCACCTGTCTATTAATTTCCAAGATTACAGCAGGTACTCATGTCCATCTTTACGTTTCTATTCATTGAGTTGCTGCCATGTGTTTGGCTGATTAGCCATTATGACATGCGTACTTGATAAAGAGTGCTTAGCATAAAAACACATGGATGAATAGTGATGAATAGATTAATGTGTGAAATGAACTCATCATTACTCATGCCTACTTGTCTAAACAGACGGTTGCTATGTTGCAGTATCCTTTCACTCTTTAATAAATGATACTCTGTTCCAGCCGATAGGATTTGTAGCTAATGGTGTTGGTATTGTTTGCGAGCCTCGATGTTTGTCAATCCTTGACTGTTGTCAAAAGCTTCTGGGAATCTTTTGTGCCCTATGTCCACAGTACTTCAAACAGTTCCCTCATTTGCATGCTTTTGTGTGTCTGATAATGCCCTATTCCTCAGTCAGAATGTGTTCAATTAAAGAAACACTTGCATCAAAGACATGGTCAGATGGTGAGATTATAAAAAAACCACTCACCCTAGCTATGATAACCATCAAAAGGAGAAAATGTTATTTATATTCCTTTAAAATGTGACAGCTTTGCTTTTAACAGCTGCACCTGTCACAGTTTTGGATTTTGCACAATGGCACCAGCCCAGTAGAACAGGCCACCTAACATTCTGTCATTGTCAGATGGGCTTGTACAAACAGGTATTTATCTTCTATAAACAGTATGCCTGCATAGAAATGCTGGAACCTAACGCAGTTTACATCTGGGAGAGGAAGCCAGTCAATCACAAAGCAAACACACAGATGAAAAACCAGTCAAACATCCATTCCTACCAATGGCAAAAAAAGTTTTAATACTGTGTGTCTTGAGAAAACCACAACAAGCATGAGAGCCAAGGAGTTTGAATGACATATCTCTGTTCTTTAACCTGTCACTGAGAATCCCAGAGCTTACATGGTAATAAAGGCATGGGGTGGATGGCCATTCTAACGGTTAGTTATGATTACCAGAGCAAAGAGACCATCAAACCATAGAAGCCATAATATTCCAGCTGGGCTTTGTGTACAATACACAAACTATCATCAATCAAGTTTAAAATCAAGGTAAATATCCTGAGGTCCTTTGGTTTACTGACTTTCTTCTTTGTCTTGGGAATTTTTACATTGTCTGCGATCCTTACTTAGGGTTTTATTTAAATGATTGTCTTTTATTTCTGATGATCAAGCATATAAAACAAGGCATGTTACAGAAAAGTACTGTACTGTACATGGAATGCTCTTCCAAGACAAATTATTTAAGAAAATAAATTTAGATTTAAAAAAACTACTGAAAGAAAATGTATTAACACGTATTTACAGTATGTATAACCAAAGCTATTGAATACAATTAATTAGGGAGAGTTCGATTAGTGTTATGTGATCTATAAATGTATATGTATATTGATAAATAACTGTACATGTAAATAGACATAATGTAAATGTATATTGCTAAATAAGCAAACATCTGATGTTAAAAAATCTGTATGAATGTCATTTTTGTTTTGTCTTTTAGTTGTTGTTTGTTTGCTTTGTTGTGTAATGTGTTATATGTAATTGTATATTGCACAAATAAGACAATTGTATTGGGTGTGGACTCCAGGAAGAGCATCAATGGCTGTAGCCAAAGCTAATGGAGAAGCAAGTAAAAAGATACAAAGGTTTATTTACCCATGGAGTGGTTTGTTACATTGGTAGCCAACAGCATTACAGATTCAAACAAGTGGCCATGGTTTAAATTAAGATGCACAGACTTCAGTGTCCTGCGATCCTGAATAGAATAAGCAGGTACAGAAGTTGTTAGGATGGGTTTTTAATGGCCTGTCAATTAATACAATTTGAATATTCCTTCTTATCCTGATGTACTTGGTAGGAAAGTATATTCCAGCTGACACATAATAACTTCGGCACTCACAACACATCAGAACAAGCCAAAATGTAACCTGAGAAAAATTCACGCAACACCATGCAAAGTGCTCCAAAAAACTGGTGACTGAATCTATTAGTTTCTGAAAAACAATTCATGACATCTCTGTGTGTCCAGTTCCCAAATCAGTAATATTGTTACTGCCCTAATGTGAATCAAGCAGCCTACTTGATAAACATGTCAGCTCAATGTTTCTACAAAGTGTTTTTATCCCTACCCCAATAGCACAATATATAAAAAATATATATATTTAATTTAGCTATAACAGGTAAGCTGTTTGCTTTAGGCAATGTGATTTACATCGATGACAAATGTACAACAAATGTGTGTGTACTGTAGAACAGTGGTTCTCAACTGGTCTCACCGTGGGACCCACATTTTACCACGGTCATTAAATCGTGACCAAGTTTTTTTTTTTTAGAATTCAACCAAACAAATTAATTCTTTCTAAAATAGCTGTTGAAAACACATGCATATAATCTTTTTTTAAAACATAAATCTATATATTTCCTGGTGTAACATACATTTCACAGCATGCCTGTCAAAAGAAAAAATTATTTCAAAATAAAAGACAAGTCCAACATGAGAGATATTAAGTATTCATTTATTTTTGACCAGCTGTCCGCGAACCACCCAGTACAGGTCCGTGACCCACCAGTTGAGAATCACTGCTGTAGAACACAACCTTTGCATATCTATCTATCTATTTTGTTGGCTCTTTCTGAAGTCTATTGGTCAACCTACACAGTGACAGAGAACCTAGAGTGAGACAACTAGAGTGTTCAGTGGTATGGCTTCAGCAGGTTGAATAACTGGAGTCAGTTTGTCATTAAAGGCAGCAATCCTTTGGCTGACTTCCACGTATACAGTACGAGTACAGACTGCATCAATGTATTACATAGTATGTCTGACGCACGGAGAACAAAGCTCTACTTAAACCAAGGGCTTCCTATTTACGAGTAATAACTGGAAGGATACGATAATCAGAAAAAGGTTAGGTGTTCAACACAATTGTTCACAGATTAGTGTTGACGGTAATTCCTAAAAACACAGTAGTACTAATGACACAGTACACAGCCAAAAACAATAGTAGCATCATCTATAGCAGTGGTTCTCAAACCTGGCTCAAGGCCCCCCTTTCTTCTATTTCTGAATCCAAGTACCGCCCCTTTGTTCAGCTACAACATTTTTATCTGAATACTGTGTAAAAACAACTATAAAGCATAATGATAGAATGAGTGATAACACATACACATTTTAAAGAATCTCATTTTGTAAAGAGGTGGAATGAAACAGTATTTAGTGCCTCTTGAATAGACGTATTTCTATGTTTTTTTTTTTTTTTATATCACTTCCGGTAAGGCTGAATGATTACTTGCAATTGCGATATTATCGCAATATCATAAAATGCAATTTTCTAAGCACTAGGCCTACAATTTTTTTTTTTTAATTTTTACCAATTGTTTAAAGCAGATATTAGTTCTCCTTAAGCAACACGTTTGGTGTTCAATAATTGTATTGATGATAAAAATTGTTCTTACTGTTTATGATGTGCTAACTTATAGCACTTCATATTGACCTGATGTTTTATTTCATTTGTATTTTCTATTATTTGTAGATTGACTAAAGTACACATCAAAATTTCCCCCCTGATGGTCTAAACTAAAGGTGTCAGCAGCCCTGGGGTCTCGTCTCACATACACAGGAATGGAAACAGTCTGTTAAAAACAAACAATAAATGACTTTATAAAGCCACTTTGTTATACATAAATGCCATAATAATGTAATTGAAACGAAAATACCTCAAGTTGAGGGCATTGCTCAGCAATTTTTTAGGTGAGATTAAAAAAAGAGATTAATTGGATGAATTAATCACAACGCATAACTTATTAATCACACAATATTTTAAATCTATTGATAGCACTAGTTTAGATTGCACTAGTTTTAAATAAACAATGTGTACAAAAAAAATGCAACTTTAAAATTGAATTATAATTCAAAAATAACCAAAGATCTAAAAATGTACCAAAGGCTAACTGAATAAATACACTATTACTGTTACGGTTCGGTGTTGGTGTGGACCCAAATGCAGGGAAAGAAGGAGGCAGGATCGTAGCAAATCGTTCCTGGAACCAATCCATGTTTTTATTCCAAAATCAAAACTTAAATCCAAAACAGGGGAGTAGGAACAGGGAGCACGACCAGACACGAGGAAGGAGCCAACTAACCTGACATCACACACAACGTTCCCACAGTCATACTGTGTCCAAACACTCAGCTAAAAAGTGGAGGAGGCCTGATGGGGAAAGGGCCACACCTGGGTGAAAACACGAGGGAGCTAATCAATCACCAACCAAGCACACAGACATCACTGAGGGGGCGGAGCCACAAACAGGAATCCCTGAAACACAGACAAGAGTTAACACAAACCAAATAAACAAAGACAGAACAAAAAGAGGACCCAAGGGTTAAAATAAACAGAACCTAACAATTACAGAGTGCTGAGCCTGCATTTTAAATGTAAATATTACCGACGATTAGGTTAATTTAATCGTGGCAACCAAAATCGTGATCACGGTTAAAATTCGATTAAATGTGCAGCCCTGTTATGATGATTATCATGTTTAACTCAAAGTACACATCATAAAACCCCATGTTTTTAACGCTTTTATTTGTTAATTTCCCACTTTCTCTCTCAAGTAATCCCAGTAGTTCCATCACCCCTAGGGTACACATACCCCCATTTGAGAAACACTAGTTTATCGGAGGTAACTTCAAGGAATGACATCCCGTGCATCTAAAGAAGCATGACCCAGCTTTAAGACAGGCTGCGCATCTGTTTAAATATCACGAGCAAACACACAGTGTACGTGGTCTGTAGCCCAGCAGTGTGTTTTCTGTTGGTAGCTGTGGTGATAGAGTCTGCAGTGCAGCAGTGAAACATGTACATCCAGTTAAAATAAAAAAAATAAAAATATATATATATATACTCCTAAATGGCTGCAGTGGCTCAAGGCTGAGGAAATGCCACCCAATACTTGAGGAAGAGGACAGCACTGGAGACCAGTGTTTCCTCAGGAGAGAGAGAGATTGTGTGTGCTGACGTGTGTGTTCACAGCCACAGTCAATAGATGATAGTGTCGACAAAGGAAACACACACACACACACAGACACACACAAAAGCACAAACTTTAATGTGCACATGCACTGATTCTTCTCGAGCAGAGCACTTGAAGCAGTTCATTGAGGAAAGCCCATGTTCACACACACACACACACACACACACACACACACACACACACACACACACACACACACACACACACACACACACACACACACACACACACACACACACACACCACACACACACACACACACACTTCCTCAACAAGGACAAACAATACAAATTGACAGTGATTTGTGCCAATGCCAATCATGTTCCTGCCAAACAGAAGTATCCATAACCAACACATATGGCCCAATACTTAGAAAGAGCTATTTTAGGACGCTGCAGCAAAATATGATTAATTGCAGAGCCCCTTTTTATGAACTGATGGAAGCTCCAAACATCACTTTGAATACACATAAACACAGATCGTCATGTGCAACATAACATCCAGTTTCCAAGTTCTATTAAAAAGTCATGTACACATTCCAAAAAGGGTCAAAAGAAGCCCAAACTGTCAAAGCAGAAGAACAGCCTGGAGCCAGAAAGAGGAACTTACCCTGCACAGAGTTTATAACTAGGAGGCATCTGAGAGCAGAAGCTTCTCCGTCATCAGGCGACAGCAGAGGATCACCCAGTCATACAACGTGCAAGCAAGTGCCCGATTAAACACTTCCTAAAGCTCTTCCCTCTCATCTATGATCCCTCGTTTCCCTTCATTTTTATGCAAATGTCAGTAGAGAGCAAAAGACCAATGTCTAAAAAGGGGGAAAGTAGGGAGGGAAAACGACAGCGGGATGTTCAGTCCTCATCCACAGTGACGAGTGGCAAGCGCACCGTGAGGACCCCTCCACTGCAGCAGAGCAAGAGCAGTGCACAGCAAAAGATGGAGAGAGAGAGAGAAAGGAGAGAGAGAGGAGAGAGGGAGGCAAAACAGGCATTTACTGCTGCTGGTTCAACAGCATGGCTGGATGAAAAACCTGGGACTGGAGTCTGAATCCTTCCTAATGACTTCGGGGAGAAGTATCCAGAGAAGGAGGAGCGGATTCTGGAGACTCGTGAGTTGAAGGTTGTTTTTTCTGCTATATACCATGCAGATTCCTCCACTATCAGCTCACATTTCCCCATCATCTCTTCTCTGCAGTTGCATCATTTCTCAGCTTCCAGACTAATAAAATGACATCATATCAGGAGCTCTTTTCCACCGTGCTGTGATCTCACCATGAGTCAAAGATGTCGTCAAGATAATTTGTTTGCTTTGTCTTTGCTTTTTTCCACTCTTAAACGGTTTACAAGTCATCATGTTACTGTAATGAAGTTGCTTTTAAGAGTACATTTCTAAGTCAGTAGTTTGACTTGTACTTAAGTACATTGATGTAAAGTATTTTTTTTACATTTCTACACCCAACCAATACTTAGTAAATTGTCTTTTTTATTTTAAAACGATTAACGGACATTGTGAAACTACAAAAAAAATGAAATGACCCGACATCAATCAAATGCATCACCTCATATCCGACCAATCAGATTAAACGTAATGCACGGTGCCAAAAGAGCATTGAATACCAGTTATTTTCTCAGTTTTAGAGTTCATAAAGTTAGTCTGACCATTTTTTTTTTTTATTTTGAATTGAATGAATTGTTATTTTATTTTTAAAACATTTGTAAATTTTGACAAACCTTTTATTTTATACAGATGCCTTTGTAGAAGTTCCAGTTGTGCAAAATTTTGTACTTTTTTTTTTAAGTTTATACATGAGATGTTTACTGTATGTAAGGGAAACGTGGCAAGATTACCAAAAAAAAACATAATGGGGTGAAAGATAATCGTTACTTTTACTTTGAGTACTATGTAATTGAGCTACTTTTTTACTTTCACTTGAGTATTTTATGTATGACTTACTTGTACTTAAGTACAATTTCAATCAAATAACAGTACTTCTACTTGAGTAGGAGATATCAGTACTCTTCACACTTCTGCTGCCAAGCCATTTTATTTACTAATGAACTGTGAAAGTATTATGGTTACATAACTGAAGGCTCACTTTTGGACACGCTATCACGCACATGCTGAATTCAAACATGTATACACTTAATGTTTTACATGCAGTCATCCATCCGTCAGTCTACAGGACCAAAGTATCTCCATTCTGCAGTCACATTGGAAGAGGCTTTTAGTCGGAGTCCTACAGCCCCAGCAGGACTCAAGGTCGCCCTGCAGCTACATGCATGTCCGTCGCCCAAATCCCTCAATGATTTACGGTGGCTGACATAATGGCGCAGCTGTCATTTTAGATGTACAGTCTCGGCCAAGAGAGCCCGCCCGGCCAACCTCTGTGCAGTCGACCAGTGCTCGAGCAGGTGGAGATAAAGATTTATGGAGCTGTTAAGGGGAAAAAAATGCTCCTCTCTTTCAACTGACAAGAGAGCGTATGCATAATAGTGATATTGTTTATCGTAAAATCAAGTGGAAAACCATACAGAGAACAGAGGGAGAGGAGGGTTTCACATGGACAAGGGGATGATCATTTTATGCCTTTGGAATGATTTATTGTGTTAAACTATAAAAACTACAACAATAAGCCTTTTCACACTCTGGACCTGTGCATGCGTGTCGGGGGGGTCATAGGTTGAGAAGGATATAAACGTAAATGAGCTAGTTTACTCTGTTGATATTTCTAACCTAACAGTGTTTTTAATGTTATTCCAGAGATTGTTAGTGTTTTAATAGTGTTCATATTATTAATATTACACATATTAGGACTCGAGGAGGTAACCAGGGTTTTCCGCTGATGTCACTTTCGGCCGATCCAAGCACTTTTAAAAACCGAGGGAAGCAGCTCAGCAGCAGTATGGAAGCAAGGCAGTCCATGGTGAATGAAAACACAGGCTACCTGCGTCTCCAGCGGGCGGATTAGGACCCCACCCGGGAATGATGCAAGTATCCGAGCACTGTTGTAAAACCGATGAGAGAAGCCGAATCAAAGTGACAGATCTCCTCTAATTCCACACTCCTCTCCCAAGCTTTCAACTTTTCATTGTTATATAGTTTCTGTATTTACTTTATTGTTGTTGTTGATTTCTTTTTCTGACTTGTGTTGTGGTTTTAACAACTGTAAAGTGTTTTAGAGTTTTTGAAAAATGCTTATAAATAAAATGTGTTATTATTATTATTGATGAGACAAGCGAGATTTCCAAGTGTGAAAAGGACAGTATGAGTTCTCACTGTAAATTTACAAGGTCCACCATTCACTAACCAGGTCCATGATTATTTTTATTAAGCTATTATTTTAGTTCAATTTATACATTTGAAGGAAGTGCACAAGATGGACAGGTCGGTAAGCGAACTAGAGTAACGCCATCAGCTGAAACAGTTTGAAAAGTCAGGAAAAACAGAATTTTCAGCTCGTGTGCATGATTAGCTTTAGCAGCTAACTAGGTCTTTCTGCCGACACCATGTTTACGCAAAAAATATTTCACGGAATCAACTCTCTAGCGGGTAAAATGATCTAAATCTCTGTCAGACTCTCTTTTTACATCGTCAGCCATGGCGAGTTTATCCCTCTTAACCTTTGACCTAATGCGGAAGTACTGAACCAGTGCGAGAGTGTGAAAAAGCTTATTTAAGAGCTGTCATTATGTTGAGTCCTCTGGTCCTATTGAAACCAGAAACCTTTCCAATTATATTAAATATACATACTAAAAATTGTATTTTAGCTTTTGTTGAAGTAACTCAAAGTTATGAGTAAATTTCATTCAGATTTCTGCTTTATTGGAACCTTCATCAATCTGATTTTATGTTTAGTTTTATATTTTCTGCCAGTTTAAAACTGTAGTTTAGTTTTTAAACAAGGTAAAATTTTATTTTAAGGTTACTACAAAAAGCAATTTTCATTAAACCATGGGATCAGGTTCAAAGCGAAGTGGTGGCCTATAATAGTTACTGAAACAGACTTAAAAACGGAGGGTCAACGGTTCGAACCCCACAGTGCGTCATTGCTATGGGGCCTTGAGCAAAGGGTTTTCTGCTCCTCGGTGCTGCAGCCTCAACCACGGAAGGAAAGGGAAAAAGATTATAGTATTGTGTTGGAAAGGAGCAGTATTTTACCTTTAAGTTATACAAATATTGAGTTGGAAAAACTGAAAACTTTAGGTTTCATGCTGAACAATTCAATTATTGAGTCCATGTCTATTAAATCAACTGTATTAATCTAACTTATCCACTTAATTTAACGGAACTTAACTTATGTAGGTTTTACCCATTGAAAAAAATTCAGATATGTTGGTCCAACTATTTTCTTTTCTCAGTGCACCTTCATTAAAATGGCTTAGTTACTAAAAAAGCACCAGTAGGGAAATGTAATCCACTATCTATCTATACACGTGCTTAAGCTCATTTTATTCCATCATCTATCTAGTGCCAAAAGAGGGATTTATATAAATAAAAAAACACAGCAGGTATTTTTTTTAATCATAAAAAATATGACTTCTCTAAAACCACAGGTTTTTAATTGTGTATTTAAAAAAAAAAATCTCCACACAAGCTGTCAAGTGGACTTACCTCTCTGTCAGATCGTGAAATCTCACTTTTCCAAATGTTATCTTTTGCATTTTATTCAAAACATCCATTAAAGCGATTAAAAAAAATACAACTAAATGATATGTGTGCTGAAGAGAAGGTGATTAAACTAAACAAGTTCACAATGACTAAACCAATATTTTATATATATATATATATATATAGTCACATTTTTTCTCTGAAACCTTGAGTTTCCTTCACTTTCATGCATCTTAAGATCGTTTTTTGAGGGATTTATCCCTGAGAATAAACATCTCTCTACAACAGTGTTTCCCAACCAGGGGTACGCATACCCCTAGGGGTACGTGAGCACATTACAGGGGGTATGTGGAAAAATTAAGAATTTATTTCCAAGATAATAATTTCATAAGTCCATCAATAAAATGATACATGTGCGCAATGACTTGTTTTTAAAGTTTAAATGCCTGTTTAAAGGGGACATCTTCAAAGAAGCTCCTTTGGTGGTAAATGTCATAAAAACTATATATAATACAGGCAGGTTAATTATATGTTTTGTATTTATTCATTTATATTACTTATTATTTTAATTCTTATTTTTTAAATTTTTAATTTCAACTTTATTGTTTTTCTTTAATAACAATATAATCACAGTATATTATTTACTGTCACATTATTTCTTATATTTATCATTTTTATTGCCTTGAAGGCAACATCGTTTTATGTTTAATTTGAGTTAAATAAGAAAATAATTCCTGAATATTAATTGTTCAATTTCAGAAGATGAAATAAAATTATTTGCGTTGAATATTCAGTTGTGTTATGTTCTAGAGAATTATGAACACGTATGAGTGAGGGAGTACTCATGATGTGACAGAAAGTCTCAAGGGGTACACAAGACAAGAAAGGTTGGGAACCACTGATCTACAACACAAGCTCTTTAGTCGTGATAATGTGACAATATTTGACCCGAAGTTAAGGTACCTGAATAATGTCCCTTTATACTTTAGCTAGAAGTGACAGGACCTCCTCCTGAGCCATGGAGGCCATTATACAGCTGCTTTATGAGGGCTAAACAGTAAATTGACTTTGACATGTTGGATCTCCTTCAATCTGTTTTACCTGAATTCACCTTCCAGTGTAGTTTACGATTACAAAGCTTTTTTTTTTGGTGTTCTACAAAGTGTATCTTGTTTTTAGCTCCTGTGTAAACAAAATGATGACTTTTAACTCCACACAGTATTTATTAAGTTAAAAATTACACGATGCACTGTATCAGCAGTATTGTGTCCATTACCTGCACAATGTTAACCCAGCTAAACTACTGTGACATTAAATGTATCCGAGAGGAAATATTAAAGTCTATCAGACAAATCAAATCCAGACTTAATCTAATTTTGTGTTCATATTCCAGGCAGATCTGGCCCTGCTTGCAGCTGGAATAATGGCCTTCCTAGTCTATCTCCTTTCTCTGATCTCATTTGCTTTTTTTTTTGTTTGGTTTGAGGTTTATGGAGATGACGTGTGTTGTTTTTTTTTTTTTTTTTCTTTTATCTGTTATGTATCCCATCATGCTCTCTGCAGAGCGCCCTGCAGTGTCTGGAGGGATCTGTCACTTTCAAACATCCTCTGGTCACAACAGTGGTGAAATAAAAATTTTTTTTAAAAAAAAGCAGCAAGACCCCTGTGCATTTTTCATGCTGCAGACTAATTCATATGGCCTGCCACCTACCGATTGATTGGGTCAACATGGGGCTTGATGAATGACGCCTGGTTACACCCAAAGAAAAGAAACGTGCTGAATATGCCGAGTCGCAGCGTTTGTAGCTGAGTGAAGCACGACACGGGACTGAGCAGGTGATTACCGGGCTTAAAAGACTGGTGTGATGGATTTTCCTGAACGTAATAGCATAACCAACTAAGACAGATCTGTGAGCACAAGCCCCTCGTCAGAACACACGTGTGTATTAACGGAGCAGGTTAACAGACATGAAGCCCACTCCAGAAAAAAAATTAAAAAAATCATGCACACAATACGCATACAGTACAATGGTATAATGATTAAACACTATGTGGTCATTGTGATTTCATGTTTTTGTTCTGTTGCTTGCTTCTTACACTGGCTGCATATTGTTTTCTTAAAGGATACCTGTAATATTCATGCTTACATTGTCAATTATGTTTTATGTATATTTTAATAAACATGATACATGCACATTATTCTAAAAAACACCTTAAAAGTACCACTTTTCTAGCCTATTTTATTCTATAAATTCTAATCGATGGGAACCCACATGTGACATCACAGGCTACAGTTGATTATAGGGCAGAGTTTTGCAGTCGCTACCAGGGTTGGGGTCAATTACATTTTTAAAATTACAATTACTTCTTCAATTACCTGTGTTCAAATACAGGTCAACTACGATTGCAGTGACCAGCATTTTCCCCAATTACAATTTCCAATTATTATTTTCCCTCTGTCAGTCAATTACAATTACATTCTCAAATACTCAAATCAAATTACAATGAATCACAATTACTGAACTTTTAATGAATAATTCCATAAGACATAACCTTCCTCATGTGTTAGCTTGCTGTTAGCATCTCTCATGATAATGGGTGAGTTTTGACCCATGTGTTAAATCAGCTGTATAATACACTAAAAACATTATCTATCATCTCATGTTTTGCTCGTCTCTTGGTTACCCTGTTAGGTAACCAAGAAATCATGAAAATATTAATATTTATATTTTTGGTGTGGGCGTCTGAGTCTTTTTTGTGTCAGAATACCCCTAGATTTAAAAATATTTTTAAATGATAAAATGATCCTCAAAAGAACTGACAAGAAAAATTCATATGAAACACATTTTAATAATTGTTAACTAGGTACGTGTAAGCCATAGAACTGTAACATGGTTCTACAGGTTTGTGTTTAATTACATTTTTTATAGAATTTCCATGCCATTTACAAAGTCAATTATCTGAACTTAATTACAATTCAATTATGATTACAACAGCAACATATTTTTTTCAATTACAATTACAATTATAATTCACTCCAACCCTGGTAGCTACTAATTTGGAGCTACAATGGACGTGTCCGGAGCTGTTATTGTGGGCTCATGTTGCGCATCGGAGAAGGAAAAGCCTGTAGTCAGCAACATTACTTACACATGAGACCCAGTGCAGATCAGTCGGCACTACAAGAGTGAGCAGGAGAAAGACCGGACATCCCGACGGAAGAAACAGCGGGATATTATATTGATTCTGAGTACAATTCTTCCTAGTTTTTTTTCACATGATATTTTAATGGAGCTTGCAAGTAAAAGCCACTGCAGGAATGATTTAAAGCTACAGGTGCCTGTTACTACTGTACTGAGTAAACTGAAGTAAAGTCAAGGTAAGTAGTTCATTATATATCAAGGAGCTCAAAGTAGAGCTGTTGCACCTCTTCATCAAAAGAGGCTAGTAAACTCAATTTTAACATCTGGTTATCTTCAATTAAAGGTGAAAAAAGTTGTAAAATCTAACTATTATGGCATCGTAAGACCTTTGAAATAGATTTATTTTATATATAGCTCCTCTTGCTTTGGTCCAGATTAAAGCCCTGGTAGTCTACTTGAAGCTAGGCTATTACGTGGTCTTAGTAAATGATGTATTTGTCAATGTTCTGACTCAGCAGACCACTTTACGGCAATGGCTCAGGAGAAAGAAGACCTTCAGCAGTTTATCAGAGATTCATCTAAATCATTAACTCCTTAAAACACTGCGCTGGGGTAGTATGTTTACAAAAGAGGTTTGAATGCGTGTAAACACGTTTTTTATGTTAATAAGAGAAAATAAGTATATTTGATGCACGGAGCCATAGCTGCAGGCACCACTTTATCATTTTCATTTAAACTAAATACTATTTACATGAATTCTATAACTTAAACCCTAATGAGAAGCACTTAGAAGTACCTGATCGAATCCATAACACCCTTTAACTACTATATATGAAAATAAATGACTTTATAAAAGATGTACTTATAAACAAATTAGTATTGATTAAAACAT
This sequence comes from Gouania willdenowi, assembly GCF_900634775.1. NCBI lineage: Eukaryota > Metazoa > Chordata > Actinopteri > Blenniiformes > Gobiesocidae > Gouania > Gouania willdenowi. The sequence continues at coordinate 22,374,763 of NC_041065.1, read as the reverse complement.
TTAAGAACATTAAAAAATGTAAATAGTAGAAATGTCCTTCACTTATCTCTTTATCATTTACAGTCACAAAAAAGTTATCTTTTTTATTGGCTCATCAGTTTTACACGGTGCCATTCAATTCCATATGTCATCTACAGTTTATGGTGCTTCAATGACGTTTTCTGTCACAGTTTAATGCTGCAGTTTGTAGAATTTTCTTTCCGCTCTGTCTTGAAACCGAAACTGAACCTCCCTTACCGGTATATTTTGTGAACGCTGGAGACATATTGACAAGTGTATGGACTTTATCTTGTGTTATTGGAGATTTTTCTGGTGTTTTAGACTCTTTAAATTGCACGTATCACTGTAGTTACTGTCCTGAGCAGCGGCTGCTCCCGTCGGCTCGTCCCTGCCACAAAAACACACAGGGTGTGATCTAAGCGGACTGATAACCATAACTCCGCATCCAGACTATAAAATTAATTCACCTTGAATAAGCTTCTCTTGGTTCACACGTGATTTATCCCGTCCGTTATCACTCTCCCTCTGACACCAGTGTGTTGACACTGTTGCTTCTCCACCTCGGTCGGCCTTTGTCTGCTTGAATTGCTGTGTAACTGTTTTGCCTAACGCCACGATGCAGACTTTTGCTGGGACATCTGTCATTACAGTTTTACTACCGAAGGTACGTGAACACGCCTGACTTCAGTCGAGCAGCCATTAGTAACGCTAAAAGCAGCTCATGAAGCACACGTGTTTGTAGAAAGATCTCTGATTGGCTGATATCCAAATTTACAGATGTCATTTTACAGGGCCAGGAGAAGGAAAATAGATTCACTGTCAAAAAAATAGAGGCAACATTGTGTGGCGATTAATATTGCATTTCCCCTTGCTTTAGTGACAGTAGCAGTCACTCCAAATGTCATGAAATCTAAATTGTTTATTCAAATCTTCTAATGAAACACCAATTAATGTGTAGCAATTAGCTTGTGACTCATTATCTTTTCATTCAGCCTCTGTGCGACCCTGCATCTGGCACTGTAAGACTGATCCGGGGTCAGCTGATGTTAGCTAAGACAATGAAAACAAAGTGTGCTAGCGATTAATAGGCTCGGCCTACTGCAGCGGAGCTGTGCACACAGTGCGGCTGGTTTCTGTGATTTAAAAAAAAACAAAACACACCAGCTGGCTCGGAGGAATACACAAACACACGTGTTTCTCCCGTGAGCCGGCTTCTCATTAATACGATGTGTATCTGTGTGCCGTTTGTGGAATTAAGCTTCTTCTCACCCAAGACAAGGGAAATTAATTCTGCACAATAGGAGAACTTCATTAGAGCACTGGTGCTAAATGCAAGTCGTGATATCCGTGTATTCTTTGGACCATAAAATACTCTCGCCCTGCCTTTTAAAAGCACAAACACAAATATCTTCATTATTATCTCCAGACAGCTGGTGGCCATTACTGACTGTGTGTATAACCTCCTGAAAGTCACTTTAAGTTTGGAATGAACAACACACAGTAATCTTGTCTAGTTCTGTGTTAAATATCCCCCCCTAAATCCACTAGTAAAAAGTCAAAGTCAAAATGGTAGCTCTGGGATAAGTTGAGCCATTCTATTTTGGCTGTAGCCTATATGTCCAGATGTAAAGATTCTGCATTTGAATAATTATTTATTTATTTATTTTTTTATTTATTCAGTTCATTTCCGACATGGTTGCATTCACAGAAATTCATTTGACGTGAATACAGAGTGGACATCATGCCTCGTGTATATAACTCAAAACAAGCAGCGGAGTCACCAGTAATGTTCTTGGAAGAGCCACTAGAGATGTGAGAAAAAGGACGTCTATTCAAGCAGCCGCAAAGAATTCCAAAATAGACAGAATGATGCTGAAGAGGTACATTGAAAAAGACAGGCAAAAAGGATTCTCTCAGATGGCATGGAGTCTAAACTTACCAAACATATTTTGCAGACCAGTTTCATGGGCTTAAGACCCTCAAATGCAGAAAACTTTCCCACGAGTTTGCAAAGCGAGACAACATCCCTGTGCCAGACAGCTGGTCAAGAGAAAAACGAGTAGGCAATCTAAGAGATATTGAACAGAGATCTATCTAAATATGCAAGGTTCTCTCCCAGAATTACTGTCAGCCAGCTAACTAAGAACATCTAAACTTAATTGATGTTATTAAAGACAAATATTATTGGCGTCATTGGCTTGAGTTGTTCAAAAACCGACAATATCTATCATGCCGGACACCAGAGGCCACATCATTGGCGAGGGCCACTGCCTTCAATGAACACGATGTCACTCTGTTCTTTGATGAGCTGGCATGAGTGTTGGAGAGGTATTTGATGCTTGATGTGAGAAATGATTTTTGTAGTCTAATTAGAAATTAATGTGTCCTCTAAAATATCTCTTTTCAGATACAAGTTCCCTCCGAACATGATCGATAATATGGATGAGACAGGCATAGCAAAATATTGAGTAAAAGCGGAGGTGGGAGATGGATGGATCGTGGGAGGGATGGGGATAGATGGAATGAGAGGAAGATGGAGGGAGGAGTCTAAAGCAGATGGATTAGAGAGGAAAAATAGAGAAAGGTAGGAAGGAAGGAAGGAAGGATGGATGGATGATGAGAGGTTGGGTGTTTCAGTCCTTACTGGAGACCAAAAAACTATGATTCTGGAACAAAAATACAGTTGAATTGTGTACCATAAATAAAAATGCATATGGATATAAAGAAGTAACTATTATTTAAGGATGGAGAAGGTGAGGTAAGGGTGGGGTGGAGGTGTAGGGTGGGGGATGGGGAGTAGGAATAGGGTTCAATTTACTCCGCTCCTATGGTCAACTCACCCTATACAAGGGGTAAGTTGTGCCACGACAATACCACTTTTTTTGGACATGCTCTATTATTGAAACATTTATATTTAGTCATTTTGTTAGTTTGAATGAATGCACAACATCCTAAAATATATGCAAATATATTCGTTAGCAAGAAAACTCTGATTGCCTTGATGTAGTGATTTGAAATTTGAAAGATGGCTCATCTTACCCATTTTTTATGCATTTTTGAGGTACATTATTGGTACGTGGTAAAGTGTCTGTATTGTTTGTGATTTTGAAAATAAGGTTAAAATATTTCTTACCAAATATCAGCTGAATTTATCGCTAAGGTCTTGCTTTTGATTGAATAAGTAATAATTGATAAAATCATCATAAAAAGCCCCCCAAAAAGGGGAGAGAGAGGCAATGTTAGTAGTGGTTTAGGGAGAAAGATCTGGTACTACTGCAATGACAATGATTAACCGAGAGATTTATTTTAAATGTTATGTTGTCTTATATTAAAACTATAGCTCTTATAAAGTGTGTGTTGTGACATGCTGGATATTTAGCCTGTGTGACAAGCAAAGCATCTGGCCAAAATGATTACCCCACATTATCCTGAGCAGAACTGATATAATTTATTTATACTTCAACAATCTCTCCTACAGATTTAATAACAAAAGTGCAGAAATGCAGAAGTTTACCAAGCATGAATATCACTAAATACTGGATGAGAACATATCAACAGTGATGCAAAAACAAATAACTCTTCTTAGTAAAACAGTGTGATCAGAGGAAATTTGGCATGTGCAATTGAAGAATTTACAGCTTCAGAGAATTCCTTAAAATGTCTAATAAATTCCTAATTGATTCAAAGTTTCACTGCTCGGCTGTGCACACAAACATCATCAAGCTAAGCCTGTCGTTTAAATACCAGTTTGTATTTAAAGCACCAAACTTCTATCGAAATACTAATAGAAATGCTGATAGTTTTGTTTAATAAACATTTAAGGGTTTGTACCTGGCTTTGCTTGACTTGTAAAGGTGATTACGCACAGAAGTGAACAGGGGGGGAAACAAACGTATTTAAGCTGTTATGACTGTGGGAGTGTTAGTGTGTACCATCAGGGATGTCCCCCGTTGCACTCAGAGTTACAAATGGACTCTTTGGTTAGAATTGACGTTTAATTTCCTCCAGCAACCGTCCTTTATGCTCAAAGACGAAGGTTGTTTGTGCTGGATTTCCGAGCCTTCCAGAGATTTGTTAGTTTTTAGATTGTGTCCTTCTTTGAATAAACTTATTGTAAAGACTCAACTTGTGTGAATGTTGTAAAACCTGTTTAAATTGTGACACAGTTCAAAAGAGCTGCTCAAACATCATGAATCTCTCCAGATACCTTGACACAAACTCTTCTTTAAATTCAAACGTTGAAATAGGAAGATATCTAAAAGACATTAGCCCTCCATCCAAATGGGAGCTGGACAGCCCTGACATAGTTACAGCTTGTTTGTTTCAGCGCTGCCTTGAATCTCCAGAGAAGAGAAGGAAAAGATGAGAAAGTTCCAAAAACAAGGCCACTGTTCATCCATTATTCAGTGGTAATCTGACATGGAGCCTGTGACAGCCTATTTTGAATTTCCACTTGTTTCATCTGCTAGCAAAGCTGTTGTTAGAGTATACACAAACAAGTGTGAAAGTGGGTTTTACCCTCACATCCTTCATTCTTTTAGCCTAGTCTATTATTCAGAATATGCACTGTGCAGAAATTTCCTCCATACATACTATAGCAAGTGCTTAACACTAGCCCCCTGTTTCCCCACACTCTGCTGTGAGCAGAGTTGAAATATGACAAAGGACACTGACTCTGTGTTTGATCAATAATGCAGATACTCACAGAACTGAATAGGCCGAGAAAAGAGGAATACATTCTCTTGCTGACTAGGTACATTGTGATGATGGGAGAAAGTCCAGTGCAATTATCAAACGTAGGAGTTGAAGCTCAGGTTACGTGGTTCCACATCTGTGTGTCCATACTTTTGCGTGCTCCTCAGAGAAAGCCCACTATGAAGATTGTGTCATTTTGTGTTACATTTTCTTCACAGGAGCATGCAGAAGCAGTAATACTTGTTACCGTAGCCCACTGTGAAATATAGTTCAACTGAAGCACTTCTGGCCAGAGCAACACAAGGACACTGTTGTGCACTTTATGGTTTACTGGATAGCAATGTAACTGGATAACAGTTTTAAAGATGTATTTCTATGTCACAGAATGCAACTGGTCTAATCACAGCAGTACATTAATTACCTAGATTTTAGAATGCATATTCCAAGTCTTTCAACAAAAAAAAACAACTGTTCACAACTATCTTCTTTCAGGTAGAAATGCAAACAGTCGACTTGCAGTGATTTGACAATACCAGCCATTAGGGGTTGAACAGACTAGTCGACCAGTCAACTTTAGTGTTGTCTCGCGACTGTCGACGTGACGTCGACTAGTCGCAGTAACTGACTTTTACCCAAGATGGCGGCGCAACACAGCAAACGAGGGTCCTAGTACCCCTGCACGGCAAGGCAGCACAACATCAAGCGTTTCTTGCTCCTTCCTGGTTTGTGCTCAAACTGCAGCTGGTAGGCAGATACTACGGCTAATTTACATGCTAATGATAGCTGTAGTGGTCACATGTCTGTGTATTAAGCAGATCTGGAAAACATCGGCAGCGCAGGATGGAGGCTCCATTAGTGGGGGAAGACCCTCGTTGTGCCAAAATCTGTGATCCGAAAAATCTGTGACCGGAGATGGCGACAGTTCCAACCCCTGCGGCTTCTCGGCAGACATTTACTCCCCCTTAAAAGGGCTTCCAGTCAAAACCAGGCCTCCCAGTGAATCAATGAGTCCAAAATTACAAAAACCAACACAAAAACAAATAAGCCAGGAAGATATTTCATACATACATACATATACAACTTTTTAAAACTGAAACTGTTAAAAAGGATTTAAAGTGAGAGTCAGGGTTCACCATTGCTCCCACTAACCTTGCCTGCAAGATGGATTCTCCTTGTGTTCACAAAAACCAGAATCCATCTTGTGCTGCTCCAGCCCTTACCTTCCGTAAGCTAACCAAACCGGTTCGAACCAATCATAAGGCGGTGTTGCGGATTCGGGCTTTATATCCGGGTTTGACGAAGGCAGAACCGGCACATGCGCAATAGCGGGGAGAGGAACTACCTGAGATACCGCTATTAGCATAGCTCCAAATGAAAGCTGCTATAAACTCAGTTTTTGAAGAATCCAGCATTTCCTTTTTGAATCTCAATAGCGAGAGGCGATTTGTGCATTTTTGGACGCTAAAGACGTATGTTTTCACCAGTGGAGTCTTGTTGTTGTTGTTGTTGTAGCCATAGCAGCGTCTCTGCCATTTGATTGGCTAAAACGAATCATGGTGGACAGGCGCTTCGCCCAATCAGCTTCAAGCATTCTGTTCATGTCCCTCCCTGGTTCCGAAAAGATTCGCCAGACATACCCATGTCGATGTAGAGAACTCGAGTTAGAGGGAGGGCTACACATCAATCTGGCTCTTGCCAGGTTAAGCTCCCACCAACTACTATGAGATCTTTGTCTTTGACTGGAGATGCCTCAGTGATGGCAGCTGTAGCCGTGTCTGTGCTGTGCTTGTAACAGCTGTAATTAATTACCGCTGTGACACATTAGTTTACAATAGGGGGTAGCACTGATTATATGCAGTGAGTGTGTGGGCATAGTGGTGATTTTACTGACCACAGAGTACTCCTTCAGAGCTCCTGTGGTGTATTGGTAGAAAAAAAAGTCAATAAAGTACAGCAGCTTTGAATATAGTGTGGTCGCAATACCATTAATTAAGCAGAGGAACATAGTGGATCATCCAAATTCACATTTGTAAATGTGAAACCCCCAATCCAAATCAAACCATTTTCCTGAGGATAAATCACATCTAATTGTGTGTCCCTATAGTTATTATGGTCATATAGTTATCAAATCATGGTTATGTTACTGATTTATAAGTATTATACCCTGTTTTGCTCTGAAACTAAATTGCAACATCTGTTGAGATGAGGAACACCTGGGCTTGATGATTCAGTGTCTGATCAAAATATTGCTCCAACCCTGCGTACGGACACTTGCAAGCATTTTCCCTTCAAGAAGCACAATCAAATCACAGTTTTTGTGTGGAAAGTGTTGTGCACATCATTCAACATCATGTTATGTGTAAAAATACAGATACAGATAACGTGCTCCAAAAAAACAGACCCGGCCCTTCTGTAGTTCAGTCCAACACTTCATTGAAGCACTATAATACTCACCAATGATAGACAAAACTGCACCATCAAACTTCCTCTCATTCCTGAAGTATGCTTATTTAATTTCCTTCCGTATTGCTTTAACATTCAAGTCCTGTCAGTGTTTTAGTCATTGCACTCGGCCTGCTTTGTGCAATAAAAACTAACATTAAATTCAAAGCATTTATCTTGAATTCTGGCTCACTATCAAACCCAATATTTTTAAAACTAAGAGCTTTTGTTAACATCACTGAAGTGGACGATTTGATTTTCTACCAAATGCAAAATTGCACTGGTGCTACAGAAGTGTTGTGTAATTAAATTTATTATCCTTCAGTTATAATCAATTAGCTTTTCTTTTATATCCTTTGTATTATTTGCACACCCTGTAGGCCAAAGGTCTGTCTCAAGGCCAACAGATAACCTCCACAAGCTGTGAAGAGAACATATAGGTACGATACAGTACACATAAAGGTACGTCCCCTGTGTCCATCCAGGGAGTTAAACCCCAAAACTTCTCACTGTGAGATAAAGTGTGCTGCACAGCGCTGTCTTATGGCTATTCTATTCTATTATCTGATTTCAAAGTAATTTTATTTAAATGTAGTGATACATCACTTGCTTGCTCCGCCTGCTCTGTTCGACTACCTTCCTAGGGAGAAATACATCTGAAAATTGCAATAAATTAACTTGAATTTAAAGTGATTTTTGCTTTTTTTTTTTTAAATTAAAGTTGTCCCTCCAATACATCACTTAATGAAACTACCCCCCCTTCCCCCTCCCCCCATATGCTCTTACAAACGGTAGGCAATTGCACTGAGTCGCGTTGACTGTGTCACTTTTAACTGAAATATGACATGTGAGTTTTTTCTTTTTAAAGTAATCTTAAAAAAGTGAAAGGTTTGTTAATGACCATATTAAGTGTGTCTTAACCATTAAGTATACATATTTATAGTAGCACTATATAGAAGTAAAATTAAAAAGTAAATAAATAATAATTACTATTAATACTACTATTATTTCAATCTTATTTGAAATTCTGTCCAATATAGCTAATAATTGCTGATCATTGATCAGTGTCAAACGCAAGCATGAGCAGCACACTAAGAGGAGAATCATGTGTAATCAGATTACTAAATGCAAAAGTCTCACTGGGACATTGTAGATGCATTTTGTGTCTTTTTTCAGCTAGTTATTTACAATTTAGGGTAAATTATTTTCAAGGTCAGTAACTTACAAACTGTCACACTGGATTAAAGTCAAATACAAAATGGAAATCAAACCAAATGTAATATAAAAATGCTGTGATCACGTTTCCATTGAGGGAAATGAATCTCTGTCTTATGAAAAGAAGGCGCTTCATCTCACAGGCAGAAATAGGAAAAGGCAAACCCAACATCTAAAGTCAAAATATATTACCGCACAATTATTCCTTTTTGTGAGACTTTTGGCTCATTGGGATTTCGAGATGAATCTTTCATGAAAGGGCAATCGGGTCAAGCTGCAATCTTCCTGGAAGAATCAAAACTCGTAACTCAGTGTATGCACTCCAAAACAAAAATTCAAAAATACCCAAACATTTAACTGGACACATTTCCCTCATTCTGGATGAAGGTCAAAAGGATGCAGAATCCATAAAACAGCAGTTGAGAGAAGAAACATCCTGCTGGGACTTACTTTAATCCTTCACTTTCATATCTTGGTTAGTTGTGAAAAAAGGGCCACCGACAGATACAGCTGACACCATCATAAAAAACAAAGGAAAGACAAAGACAGTTGGTCAAAAGATCACTCTCCTGCAATTATGATTTCCCTTCTGGGGTCAAGTATAATATATGAGGGTCACTGCATCAGTGTGTGAGGATGGAATACAAAAGTAAGCAGCTGTATCCAAACACAGGCTCAAAGAGATTGAAACTCTCTGTTATTCTAAGTCATGTTTGCACAGTTCTCCCATGAGAAAAGAGGTCACAAAAGAAGGTCTAGATTGACAAAGGAAAAGTCATGAATCTGATCATGCAACTGGAATAGAATTTACAAACTTCTTTGTGTGCCCAAAACCAGAATCCAGAAGATCTATCAAAAATCTTCCAGGCAAAAGAAAAATAGAACAGAGCGAAGGATTTAGGTTAGCAGAAGTGATCCAAAAAACATGAAAAGAAAAGATTTGGAAATGGGGTTAGTCATGGCATTTTACAAAATGTACCCCTCTGAGAATGGTGTTGTTTTCATAATCCTTTCTCCCAAAAGAGACAGATCTACAGAAACAAGAAAGACAGTTTATTTCTTTCCCAAAGAAAAAAAAAAAGCTCTGCAGCAACGCTAGACTTATTCATCCATTACTGCCTGGTTTTCTCTGGGCTCCTGGCCAGTATGGATGAATGGCAGCAGCCTTAGTTTTCTCAAGCATCCTCATGTCCCACCACATGGATGATTGTTCCGTTACAATGATTCATAATTAAAAAGAAAAAAAAAAAAAAAAACTAGCAGGAGATGTTGTGTGACTGTGTCTGTGAAACCTGTTCTCACTTGAACAACTCAGCACACCTGAGGAGTTACTTAAAGTCTCCCACTGTGGGGGAAAACGCCTGATAAACTCACTACGGTGAGAAGACCTGTCTGGAATGAATCAGAAAACTCTGATTGAAAAGAAAACCTTTTAGAATCAAAACGTATTTAAGTCTTTTTCTTTATCTACAGTTGAGAAAATAACTCTGTTAAGACAGAAGTTGGGTTTCCATTACAGATTTTTGCAAAATAAAAGCAATATTTCTAAATGTCGACAAAATACAATCGCGCTTTAAACGTGTTTCCATTGAAGGTTATTTTGGGCAGGATCCTCGTAACTCCCGTTAAATCTCTTCGCACGAGACTTCGCTGCAGGAAGACAGACGCTCCAAACCTCCTTAAAACACTCTGTATTCCTTTGTTGTTTCATGTCTAATGTGGCAGAAATCATTTTTAAGTATAATACTAAGAAATGCCCCGGTCTACTCTTCTGTTTACACGTACCGCGCCATGTTTTGTCGGACAGAAGTGGTCATGTAACCAAGTACGTCATGTCATGTGACCATGTATGTCACGTTCCTTGACATGTGTTTCCATAGCGCTTTTGTAACATATTTCAATATCGAAACATCTGAAATTCCTGTGTAAAAAGGTGTAACTTTTACTTTTAGATTTTGCGCATTTCCAAGGGTAATGAAAGCACAGCGAGAGTAAGACTTTAAGTAACAATCAGCAAAGATCCTTTAAGAAAATCCAACACCTATCTAGACATTCTTTTTTTTTGTGGAGGGCAAAGCAAAAAGTGTGGAGCTTGGTTTTTTTTTATGTGCATTAATAATTCAAATATTTAAATTGACTTGCATCAATAAATGCTAAACTGAGTAACCTTTTGGCATGGCTTGATGGTAATAAAGACTGTCCTGACCATTACATTTGCAAGCTGTAAAAGAGTGGGTAATAAACCTTGACAATCACTTCACATCTTCCCCAAAAATTACGACCCGTAAAAAAAACGGTTTTACGAACTTCTATGAAAAATAACCCTGACCTGATGTGAAACCTTGCCTCTCCTTCTATGTGCCAGTCATTCCTCCGATCCATTCCCTCCAACTGGTCTTTAAATCCAACCTTGTATAACTGTGTTGACCTTGCAGTGTTTAAGCAGACTGCTAAGACCCACTCATACAGTTTGCCTGTGTGCCTACTCTAAAGTGTGATGTGGATGTGCGGATGCCATCCTGATGGCACACATATTGAACACTTCACGGGTCCCTGGTCCTGCTCTGCGAGCCAGTATCAACGTGCTGCTCCCTTTCCGCCGCTCAATGATGTAAATCTATTGCAAAAAGGCCTGTTAGCCGCAGACGGAGATTCGCCCTTTCAGTCATGCAGGCTGGAGATAAGCTGACTCACAGTGCACGACAGGTGAATGCTAAGCAGTGTGAATGAATCTTATTAAAGGGCTGAAGAGGGAAGAAATAGGTTTTTTAAAAAAACCTTTTTCAGGGCTGTGCCTTCATTTGTCCTTCCACAGTCCTTCACCTGCTGCAGCAGCAGCAGCAGCAGTGTGTAGGACGTCAGAATGAAAGCCCTCTATTTCAAAAACCTGAGGACATCAATCAGTATTACTTAACTTAGGCAGGACATCAGGGAGGTTAATGCTCCATGTGTTTCAGTGTGATTATGTTCTTTATTCCTTCCCCGATAGAAATCCCAATTTAGGCACATAGCACCATCTCATGGTCCCACTCAGAAATTCATCTGTGATCAGAGTAGATTGAAATGACTCGCAGATATATGAAGCACGACACGACATTCACAAACCTCTTTAGTGGAATTTGATTTCCAATCTTCTGCTCAGTAAATGTTAACAAGACACACATACAAGGAGAGCTTTTACATGCTGGCACACACCAAGTAATCCATCTACACATACATCCTGATTCACTGCACATCCATCCATCCATCCATCCATTTCCAATACCCACCTTGTTTGTACTCAACGTTCATTACACACACGGACTTTAAATTTGCTCTTTGCATCTTTGCATTCAACCCATCCCAGGAGCAGTATGCAGCCACAGTGCAGCTTCTTTAACCGCTAGACCTAGACCAAACGGTTTGTATTGGTAATGAAGTATACCATTAGTAACCATTGGGTTACTATTCGCCAATTCTAAGCACCTGTTTTAAAGGTGGGATGATATATTGTATAACAAAATAATGCAATATTAAAACATCACAAGATGTATCATCGAGTGGTATTGTAAAGGGAGTAAAGGTCAGATAAAAAATAAAACGTTTAAAAAATCCATACTATCTACACACCAGATTGATATGGTTAGTTTTTATTTTTGATATTCCTATTGAGTTGAAAAGGTCATACCCAGAGTAAGTATGTGCGTTTGTCTAAAGCTGAAGTCAAATAAAAGCATGATTATTTTTCAAAATACAATTTATTTTTATTTTTTTTGACTTATATTTGCATATTGTATCATATCATTATCACAAGCCCATTACTGTCTATCGGATCGGATCCTGGACTCAGTGTATCATCTCACTCCTAATTCGTTTCTATTCCTTTCTGTTATCAAAAGGTACATTGTCTCTCTTTGATTTTGCCATGATTTTTGTTATTTCATTTTCAATCAATCGTTGCAATAAATAGCTGATTCTAAGCTGCCCATACTGGATGTATAGAAAGATTATGTGTGAATTATGTGAAGCATACTAAAATAGGAGCCTTTAGAGTTACATTGAAGCTGATCCGAACCCACTAAGCATGCAGGACATGTTACAACCTGCACAGGTGTCCAATCTATCCCCGACAATGTCACATGCAACACATGCACTCATTCAATTCCTAATGGAAATCCATTAATGTTCTAAAAAGAAGTAGGGAACTCTGACAAAACGCACATTTGGTCAGGAATGTAATTTTACCTCATCTTATAATATTTGGAACTTGGAATAAAAACCCTCATATATCATCTCAACACTGGAACCAGGAACCATCCTCAAAGAAAATGACTTAATGCCAAATATTTTCGCTACAATCATCAACACTTTGATGTGTTACCAAAGCTGACTAGCCCCGGCACTCACATGAGGCAGCCTCATGTATGCAGACACAATCCATGCTACTCCTTCTGAATTATTTACCCATGAAGGAAAAGTGAAGCTGCAAAGTTCTATAGCTGCAGTGACTTCAAAAATGTCTTAGATCTGAGGAGTGTGTCGTGCTGTGGAGTTACAGTTTGAAATATGCAGGCTTGAAATATAGGCAGAAACTAGATGTCACCCGCTGATGAAAGGAGGCTGGAGGTAAACCTTGTATTGAGCTTAATAACGAATGGGTTGCTGGTGCAGAAAATTAGGTGGATATGCAAATTAGGAAGGGATGAGAAGAAGAGAGGGTGCAAAATGCATCACTAATGACAACATAAAAACACATGAACAAAACAAAAAATTACTCTAAAAATATAGATAGAATTTTTGACATGCTAGTACATAGCAGGGTTGGGGTCAATTATAACTGTAATCACATAATTGATAATTAATCACAATGATGGCATAATTAAGATTGTAATTTTAAAACTCTGTTGCTGTCGTAATCGTAATAAAATTGTAATTGGGTTTAGATAATTGACTTTGTAATTGTACTTGACATGAGTTCATGATAATTTAATGCGAAACTGGGGATCCATGTTACAGTTCCATGTACAGTTCTACACATATGTAGTTAACAATTATTAAAAAATGTTTCACATCAAGCTTTTCAACATTTTACCATTTAAAAAAATCTGAACTCGAGGGATATACTGACAGAAAAAAAGCTCAGATGTCCACACTAAAAATATTAAAATCTATGTTTTGACATTGATTAGGAAGCCTAATCAGGTAACCAATATATGGGAAAGAAATCAGATGATTTTATTGTATTTTACAGCTGATGTAGGACCCGTTGTCATAAGAGATGCTAACAGAAAGCTAACACAAGAGGAAGGTTAACTTTTACTAGGTTATTTATTTCAGGCTCAGTAATGGTGAATAATTGAATTGTAATTGAAAACATAATTGTAACTGACAAATGTAATTCACCCCAACTCCAGTACATAGCGTAGAAGCTACATCTTGTGATGGAGGTAAACAAAGCAGTAAACAAAGCTATTTAGCAAAATGCAATGATTGAATATGATGCAGCACTGCACGCACACAGAATCTGAGGCTCAGTGTTTTTTCTGTCATCCACAGCAAATTCTGCTGAGATGATCAAATGCCATTAGTGCCTAATAAGAGCCTGATGTGCACCCGTCCTGTTTGGGTCCCAGCAGGGCCTACTTCGGGGCCACATCGTCAGACACACTAGATGTGTGAGATAACCTCCATCTGTCTTCATGACTGTCAGAATTTTTATTGCTTTTGAGGAGTGGCTGTTATGACCACTCCCCCCTTCCACTGAGAAAAACCAATATGTGATTCTGCGTCTGTTTGCGTGATTTGTACATTATTAGGTAATATAGAGCGTGTCATTGGCTTATAAAGTCTTTGTACGGGACTGTCTGTCTCTGTAAGGGAGATTTGCGTCCATGTCCATGGGACTACCAATGAATCATCATCATCAGTCTCTAAGGAAAGGACCATCTGTAGCACTAAAATATGAGTTTTTCAGCCAGCAGGTGATGACACCTGTCTGTAATTAGGAGACTGTGTCTCCAAGTAAAGCACTATGAGTATGTGTAAGCTAATTAGTTGGTAAATTAGTGTTTTTCTCTGTGTCCTCACTAAACTTTCTTTAGCCAACAATGTAGGCCTATATCACATTGATTATTAAACTGAAAAATGTGTTTTTGGTTTGATATTTAAAGAGAACTCAACCAAAAAGGCATTAAAAACATTTAATCGAGTCTATCAAGTATCATTATTTATGTGTTAACGCACATGGCTGATCTGTGGACTTACAGTAATTGTACTAAGTCAACAGTTTAATTCTACACTATGTAATTTCACTTACAGTTTGTTGTTTTTAATGGAAGTGGGGAAACCTAAGGAAAAACACTGAAAACTAAAAGCTGTTGTCAGCAGTAAAACCTTATACTAATTTAGGCTTGTGTGAGTCCCGGATGCTAACAGCACAGTGTTTTAACTTTGATTAGATCCCAATGTATTCTTCTGCTGTTACTAATTTAAATAAATGTCTTTGTTTTGAGAGTTTAACTTGTCGTAGCATTTAATGTGATTTTTCGGTCACAAAATGGTGATGCTAAAGCAAGCTCGTAGTATGTTTGAAAAACATACACGATGAAACTTGTTTATGTTCAACGTGGACAACTGTTGATAGCCGTAAACTGAGCAAAAGCCCTGGTGTTGGCTGAATTCTCATTCCATCAACATTGGCTTTATCTGGACCAGGAGTTTTTTATTCCTGTTCCTCAGCTAATATTGTGTAATGCTCAGCAGAAAGCTTGATACGTCTTACCACTCACACCTACAAATGCCTAATGATGATTAAGTTATCCAGTAGCCAGTCACTTAGTTAATATTAATACCACTGGTAACAATATAAATTAGTTTTAGGTTTTTGTGTACTTCTTATCTAAACTTGTAATACACATTGCTAGGTCAATTCTGGAAAGATTACAGGTCCACCATCATGCTTTTACATTGAAATTGGAAGAAAGAAACCAAAATATCCATTAAAAAACTGTGTGAGTGAGGAAAACATGCACTCCAGGTGGAATCCTGGAATTGAACTGGGAGTTTTTGACTGGAAAACACTGTTTTCAAACCTTCATGTAATTTGTCCTTCATCTCTGGAAAACAAAGAAAAGTATATATATATATTTTTTTTTTTCTTTGTCAGTCCAGTATATCGGTTCTAGCTGTGTTATGGACTGTATCTTTTACAAAGCCTTGCCAGATTAAGATTCCTGCAGGTCTAATGGAAAATGTCAACATGATGGTCTGAGCTTTGCCTGATGCTGCTGCTGCTGTCAAAGTACTGCACCAAATCTCTGCTAAGAATATCCAATGGTGTGAAAGGCATGATAGTGCCTAAAAAAAACAATTAAAAACACAGAGCTCCTGCTGTCTTTTTTTTGTTTTTTTAAATTAATCTTTTTTGCCTGACTGGGTGTTCAGGTCTTAAAGCTTTCTGATTGTCTCTTTTTAATTCATCACATTTTCTTACATACAAAACATTAAACCTGGATGGTAAAACTATGTGATGGAACTAGACAATGATGATGACAATGTCTACTGGGTGGATGCCACAATGCTAGGCTTCAGAAGTCAAATAATGCAGTAAATCTTCTTGTCAACAAAGTCATATTTGGATAACATTTAAAAGATGTTTAGCTTGTGTCTTGGTTCTCGTAGCTTAGTTAAGTACTTCAATTGTCCAAACTAAGCGATTGTCTAGCTTGCCTTCTTCTGTTCAAAGCCCACCTACCTAAGCCAAAAGTCACTTCTTTAAAAACTTCTCTCTGACTAAGAGAAGCACTGATTAACTTTTTTATCTGCAACTTTGGAGGCTTGCAGAAAAAAGAAGGGATTTGCAAGAAAAACCGAGAAAATAAGACAACGTGGGTCGGAGCAGAGATGATTACTTTGTACAAATAAGAAGAGGTGATGACTCATCAAGAAAAACAGTGCTTTCAATGAAAACCTGAGTCAGTCGAAAGTTAAAAGAACGCAATAACTAAAGTTCCTTTATTTTTGGTGAAAGAACGCTTTCTTGGTTTCTTATTATGAGGGATTCCTCAGCAAAAGAAAAGTTGATGAACAGTGTAAAGGATTTGTTCCATGATGTTTTTTCTGATAGTCCATTGAAAGGGTGAGTAGTGAAAGAATAGCCTTGATCTGTTGGTCCCTTGAGGCACAAACAAATTCAATTATGTCCAACAATCCCGTCTGGTTGGACAGAGAGGCTGTAACGCCATGTGGCTGTCATGCTTAGGGAAACGCTTCTTGATGCACGAACCTGAAGAAACCCGTATGGTCAGGGAGTGTAAACACACAAAGAAGCAATCGAGAGCAGCGGCTACAGATGGCGTAAATTAGAGGACAGTACCGCTTCGACACTTTCTGAAAGGTCAATGACAAATGGGAGGGAAGTGCAAAGTTTTGCATGTCACAAAGTTATGAGTTACATGCTTTCAGGCCTAATGTGAAAACAGTTACAAGTATTTAGTATATTTGCTGCATTATTGAACCGCAAATTAACATTTAAAGGGTCAGTATTATGAAAAATTACTTCATAATTGTTTTGCTACAGTGATGTACATCCCTTTAGCTTCATTCAGAGGGCCAAAGTTGAAAAGTTCAGTTTCCTCTCTCCCGTGTTATTCCACATGTAAAAAGTCAGCTCCAAACGGGCAAGTTAAATTTTTCTCGCCTTATGAGTCATAAGGCACAAACTCCTCCTCCTGACAATCCTTGCACTTCCTACCCTACCTTAAAATGTGAGCTCCTCCCTCTCAAACTACCTCACAGCTAACAAACATAGCAAAGGCAGGTTGATATTACAGTTAATATCACAGTTAATATCTTTATGTTCAGTTCAAAGATAATCTGAAGCGCAGCGGGAGCGCTCACAGTCAGTTTCATTTTTAGCAGCCGTTATATTGCCTTGTATCGCCTCTATGGGAAGATCTGACGTGTTTGTGACCCAATGCGACGCAGCGGTTGGACTATTTCTGTGGTAAGAAGAGGTGAAGAGGAGAAGGAAGTGACTTAATGATTTACTCTCCAGGTGCTGTGATAATCACACACGTTGAAGCAGCGGTTGTGTTTACACCTACTCATGCATATGAATGAAGGCCCAAAAACAGCCTGTTTCTAAGAGCGGTCTGAAAGTGACTTTTCAAAGGACTAAACCTTCAGAAAACAGATGAGTTTGGGAAAATAACCCTCAAATACTATGTAGTTGGGGTTCTTAGAACAATTAGAGATTTGCTGAAAATTAGCATAAAACTGGACCTTCTATGTTCTGGATTGAAATAGGAAAGCAATTAATCTAACTATGCACATTCAAACTAATAATTTTATGAGATTAATAACAGCACCACCACACAAAGCTGACCAATTATTGCATCAAACTAAATTTAGAAGTCAACAAATTCCACAATCTCCGGATACTGATTCCTATACTTGAAGACAGGATTTTCCTATGAAACCGTTTTATCAGATTCTGGGGTTAAGTAATTGTATGTCTTCATATATTTACATTTAAGTTTAGCCTTTTTCTCTCACTCAATGGAAATCCAAAGTTGAAGGAAAATGTCAAGCTGTTGGTTTTTGGCTTTCTGCGTTGGTTCTGTTGTGGCTGTGATTCTGTGTAATAAAATCACACTAAGCTTCTCCAGACAGTCGTTGGCCACCAGCAACTGATCCTCGACAGACAAATTTGTTCAGTTGATGAACATGGCCATGAGAACTTTTCAAACATTTTAAGTCAGTCTATGACCGTGAAGATGAATGGCGTTGTATTAGTACGACTGAAGATGTTTGAGATTATTTAAAATATATAGACTTTTAGCCTTGACCATCTTTACGTTGGGGCTCCTCAACATCACTTTTGATTGCCCCCTTCTGGACAAAAGGTGTATTGAAATAAATCAAATTGAATCAAAGGTGTTTGCTTACCCCTTCCTATGAATCAACAGGAAAGTGTCCCTCCTGTATAGCATTGAAGTAAACCGCACAATAGGAATGCCATTTTATAAAGACTGTTCCTCATCAGCAACACAAAAGCATCAGTCAATTGACTCTTAAAATAAATAACAAATAATTATTATTACATTTGCTAAGTTAGTGTTTTATATTGATTTACTTGTGGTTAATACAAGTCCATGCACATTTGTTGTTGCTGCTGTTGTTTTTTGGAAAAGGAACATCTTGCACAGCATCTGAACATTTTTGAAAATCTGTCCTTTTATTTTTATCCTTATGTTCTGTATATATTAAAATACAAACAAATAATTATTATTTCATTCGTTAAGTTAGTGCCTCATATTGATTTACTTGCAGTTAATACAAGTCCATGCACATTTGTTGTTGTTGCTGCTACTGTTTTTTCCAAATGCACATCTTTGCACAGTATCTGGAAATTTTTGAAATTATGTCCATTTATTTTTACCCTTTATATTCTGTATATATTTTAAAATCTTTCTACTGTTAGTTTACACCGTGGCTCAGACAGAAACGTTTTTTCTGTATGTCCAGCACATGTTGAAAAATTGACATTAAAGATGACTTTGACTTGACTTGAACTTCTCCTTTCCTGTCATTAACCTCACATTTGGTCACCTCTGTTGAACCAAAGTAACTTTTTGTATCACTGTGAACCGAGCAGTGGTGAGTATTAAGGATCTTTAACCATCTATAACATACACTAAGCACACTACAGAAAAAAGCCATCCCTATAGTACACAATGTAGAATATTATGAACACACTAATATACTGTTTTTAAAATCACACACCTTAAAGTTTGGGGATCTGCTACATTTGAAGACTGCACAGATAATATTTAAAGCAAAAAAAATTAAACAACTACCTGGAAACATACAGAAACTATTCACATTTGGTGTCCTTTTAAGTTTATACATGAGATGTTAGCTTTATACAAAGGAACGTGACAACATTTATTACCAAAAATAAACATGGGGGTACTTGAGTATTTTAGGTGTGACTTACTTGTACTTGAGTACAATTTAAATCAAGTAACAGTACTTCTATTTGAGTAGGATATATCTCTTTACACCTCTGCCACTGATACAGTTAAATACAGAGCTGGTATCAAAGCATCTGAGAGCTGAGGTCGTCTCACTGTGCTACAAAACTCAAGAGCGCTGGAGGACATGTGCATAATTTTACTGCGTGCATGCTCACAAAGCAAGTGTGTTTATAAGTACTGTGCGCGCACACACCGGGCCGAACACAGTCAGAGCCAAACCGACAGACCGCCTGTTAATTACGCAAGATAATAGAGCAGCTGCTGATTCACCCCATGACAGTGAGCTCCACCATGGGATGGAGAGTCTCAGACAGGACGTCAGAAGCGTTACAATGGACATCCTGGGACAACCGACCGTGGCCAGATAAGGTTTTGAGGGAAAAACCATCAGATTAAATACTTCTTAATGAAAAAAAGTTCCCAAGATATTTTTTTGAGAATTTTTTTAATCTTTTCTAAAACACAGCTATGTCGCTTTCAATCGAATATCACTTTTATGTCTCTAATTCCTTGTGGCCAACTTGTTTCCATGGCAACGTTTCTCTCAACAAACCCATCCATTTCAGGTTGATACAATAGACACAGCAAGAGTGCTAAATTGACCAATTAAAGTACATTTTCTAACACATACTGGATCAGAGCTTGAGTCATCAATCTGTTTTTGTGATCAAATACACAGAATTTCAAATGGGAAAAAAATTGGTTGATTTGGTCTTTCTTAAAAGCAATGACAGTATTGTCACGTGTATTAAAGTGGCCTCACGGTTTTCAAACATGTCAATAAGATCAAGCTAATGCGTACATGTCACTCAAATGCTTGTATTACTGTTAGCCTGAATCTTTTAATTAAATCAGGCTGATTGTACTTTATCTTACACACGCACACGCACACGCACACACACACACACACACACACACACACACACACACACACACACACACACACACACACACACACAATAAACTACAGCATTTAATATTAAAATGAATGGGAAAGTTTAAAACAGCCTCTCTTATTAATACAGTACATCAGATGTCCTAATAATTACAAAGACTACATTGAACACACTTTTGGTTTTTATATATTATTGTTTTTAAATGATCTTTTTCTAGTGGAGCTCAGTTTCCAATACTCTCAACATACTTCCACATTGCACTTAGCTAGTGCTGCTGTGTTGTATGGAGACGGACCATATTATTGTCTGGTAAAAGAAGAGTAGTCTCATAAAGTTAACAAATATGAATAAAAAATTGTAGAAAAAAAACCAAAAAACTGCAGTACCCAGAAAAAAACTCTCATTCTGATCGTTTAAATTCTCCTCTGAAAACTTTAACAATAAACTCTGGCTGTGAGGGAGCATCTCCTCTTCCTAGCCACTGCACAGTAACTACACACAAATACCACAAGAAGAAATAAAAAAACATGACACCCAAAATCTATGTATGTATATATTTTTTTCACTTACAAACACAGCTCAAAGCAAAGAGAGTTATAGTGATTACATTTCTAAAGTGGGATTTGGACTCCAACTTGTATTTAAACTGCTATATCATAAAATACTAATTCGCTATCACAATATTTTCCCATTTCATTTTAGTAATCCGTAGGTAAGGCAGTTTTTCCATGTTTAAGTGCATATAAAAATTATATGAAAACATTTCAATACATTTCAAGCAGTTATTATGAAAAGGTTTTAAAGGTCACTCGTGTCAAATCATCAGCTTAAGATAACCCTCAGAGAAAGTTTGCTTAATATGAGAATATTAATGAAATCTATATATATGTGGGTGCAGGGGTCACCAACACGGTGCCCGTGGACACCAGATCACCGCATGGACCATGTGAGGGGCCCTCAGGAGCTCTAGTCACCAATGAGCTCCATCTGAAATCTGATTTACTTTCCAGGATTCAAACTCACAAAGATAAATGAGGTTTGGTTGGTTGGAAGTAACCAAGAAAAGTTGGAACACCTGTAGGAATTAGTAGCACCAGCTCCCAACCTTCATTGCTGCAGAACAGCTTTAAATTGTTAACCCACTTTGTGTTCCCTAAAAATTTGTATAATTCTGAAATGTACATTATTTTTCAGTTTTGGGTAACCAAACCTTTTTTTAACCTCTGACTGTTCAGTACTTACCTTTGTACCATTTCAAGCTATTCATTGGACTTGCACAATTTGAATTGCAATAAATAACTGGAAAAATTTGGGTATTCTAAAACTTTTGACGGGTAGTGTAATATGATATATTTATGATATATTTTTAAAAACTCAAGTTGAATTTTCAATAAAATGTAATCAAAATGAAACAATTGCAGGAATTGAGGGAAATAAAGTGCTTCATATTGGAAACTCAACATTTCCTCCCTTTTTAACCCTCCTATTATCCTCAAATATTACTAACACATTTTAATCTTGCCTCCAGAAAATTATTTCCAGATAACTGTTGACTAGATTTTTGTGTCAGGCACTTTGTTTATTTGTTGAATACATAAATAACCCCTTGATAATCAAACACAGTTAAAACAGCTTGCAGTCAAATTGACTCCAGACGAATTTCATATTTTTTGAATGATAAACATTGAATGGGGTCAAATTGATCCGAAGGAAAATAGGAGGATTAAGTTACTGCTAGGTTAAGTTACTCCTTATTATCTTATCTTCTAATTAAAGTGAAACTGTGAAAATGTAGTATTTAAGAAGTGCTTTAATAACTGTCGCCCTTCGGACTATACAGTACTTATGAAGTAGCTCACAATTTCAGAAAGGTTGGTGACCCCTGTGTGGGTGTATGTAATTTCGGTATATGCTAATGTGCTTTTAAGAACAATGAGGGAAAAAAAAATCAATGATGACTTAAGGTGATGAATGTAAAACAAAAAAGTCAAAATGCCTGAACGAGTGACACAAATCCCAATTTTAAAGCATCAGCATTTCTCTTCACAGCATCCCTGAACTTTTTTTTATAAAACAGCAGAAGAAATGTAAGACAGTGCAAATCCGGATAATCAAGTTATCCTTTGCAACAAAGCTAATGCTTTTACAGTGGACGTGAGCATGCTGCGTGCCAGAAGAGTACGATCCAGAGATTTTCTTAAAGGGAAACTATGAGTGGAATTCTTATCTAGGACTTGGGTAGGATTTGGAGAGAGCCTTTGGCTTTGAGAATGAGGAGGATAAGATAAGGGGATGTGAGAAATTCAGCATGGACATAATAATGAAATATTCACATGCTAATTAATGCCTATAAATAGTCAAATTCAGTGAATGTGTTTCTCTAAATTGTTGAGCAATGTGCTTGCAGAGAACATTAGGAACAGCGGGACTCACTGATAACGGCCAGCATGCCAGATTATGATAAGCCTCATTCCTTCAGTTTCCCTGCAGAGTCTTTTGATTTCCAGAACAGAAAAACGAGGAAACAAAAGTGTTTCTTAAAAAAAGGAAGCATATCTATGAGGAACAGAGGCTTTGGAAACTAAAAAATCTCATTCATCAGAATACATAAAAAAAACAAATGGGGAAATTGAAGGCAATGTTATTGTTTCAAAGGAAAAATGGGATTAGTATTGGAGATCTCAATGGAAATGAAATGTACCAACTCACTCACATAGAAAGAATTTGCTTGGAAATGCTCTGTCAGATATCGTATTGCTCCAAAACAGAAATCATTCTCAGGGACAGACTCAAAATGTTGGAGACAGTGTGGGAGTCAGGATGCTAATCATCACCACACTTTTTTGGAATGTCCATCAATTAAATTTTTTTTGGTCACTTCTTCACAAAAAGATAGAAAACATATTTAAAATGAAGATACCTTTCAATTTTCAAACAATATTCTTTGAAAAGTAGGACTTCTACTAAGGGCACTTCAATAACCAGAACGTTCAGTAATTAAATAGATTAAGTAGTTTATATTCAAAGTCATAGAACAAGTTCGTATGAACTACGGCTGGGCCCGCGGAACGTCTCTGTGCCGATTAGCACGTACCACGTTCCCAAGAATTCAGTGAAATGTCTCGGTTCGACCGCGTAAAAAAGGTCTCAGAGAGGCTCTTGACATCCGCTCATAGAATATCCATGTCAAATTACAGCCCAATTCAATGAGCATTAACGGAGGAGTAGTCATTTGAAAAATGGGGCCCACTGGCACCCCCGTGGCACATACGGAGTGATGGCCCCCACGACCTGTCGCAATATTTGACTCACAAATAAATGAGAAAATGGAAAACTTTAATGGAAATTGCCAAAAATAGGGGGGTGGGCCACCGGGCCCCTAATCAAATTGTACGAGGCATAATCATAATCTATGTTGAATTACCTTTTAAACGATATGTCACAACACTATATTCCCATAAATTTGGAAATTACCGGAAATGGGGGGGTGGGCCCCTGGGCTGCATTTCAAAAAAAGGGCTCCGAGCGTCTCATCAAATTCATTCATAGAGTATTCATACCAAACTGCATTCTAACGAGAACTAACGGAGAAGTCGTTTGAAAAATGGGCCCCCGGCGCCCCCGTGACATGTACGGGCTAATGGGCCTCAATTCTCTTGAGATCTGGTAACTTATTTAGCATTTATTTAACATTCTGATATCAGCAGGTAAAAAAAAAAACCATAACCAGACGCTGGCTGCATCCTGACTCCCCACAATTGAAAAGTGGGAGAACATAGTTAAAGACATTTGTATTGTGTAAAAAAAAAAAATCACATTCTCCCTCCAATTACCAACAGAAAGGTTTATATATTGGATAATAAATTGGAATATAAATTGGAAAAGCATTTGTTGCTGAATTGTCTCTGTATATATTTGTATATTACTCCTCGGTTATTGATGTAAATGGCTATTTCTTTTATTTGATTTTTTCACTATTTGCTTATTGAATTTTTCATTAATAGGATGAACAACAACAAACAATAATTCACAAAAACCCTCCCTCCCTCCCTCAGTATAACAAGATTATAGGCAAAAAGAAAGAAAAATGATTAAAACAATAAAATAAAATCACATAAAAAAGCAAGTGATCATAAAGAAAAAGAAATATACAGAAAATAAATAAATTTATAGAAATAAAAAATAAATAACTTGTTAAAAACGAAAAAAAGAAGAAAGAAAGAAAGAAAGACAGAAAAAACTTAAAGAGTAACTAAACCTCTGCTTTTTGCTAACCTGCCACTAGGAGGGAAATTCAAAAAATGTTGTGATTATTGGCAATACTGCTGTAGCAGTAAGACACGCCCACTCAGGCAAGAAGACACACACAGCAATAAGTAGTAAATGCACGTCTGCCCACACGCAGAGACATACGGAGATACACACACATGATGTGTCTGTATATACACATAGCTTGATGAACCCTCTGATTAGACCAGAATCTGATCTTTATAGAAGTCAAAAACATCACAGTATTGGAGCACAGCTGGTTTGCACAGCATTAGACTTCCGCATTAAAACTGTCAATCAATGCTCACTGAGGGCTGTGATTGGAGGAAACCCTCCTCCCTCCACTCAGCTTTTATAGGAGGGGGCGGGCCAACAATAAAAGTTGATGAAGCACGATAATCCAAATAGTTTGTCTTTAGTTAATAGCAAAGTTCAATTGTAAAAGCTGGAATTCAACCCTTAGAGGCCAGTATATCTGCCTTTCTACTAAATACGCAAAATGAAAATACTTTTACTAAAATGTTTAAAGTTGGACCAATCAACAGCACTACTTCATACCCAAATACAAACAATATGTATCCAGGAGAAAAAAGGGGTTTAGTTACTCTTTAACTAGAGGTAAAATAGCAAATTGTTGTTATAATTAAAGTTATTAAAGTAAAAGACAAGGGAAAGGGGTATACTGAGAGAAAAGTGAGTTATATCAGAGACATCTTATTTTACTGTGGGGTTTTTTTCCTTGAATCTTTCATAAATAAAGAATCTAAAAAAAAAACTGAGATTGGAGCGAGGAATGTGACCAGGTGAGGGCGCTGCACACTCTCAGACAGGAAAAGCACTAACACATAGCCAACATTACAGAGGTCTCAATGAGAATCCCATTTTTCCCCAAGGCCATCACAATGAAAATAATCACTAAACACACTTCACTGTTTTACCCTCCCTCTGTTTCTACCAGCACATGACTCATACTCAATGTGCTTGCTAACAAACATCATCACCCACTATTGCAAACGTATGCTTAACATATGCAAATAAACTAAAGCAACACTAAGTCTTTCCCTCTGCACAGATGGGAAATCAACGTAAAGCTCAGCAACCATCACCATCCAACCACACCAGAAGCTGTGTTCGTTGCCCTGGAAACAGGATGCCGAGGTAAACGTTTTTATACTCTGCCAAAGCCACTAGTAGTATTTTTTGATGAACACTCACGTCTGAATTATGATCAATGAATGTTGGTGGAAGACAAAATCAGAGGTTTGTTGATGCAGCGCTGCTGAAAAGTGCCATGTAATGTGTCTTTGTGACAGCGCAATACATCAAAATAAAGATGTTTTAAGGGAGGAGCAGCACTCTGCAGAGATGAAATAAGATTTTGTAAAAGGAACAAACAAACTAAACTCGCTGTCAGTATTGAATATAAGGCACCTAACGCAGTTTTATTCACAGCTTTACAAAGTTAATGCACATATGGTTAAAGTGGTAGAGTAACTCAGTGAGACAGGTGTCACATTATCAAAGCTTGAGATAATAAAACAAGAAAAACATGTTTTAAAGAGTGGTTTGCTAACCAGTCACTGTTTCTGGATAAATAAACATATGACTAAAGTGAGAAGTAACTTTTTGAAAATTCAAAATGCAAGTTTTCACTAAAATGATTCTGGAATTTGAACATGTGTGGTCTAAACTATTTCAGTTGCGAGGAAGTGAAAGATGTTAAAGTGAACATGATGAATTGGAGAATACAGCGTTGCATACTTTTCAGAGGTTGCCAAAAGACTAGTGAGTGGTATGTTAAGATATTACCAACAAAACGCACACAACGTCAAACAGTGTACAAACAGTTTGACCTTGACAAAATAAATAAACTTTATGTATTTTTACCGTACTTTCATACTTTATTCAAAGCATATCAATTCTACACCACAATTTGCACATCTGCCACATAACTGGTAATATTCATAAGTAAAGGTATCACTTTCTTATATTTATTACATTTTTCTGATGTCAAGGACTCCCAAGATGATTTGCGGTGTTGCAGTTTGAGAATCTTACAAAATGAGAATAGCGTTTTTCAATTACTTTCTATATCTACATGTTATACTTATTTTGTCCTATTGTTTAGCTATTATGAGTATTAGTATTAGCAGTAATACTACTGTACTACAGTATACTACAGTAATACTAGAGTACTGAGGTTCTGCCTCCTGTACTTATAACATAGGTGTTGTAGTTAGCTCACATCTGTTTCTGGATGGCTTGCCACAGTAATATCAGTTACTCTGTGTCCATATGATTCTGACAAGAGTTCTTTAAATTATACTGTAGATATTTTATACATTTATTCTAGAAAACAAGACAATTAACTCAAACTAATATCAAAGGTTGAAATTGCCACTCGTAAGATATATATATATATATATATATATATATATATATATATATATATATATATATCTTACATGTATATATATATATATATATATATATATATATATATACTGTATATATATATATTTTTTTTTTTACTCCATCACAAATGGTTTGTTGGCGAACAGTCATGTGACTTGAACTGTGTGGGATTTGGAATCTGACAGAAGAATGTAAAGATAGTGCCAAAGCGGAAATAAATCATGACAGATTGCGCAAGACAGTGAGCAAGGATAGTTCAAAGCAGCCTCATCCTTTTTCGTAGTTACGCCGCAACTTATATAAAAGTCTCACGTCATCAAAATACGTAACTCTGACACGAGGTTAGACTGTGATGTCCAAAGAACATTTCTGAAATTTAACAAGTTTTTTCCCTTGATTCTTACGGTGATTCCTTGAGTTTTTTTGCCAGACAACAAAGACAGTGATTCGCTTGGTGCTATTTTATTCTGGTTTGTTTATGGCGTTCCCCGACATATGTGATCACTCCGTGAGACATTACATTTCGACAGTATTTGGGTGTTTTTGCAGAAAGCTTGCAACATCAACAAAAGCCATTGTTTTGGCACAACTTTTCATCTGTGAAAACACCAGAGAGGTGTTTGGAAGTCACTTTGGCAGAGTGCGCTTGTGAACAACTTTTGGATGAAATACAGCTTTAAAAATATGAACTCATGCTGGCTTTGTTTAGCTCTTAACCGTGTGTGATTTTGTGCCTAGCTGTCGTGTCTGTTGAATTGATGTCTTTATTTCGACTATGTAAAATGATAAAAGAACAACAGTTTAGAAAATAAAAAATGATGACAGCAGAATCAGACCATTGATATGATCTACAAACACGAAAACTTCTCAACTTACATGTGGGAAAATGAGTAGGAATATTCAATCATCCCCCTTTAATCGCTACAATTTTGCATTTTTTAAGTACAAATAATACAAATAACTACCCATATATCATTAAACAATCTACATATTCACAAATAGTCCATAGTTAACCATCAAAACAGAAAATACAACAACAAAAAACAACACAAAATTATTTTACCTGTTTTTAAACTGAATTGTATTTCATTCTGTTCCATAATTTGTTGTTCAAACACTCAAAACCTTTAAATTTAACTTTCTCCTTAATTTGTAACCCCCCTTTTCCAAGAACAAGTTTTAGATGTTTTCTGGCAGTAGATAATTTCTTGCACCGTATGAAATCTGTGCAGTTTTGAATTCCACAAGGTCACCGAATTTTAAAATTTTAGACTGTGGGAATAAGGAATTTGTATGTTCTCGAGAACCAACATTATGAATTATTCTGATGCTTCTTTCCTGTAGTATGAATGTAAAAATAAAAAATTGCATAGCCATGGAAGCCATGCACACATGCAGACTCGTGGTTCGGTACCTGAATAAATACCTCTTTTCTTCACACACCTGCAACGACGTGAGGAGGCCCGTCATCGTCCCATTTGCAACCAAGAACCAATCCATCTGCCAGGCCAGTGGGGAATGTTAGAAACTCTGACGTACCGTATGACATTCAGAAAAAAAACTTCACAAACTCAGATCAGGTCAAATCAGCTGAAGGATGTTCGGCCTTCAGGTCACAGACTGACCCACAGCATCACCAGCCACTCAATAAGAACATTTCAAATATTACCAAATTGAATTTATCAAATTTTAAACATACAGTATAATACCTTGTGTGACTACAGAGTCAGCAATGGCTTATATGCACTCAATGATATTTAGTCATAAACAGTAACCTGTTGTCACACATAACGGGGTCCCAGACAACTGAGAGCACCTGGAAACCTCTTAAGTTTTTGTTTAAAAAAACTTTGAAAACTCTTGACGAGAAGCAGGTGGTTTGCTGACACATTGATTAATAAGTAACGTCCTAA
The DNA here is from genome assembly GCF_900634775.1 of Gouania willdenowi. NCBI lineage: Eukaryota > Metazoa > Chordata > Actinopteri > Blenniiformes > Gobiesocidae > Gouania > Gouania willdenowi. The sequence continues at coordinate 22,345,900 of NC_041065.1, read as the reverse complement.
TTCAAATCAATAAATACATGAAATGAATGAAATAACGCACTGCTCTCTTTCCTCCGTCTCAGACCTGGATTTCAGGTTTGGTGGAGAAAAAGAATGAAGAGATGTAGAAACGTCTGTATGGTTTCCTACCTGTGTGCTTGTCTGGTATGAAACAGCAATGCTTCTGCAGTAAGCCTGGCAACACCTTCCAGAAAAATAAATGACAACAAAAAAAGAAAGAAGAGGGTGGGTGAGGGGAGGGGTGGGTTGTTAATATCACGGTGCTTAAAGCAGAAAAAACAAACCAAAGCTCAAAGTGAAAGCACTGAGCCGTGCTGAGACGCTAGACGGATGGAAACAGCAGACAATAGCTATAGTTTCTAACATGATTTGGATCAAATGGAGCTATTCCCACTTAAACTTTCATCTCAGCCTGTTTTCGGCACAGAAATCAAACAGCAGAACAACAAAAGACAGTGATGGGCTTTCCTTTGCATCTCCAACTGAATCCCCCCCCAAAAAAACTTGTTAAAGGAAATAGAAATAGGACACACTAACAATCAGACGATAACAGGAGATGGCAATGTACGCCGGCTGGAGGATAGTGTATGGTCAAATCCTCAGGCCAGTTGCTGTTGTTGTTGGAGCTTTCTTTTGCCGACTCAGCGGCAGAAAATACAATAGCCAATTACAGCATGACTCACAAAGCTAAGGTCAAACTGATCGATATAATATGTGCTCACTGCACTGAAAAAGTCTGTGTTGGGATTAGGGATTTCTCTAGCAAACCGACAATGAAAACAAAGGATGCTTTGTTTTCACCTCTTTACATAATTTCCTCTCATTACTTAATCAGGGTTCCTTCAGCTCCAGTCAAATTAAATTCAAGACTTTTTCAGATTGTTTTTTTTGCCATTTGAAATTAAATTTAAGACCAACTTCACAGCTAACACAACTGGGGCGGAAAAAACTCCCACATCAATTACATAGGGTTAGGGTACAAATTTTTCCAGTGTCTAGTGCAGACGTGTGACCGGCGGCCCCCAAAGTAAAAACAGAAAAATACACAAAATGATGGTAAAATACACAAAAAACTGACTAAAATAATCAAAATCACTCCAAGAACACACAAGATGATGACAAAAATAGCCAGGAATCTATAAAACAACAACGAAAATACAAAAAATAAAAACCATTAAAAAAAATCTTCCTTGGACAGGCATTTTTTGTTGAATTTACAGTTCCCCATGTTGTTGAAAGTTGCTACAATCCCGTTACAAATCACATCACTGTTTTGTAGTTGGTTCCACTGTCGTACTTAAAATACTCGACATTAATTTCAGTCATTTTAATGACAATAAAATGCATTATTTTTGGATTCATGAATTTAATACCTTTCAAGACTTTTTAAGGATCCGTGGGAACCCTGTTTATGATAATATTGACTTTGATATGCAGGATTTCTAAACAGAGAGAGATAAGTGGAGGCTTTTCTGTGAGAATGCATCTGTCCAATGAGACTATTGTGCTAAGAATGACCTGAGATAACCACACCTGCTCTTAATTCTCTTCGCTTTCCCTCCTGTGATAGTGTTAACATTCCTTTACACGTGCACTCGCAGGCTATCTCTGGCTCTCCAGTCTCAGAGAGATACTTTATTTCCCTCTGGGACGGAGCGAGAAAGATCAGATTAGCATGAGGCTCTTTAATTAAAGGGCCGAGCGTATAGGAAGGTGCTTCTCAAAAGACGAGCAAACACTAGATTGTAAAAAAAATAGAAATGAACAGTAAAGGAGTCGAGGACTTATTAGGCCAATGTCATTCCTTCATTGTTAATAATTAAAAAAGTGGCCTTTATGAGCAATGGAAAGGTGATTTTGGAATAATAGAACTCAAAAGTAACTCTCCAAAATGTAAAATGACTTCAGGAGTATCTTTAAATAGCTACTTCAGAACTCTTTACAAAAAAATCTGCAAATGTAAAAGATTGGAATATACTTTCTCTTCTCTTTCCTCTTGTTTCAGCTCAATGATCATTACAAGTTGTGGAGCAAAAGTGTCCCATTGCATCCATCACTTATTATTAGGGGCTGGGCAGCCTGGAACCTATTGTTAACCTGCATGTTTTTCTTCTTCTTTCCAGGAAATCCTCCTTCCCATGATGCGAGAACAATCGCCACATTTTACAAAAAGATCCCGTCCCATGCCAGATTGCCTCAGCTGCAAAAACAGAGCAATAGTCCTAAAGATGGCACTACAGAAAGCCTCGAAAGCAGTGGATCTCACACATTTCACACTCCCGTACCCCTTCAGACATTTAACCTGAAGCCATGTACCCCCTACTCCTGCACACTTAAAAACATAATAATGTAACGTAGCCCTACATCACAAATCTGGCCCTTTAGACCATCAAATTCAGCCTGCGGGAGAAAGTTAAAAAGACAGAAAAAAACATTATTGTCTCGATCACCAAATAATTCAGTTGTAGATAAATCAGTTCAGATAACTGATATCTAAATACACAAATTCAATGTATAATCCACAATATTTGGAGAATCGCAATTTTTCCATGCTATTTTCCCATGACTGCAGTCATTTTCAATTTAGAATTGTTGAAAGAAGTCAATTTTCATGCAATTATTGAACATAATTTCCACAAATTAAATAAAAATTGGTCTCAAAATTGATGAAATTTGAAAGAGAAAATCCTGCAGGGACTGATTTGTCACTTATTGCTTGGACATTGTTGGCGCCTTACATACTATACACGACATATGAATCATACATAAAGTATAAACTTAGGTACATTATTCATTGTTTTTTCATTTCTATTCATGTACCCCCTATGACAATTTGAGTACCCCACTTTGGGAACCCAGGCTCTAAAGTTCATATTTTTTGAAAATTCACAAAAAATAAACTGTATGTGCTATAGATTTGCAACTGTCACCAAAATGTAACCCCGACACTTCATAAACCTTTGCACATTTAAACCTATTAAAAATTATGAAGTCCATTACTCTGTTTTGGTATTTTATTTTTTTAAATTAAAATTAAACTGGGCTTTAAGCCTTTATTCGTCATGTATATATGTTGTTACACATATATATTGAAATTTGTCCTCCAATTTAACCATCCCTGGGGAGCAGTCGGCAGTTTTACAAAAACTACTAAAACTACTAAAAAAATGATTAAACCTAACTCCTCCCACAGTTGCTCAATTGACACCAAACTTGCTACAGCACATCTTCAGAATGACCGAATGACAAACCCACACGGGTTTTTAATTTATCATACATTGAGCCTACAGTGCATTAAAATGTTTTACTGTAAACAGTTGTGTAAACATTTTGCTAGAATACATTTTGAATGGTCATAAAAACTTTTGCATTGTCGTCTTAAAAATATTGCACTTCTTGTAGTGTTGACCTTTGACAGCATGTGTAGATAAGGTAAAAAAAAAATTTAAAAAAAAACTTTTGGAGAATTTCATATTAAAAAAAAAAAATCTTGTTTTTTTTTTTAAAATACATTTTAAAAACAAATAAAGCATCGCTTTTTTACTTATGGAGCCAATAAATCATTGTTAAAAAAAATAATAATAATAATAATAATTACCCAAGATCTACATGCTGTCTAGGTGCAATATGTCTATTATCAGATTCTTGTTTTAATAACTGAATATTTGACAGCCATTTGAAAGCTGCCTTTACATCTGTTTTGCCAAAAATAGCCTAACTTTGCTGAGAGCGTGTGTTTAAGTGTGTGTGTACACAGCAGATAACTCATTCTTTTTCATGCAGTGTCTCCTAGACTTTAACAAAAAGAAACATTCATGATCTCTAATAACATTGTCCTTACTTGTTTGTAAAATATGCACATGCACAACTTTGTTCTGTGACAAACAAGTCAAGTCTCTCATGGATTCTTTTTTATTTACCAGCTGCTGCTGACACATCTGGGCTGACATTGCCTTGTCCGAAAGAGTTAAAGATGCTCATCCACCCACTGAGATGCAGTCAGTCAGCTTGGCAGTACAAAACTAACACAAGGTGGGTGAGTTGTGTGTGTTTGTGAATGTTGGTGCATGTGTGTGTGTGTGTGTGTGTGTGTGTGTGTGTGTTGGGGAGAATATAAACCCTTATATAACATAATTTAAAAGGTTTTTCAAAGAAATAAGGGCTCCAACCCTCTACCTCTAATTCATACAGTATGTATACAAACACTGATAGATTTATTTGACTATAAAAATCTGCACATTCTGATATATATATTTCCCTTGTCATTATTTAACAAATCCGTCTCTTCAAAAATGGCTAAATAAAAATAAACTGCTTGAACACACACCATCTGCTTTCCTCACGGACTACAAAATGACATCAAGCCTGTCTTCTCCCTGCTCATTTTTTCAAAAGTGCACAATATTTATGGTCAAAGAAGAATGAGGCAATGAATTACCTTCTTCAGAGCAGACATGCTATGTGGATCCTCCTGCTCCTGATGCGACCCGTTCACATGCTGAGGTCCCGGGTTAAGTTTGATTGGCGGGGAGATTGAAAGTCAGCCCGGTGCTGATGTAGAACCATGGGGTGTCTCTGACTCTGCTTGGTTTCCCCCATCACACCTTCACCCGCTCCTCCAGCTGCCCCTGAACGCACCACAGCGCTGCACTTACACGAGCCAGACGCACGGGGCGCTCTACTATATATAGACTAAGATTCACATTGACACGACATTCAATTGACAATAAATACATTAGAAAAATATAAAAAGTATAATGAAAAAAGGCAGCATGAAAGACAGTGACACCTAAAACAGGTAAAACCAAAAAATAATTAAGAATGATTTGTATTTAATTATTTTAACAGATTGGAGGCAAAAATCGAAGATTGATTTCAAATTGATTTAACTTTTTTTTTTTTTTTTTTTTTACCAAATCAACTTAGGCTACTTGAGAAAAAAATTTAACTGAAAGGTTATATCCTAAATTAATATGAAAAAAATAAAACAATGGTTCCCTTTAGAATTATTCTGCCAGCAGTATTCCAAAATAAATTTATCAAAAACGTATAAAAAATACAGCTTTATTCTATTTTAAACCAACGGGTTACATATACAAAATCTTATGTTCTCTCAAAAAGCCTATATATATATATATATGTATATATATATATATATATATAGTGTATGTATAGTTACACCTAATATACACAACTATTGCAATATTTTTGTAAATTGTTGACTTAAGAGTGTAATAGTTAATATTTTTAATATTGTCAAAATGAATAAAAACGATTAAATGTGAGTGTCCAACAATGTATTTATTTTTCATTTTTATGACCTTTTACAAAAGTAAACTTTTAATCTCTCACACAAACCTCTGTTTAATTTGAACGCAGGTTGGCGCTGTGGGACCAATGACTAGCTGGTGATGTCCTAGCTAGCATTAGCCCTAGCTTAGCATTGGCTAAGCCGTAGCTTTAGTTGAAGGCTAGTAAACACAGAATTATAGACGTAGCTAAATGTTTATGTGAGTAGTAGTTTTATCTCTCTACCTCTATCATTGTAAGATATTTGTCTGTCTCGGTTATGTGTTTAAACTCTTGATACATGCTCACTGTTTTAAATGTTACATGGTATTTAGCCTGTGAATTAGCTCCCCTAACTCTGCCACCACCTCAGTCAGTGTTTTTTCGGCTTCTGGTTTGTGGATTATTATGAACATATGGCACGAAGGAAGGACGGTGAGTAGCCTCAATCAATGTTGCTTATGGATGTTAATAATCTCACCGAAAAAATAGATGATCGATGTTTTCCATACGTAGCTAGCATGCTAACGCATGTAGCCGGTTAAATATCGCGTGAAGTGGGTTGGGAGCTTCATTGTAAACAAACACACGTGTTTAACTTTTAAGTGGAGATAATTTTGCTAAATAATCACATTGCAATATTCACATATTTACACTTTACCACGACCAGTTGGCATCCATAACTGTTTTTTTGTGCTAAAGATAAGTAGCTGCTTTCACTAATATTTTGGTTAATAATAAGTTGTTTTACTCATTGATGACAGAATAAGAACTTTTCTATTTCCATTACCTTGACTCACTTTCTTTCATGTTAAGTAGGTTATTATAGACCATGTTTTAAAGCCTAAATGCAGCCAACTAGTTGTCATTTATTTGATGCATTCCAATATCTTCTCTTTGGCTTTAAAATAACAGATTTATCTTTGTTTTTGTGTCATTCAGTTTTTCACTCAAAAGTCCTGCAAAAGCTTTACCCTCCACCTCCCAAAGAGGAAACATCTCACATCCCTCAGTGCTTCACGGACAGTTCTACTAAAAAGACTCATGAGAAGAGAAAAGGTATTGGCGACACACAGTAAATACAGCACAAAGCTAATTTTACTCCTTACTTATGTTCATTTCTCTGTCCAGTGAAACAACAGAGCGGAGCCAATCAGAGCAGACGGATGTACACAGTTCTACCTCCACCTCCAGGCTTTGATTTACATTCACAGGAATCAGCTACACCTTTTGGAACACAAAGTAGAAACAGTGCAGAGGACCCAGTTGGTAAGATGGCCATTATCTATTTACATACCTTTGTACTGTAAATAATCTCATTTTGTGGCCATACCAGCCTGTCATTGCCTGATCTCATTAGATCTCAGAAGCGAATCAGGTCTGGGAATGGTTAATAGTTGGATGGTAGAATTCCAGGTGCCACAGTGGGTCACATCTGTCATTGTGTCCTTGGGCAAGGCACTTCACCCACATTGCCTAGTATGAATATAGTGTGTGAGTGAGTGTTGGTCGGAGGAGCCAATGATGCACTATGGCAGCCTCGCTTCCGTCAGTCTGCTCCAGGGCAGCTGTGGCTACAATAGTAGCTTACCACCACTAAGTGTGGAGTGAAATAATAATGCCTTAATTCTGTAAAGTGCTTTGAGTGTCTATGATAAAGTGCATTATTATTATTATTATTATTTATGGAATGCAAAAGGAATCAAATATTTTCCTTTTTTCTCCTTTTACTAGAAGAGTTCTGTAGGCGTGCTTGTTTTGAGCAAAATATAATAAATGTAACAACCAGTTAACCAATAGGTAGGGATGTCTCGTTGCAACTTTTTCATTTCCGATATGATATCGATATTGCAGCCTGGCGTATCGGCCGATTATATTGATCCGATATCAGCACAAATTATACATACTTTTATCACTTTTTTTTCCTCTCAATTTAATAAAAACATAATTATTACTTATTTTGTAGTGTGGAATGTTAGAAAAGGCTTGATCAAGTGAAAAACAATAGTCAGCAACAGCAGGTATGAGGAAAAACTGACCCCTTATTATTAACCAATTGGTTACATACATTTTAACCTTCAACATAATATCTACAGTATTCTACAACTGAATAAAATAAAGAAAAAAATGAATTGCAAAAAAAAAATTATGAATTGGAAATTTGAATTCGATATTCGTTTTCAGGCTGATATTGGACCAATATCCGATATCGAATCGGGACACCCATATTAGTAGGTCAGTAAATAAACCATTAAACCAAAAAAAGCTTCCAAATCTCCTCAACCTTTAAAGAACTTGTTGATAATTTCCTTAAACTAAGGAAAAAAGTTAAGTTGAGTCAGACTCGCTATTTGAGCAACCGATGCAAAACAATGAATGTTTTCTTACCCTTGATTGAGTCCATCATCTGGCACATTAGTGGGATCATTGCATATTAAATACCCACAAGCAGCTTGGACATTAAGGATTTATTGTTTTTCAATCAGAGGCCACGCTGCTTGATTCTGCTGATTACAATTCAATCAGTAGAACGTAGGCAGTGCTGATGAAAAGGGATCAATCGTTTCTATTTGATTGGTCTGTGGCAATGCTGCAAATGTCTTCCTCTGCATAATATGAAAACACACACAAGATTTATCCCCTTATTCAACATATGGATCATTAGCTCAACCTGACTTATCAAGTTGCTCTTCAGGCAATTGTTATTGGTATGGAATTCGTAGTTTCTACTCTATTTAACTCATTTATTATATTTTAATACAAGCAAACCACATAAGCATACAGTAGACGTGTTGGTGGATATTTTCTATAATGTGACAGTGTTTCTTTTTCAATGATTCTGATACTGTTGGAAAGCATTTGACACATTTGTAAAAAACAAAACAAAAAAACATTAGCATTACGGTTGGCAGCTGAGCTAAATGTGTGGGTTTGTGCAATAGAAAAATAATCAGATCCTCCATGCAAATTATTGAAAGATTTCTTTGCTGTTGACTCCTTTTGGGAGTCTAAAGAAATTAGAAATATTTGCATTTTAGTCACGAAAGCAAAGACATTGGCGTAGGTTGTAGCAGCTAAGCTAAAAACAAGGAGAAATATAGCTAACCAAGATTGAAATCCTTTGCAAACCTTTTAAAGAGAGCCAAAGAAAAATGAAATTTATTTTGAAGGTGGTTTGTCACATCTTGTGGTTCAGAAATAGAGATGGTGGTGATTGTTTTTGCAGTTTGGTAGCAAAATATGTTCTCGCGTTAAGCCGTAGTGTATGTTTTTTAAAACATATATTTATCCTTCTCTTGTCCAAATGCTGAGGCGGCGGGCGGAATCTGTATACTACTTTCTTTCTGGCCTCCTTCTACTCTTAAACATGTTTATAAATGATTCCTTACCCCATTTAGCACCGAAAGAATATCTGCAATATTATGTGAATATCTGTGAAAGTCACGTTTTTCTATTAGCTCTGTCTGCTAGCGCATAGCATCACTTCTTCGCTGCTAGAATATCTGCATGCCAACCGACCACTGGGTTACCAGCGCCCTCTGCTGGTCCAAACAAATATCTGACGTAAATACAGTGAAATGACTGTTTTTTTTTTTTTTTAAAGTCCCAATTGTTAAGGCACAAAATACATTTTCAGTTGCACTTTATCGCACGGTGAAATATTGCGATATATTGCCAAATCGATTGTTTTTTCCTTAGTGTTAACTGAATATTTCAAACCAAAGTCCCAGCTGCTGTTAAGCCAGAAATTCTGCCTTTGACAAAAAAGAAAAAAAAAAAAGAGACAGATTGTTTACCCTTGTGTTCTGCAGAGGACATTGTTTATGAGGCCACTGAAGATGCACATGATGAGGAAGAGGATGAAGAGCAAATAGGAAGGAAGAGGAAAAGAAGGAAGAGAAAAGCAGCCAACCACCCACACTCTGAGAAGGACACACCCCTTTCTACAGTTCACGGCCAGACGGCCGGGGTTGAGGGAGGAGAGTCCTTAATCAGCAAAAACAAAAAGAGAAAGCTGAAGAAAAAACGGCACAAAGAGAAGCTTCTGTCCATGGGTTTGATGCCCCGGGCTAATGCGCTGGAGTTCACCTACCAGAAGGATGTTCAGGGCCACGAAGAGCAGGTGGAGGAAGAGCAGGAGGAGGATGGGAAAAGTGCTGCTGAAGTGACAGACTTCCTGAGAAGAACGCTGGAAATGTGTAAATCCGATTGTGAGTATGATTTATTCAATATCAGAGTAGTAGTAATGGCCAAGATTTTTCTATTTTCAGGGACACGTCAGTCATTATTACATGTCCCATATTGTATATAATAAAAAAAGAGCACCACCCCAAATTTGTTTTACAATGTTTCATAATTATTTATTTTGTAAACACCCCAAATGTAGAACACATTTGATTAAAATTAATGCAGAGAGTTTGCGTAACTGAATAAAAACTTCAATAGGAGCTGTTCACAAAAGCATTAAAGCAGCCCTACTTGTAAAATAATCAAATATAAGAAAGTTATTTTAATGTAATGTGAAGGTGGTCATAAATACAAATATGAAATTGTACAGTTAGAACTGGCCTCTTTTACAGAACAAAAACTTAACATGGAGCTTAATGGAAATAGTATAGACACTGAGACACCCACATCCAATGTAGATATAGTATTATTTGGAAAGAGTGTTAAAGGGATCCTCCACTGTTTTTACAAGTTTGGCCTAAAATTTTTGAAATGTACTTATTAGAAGATATATGCCTAACAAAACACATTGTTATCCACCATTTTAATTTAATTTCCTTTTCAAAATGGGACTACTTTACAGTCTGTTACCCCATCTTGAAATCATGTGATTGATGATGTCACACTTCCCCACTGCCTGTAAACATCTCATTGTTTTCTATTGGAGTGAAGCATTCAGCCTGCTTTTTAGATTATTTAGCAGCTTTTTGGGTCAAAATGTCAACTTTTCTCATTTGGTTGTAGTCCCATTTTTAAAAGACAATTGAATAATTATGGTAGGCATATATCTTCTAATAAGTACATTTCAAAAATTTTAGGCCAAACTTGTAAAAACAGTGTATAATCCCTTTAAGAAGTTTTATGACTTTAAATCTAAATTTTAAATGAGGATGTGTTTCCTATTTAAATCCAGTCTTCCTCTTGTTTTCCTGCTGCATGAAGCCAAGGCCTCCCACCTGTCTGCACCTTTGGATGACCTTCTGCAAAGCATCGTCAGCAGATCTCGACCCGAGCGTGTCCTCGGCCTGCTGCACAGCCTCAAGGCTTTTGTTCAAGGCAATGAAAGAGACAAATTAGAAGAAGCGCTAAAAGAACTCCACAACAATTGTGATTTGTCTGCAGGTCAGTCAAAACATTAACACTTCCTGTGAATCAGTGTACCCTTTGTTCTTTGGTTATACCTTTTTAAAACCAAATGAACGTAACAAAACCGGTGTGGTTATTTTGTTTTACTGACTTAAAACAGAAATACAGCACTAGTATATATATATATATATATATACACACACACAGTATTTATCATTTATATTATTGTTTCTGCTTTGTTTTTTGTTCCTTGTTTGTTTTTCACACCAACTACTAAGTTCAGTTCCTTGTATTGTTTTTAACTGTAAAACCTTTTCTGATTATTATTCTGATTCTGATCATCATAAACCAGAAAAGCAGTGTTTTTCTGTTATAAATTACAAAATCTTGTTCTGTTTGTGAGATATTTGGATATTTACGGAGAAATTACAGTGAGGGCACGTCACATTCAGGACGGTCAAAATAGTATCCAAATAAACAGGTGGCTGACTATTGACCTGAGGCTGGTGTGCGGAACAATAGATGTTAGAACTTCTACGATTTGACATTTTTGCAAAAACAATTACACAGCTTTTTTGAGGGCAGTAAAAATATTTAGAATACCACCAGCCACTACCAGCAGCCGTCAACATACACGGAAGGAGCACCAGTAGATTCATTACACTACCTCTGGTTCCTTTAATACCATATCATGTGTATGCTTTTTGTAACATCCTTTTTTTGTTTTGATTTATTTATGTATTAATAACCAGTTCATCAGTAATGTGAACTGGTTACTTGTTATGCGTCCCCACCTCCTGTATGTGGGTCCTCTCTGTGTGGTGAGCTTAAAACATGAAGCTCTTGTCCTTGTTTCCTATAAATATCCAAATATCACACAAAGAGAGCAAGATTTAATTTTAAAACAGAAAAATGCTACTTGTCTGGTTTTTGATTTTTTCCATAATTCTGTTTCGGTTTTAAGTCGGTAAAAACCACAGTTTGTTATTTTGATTTGCTTTTAAAACGGAATTACCAAAGAATGAAGGGTGCACAGATTCCTGTGGTATTTTTTTATTTCAATTAGCCAGACAGGCAGGAGGAGAGTGTGCATGTGATACTCAGTCATGCCCTGCATTGATCCTACATGTTCATACTTGTCTCTCTATGTTCTTACCTGCATCTTTTTCTCAATTCTTTATTATTAACTTGTGCAAACCTGCTTCCACTTGCCTCGACCTGCGTTAACCTGCTCTTAACTTGCCACTACTGCAACTAGTTTTGTCCTCTTTCCACCAAGACTTGAATAACATGTTTCAACTTGTCCATCTGAACGCGTCTACGTAGTCCCCCCCCCAGTCCCCAGATGCAGCTCACAAATCAAGTGTGTGTCTGTGCATCGACTGCATAATAGGATCAGCAGGGACTTTGGTGCTGTCACGCACACAGGCAGATGAGTGTCACGGTGAGGGAGAGAAGCCAGGGAATCCAGGCCACAAATCGACATTTAATGTGCAAAAAAAAAAAAAAAAAAGTTTGCACTCTCTCCTCCACAGAGCTGGCTTCAGATGGCCTGCCCGCCTCATGCACCTGCTCCACCTCACTCCTCCTGCTCTGTGTTTCAAACATAGCTGTAATAAAAAGCAATAGGCTTTGTGATTGTCATCAGAAGTCTGTGTGCCATAGCTAAAATTCATAAAAGATAGAGTTGATAGTTTTACCATCGGTTGCTCAGTCTTTAATAAAAATCAAGTATTTGGCATCGTTGAGCAAAGGCCTCAGTTTGAGTTGATTACAGTTCTGGAAAACTGTTTTGCCAATGAATTAACTGCAGTTAAATCGGTTCTCTTTAAACCCTCATTAAACTACTAAAAATAAAGGAAAGATTTCAACACAGGTGTTTATAAGAAACAATATCAAACTTGTGAAAGACCAGTCAAATTCAGAATAGTTGTCAAATATTTGGATTCTGGTTTTTTTTTTTTAAATGTTTTTGGTTAGTTACACCTTTATACACAGGCTACTGCACAATCATTTATACCAGTGTTTCTCAAATGGAGGTACGTGTACCCCTATGGGGTACTTGAGAGAGAGAGAGCGAGAAAGAGCGTGTTAGTGAAAAATTAACAAACAAAAGCTCAAAATATGGTGTTTTATCAGGTTTTTAGTTAAAAATGATAAGTATGATAATGATGATGGAAATGATCTTGATTAGAACATGAACTAAAAATACAGTCTTGGTCACACACCAGGTGGGAGATGACCAGAAATGATTAAAAACTATGAAAATAAATCTATTCAGGAAGTACAAAATACAGTTAAATTGCATTTATTTATAGCTGTTTTTTCACAGTATTCTGAGCAAAATGTTATAGTCGGACAAAGGAGGTACTTAGATTCAGAAATAAGAGAAATGGGGTACTTGAGCCAAATAAGTGCATATACAGTAGAAGTAATGATTTCTATATACATCTAAATGTGTGCTGTGGTACCTGGTACTGAGTTCTTAATAATTACAATATCTACAAGAATTTGTAATTAAGTAGTGAGATTGTAATGGCTTGGAGATATTTTACACCACATTTAAACAAAGCCTGATTTGATTAAGATCTCGGAGATCAGGAATTCTTGGAAACCCCTTTAATTTTTAAATTGCTTTTTGGAGGGTACTGCCATTTAAAGTGACAAACACTGAATACCCTTGAGCTCCTCTCTTGGCTCAGCTGCTCCACTTTACTTAGCTCCTTGTCCATCATGAAAAACATGTGCTTCATTTCTGGGCGTTCAACACAATGACAGAACAATAGTTTACCTCAGGGGGAAGAGGTTTGTGTGTGTGGATGAACAAGCACATGCAGAACAGTTGGAGGTAGATTTGATTCATTGTGCTGACAATACAACGAGAACATGGCCTCTGTGGTGAAACACCGAGTGCTCCCGTGGTAGCGTAGCGTGTCGTCACTGACAACAGAAATGTTTCACTCATTCTCTTTTTGTTTCAGGGGAAACATCTGCAATCATTTCTCTCTTCCAGTACTGGATCACAGACATTCTCCCGCTGCCAGCAGATGAGAAGACACGGCTCTCCAGCACACACCACCACTGACTGTCAGTCACTGAGAAACAAAGGCACTGATGCAGGACTATTCCCTCAATGTCACGTCACTTACATTACATTTAATGGTTCTGACTTTACATGTGAATATTTAAATGGTATTAAACAGTTTCTATTTTTCTGTGAGCAGTCTTATGTCTAGGGCTGTAGTCAACCAAGGAAATGGTTGGTCGACCAAGACTATGGCGCACGTAGCGATTAGTCGACCAAAAAAAAAACCACAGAATGAATGTGCAGGTGCAGAGGAGGACGAGGAGAAAGAAAAAGAGACAAATATTTTTTTTTGGTGTTTTGTGGTGCTGATTTGCTTTTTAACACAAACCATTTGATATGAACCTTATTCAAGCTTTGACCAGAACCCGACAAAGCAAAAGTGAAACCTACAGGTCCGACAGTAGGTAATTATATCCGTGCCCGACCTGAAACCGACAATTAAAACCTGTTATACAAATGACATTTACATTTGTTTTAGTGATAAGCCTGCTTTTATTAATAAACAACTGTTAATGTCAACATCAGATCAGTGCACGGGGAAACAAATGCAAGTCATGCACAGGTGCGCAGTGCGCGATGCGGCGCTAGAGACAGCAGTGGATCTATTTACATGATCCACGTATCAAATATAAGGATAATCCCTGTTCTTGTGCAGAAAAAGGATTGATTCAATAGTGGATGCTTGTGCTTCCAGCCTGTCTTATTCGGTGCCTCTATGCTCCGATCAGTAACAGCGCAACACTTTTTTGTTTTTATTTTTTATTTTTTGCAGCCAGCACTCGCTTAAACAGCTGTTGCTGGACATAGAATCATGTTTAGGCATTAAAGAAATTATATTTGATATTTAATCCTTATCACCTATATAAGTGCATTGCATTCTTTTTAAAAAACGGTATTGAAACTGATAACATTGCTGGTCGACCAATGAAAATCTTGGTCGATCACTACGGTATCGACCAATTAGTCGACTAAACGACCAAAGTTGGCAGCCCTACTTATGTCATTTATTTGTTCTAATCTTTTCTACGTGCTTTATCCTGATTACTTACATAGTTCAGGAGCCTTTTCCAGTCAACAGGAGACTAAATACAAGTGAAGGAACCTTAATAGAACAACTAGCAAGACGTATCTGGGAAAATGTAGCTGTTGATTGCGCAGGCCAAGTCATTTAAATACGCTGTTTGTGTTTTGCAATATTAACACATTAGGCTGCAAAATAAGCAATAGGAGTACTGATATATCATACTCAAGTAGAAGTACTGTTACGTGATTGAAATTGTACACCTGTATAAGTAAGTCATACATAAAATACTCGAGTACAAGTAAAAAGTGGCTAAATTAAACAAAACTCAAAGTAAAAGTTACTTTCACCCCTAAATTTATTTTTGGTAATAAATCTTGTCACGGTTAAATTATATACAGTAAACATCTCATGTATGAACTTAAAAAGAAAGAGACCAAATCTTTATTTTATTATAATTTTTTAAACAAAATAAAACCAATAAATTAAATTCAAAATAAATAAAAAAATTTCTAAGGCTCTAAGTATAGGTACATTAAACTGAGAAAATAAGTCATTCAATGCTGTTTTGGCACCGTTCATTACGTTTAATCTGGTTGGTCGGCTATGATGAGATGCATTTGATTGTTGTTTGGTGAATTTAATTTTTTGTAGTTTAACAATGTCCGTTGATCATTTAAAAATAGAATGTACTTAAGTACAAGTAAAATTACTGATTAAGAAATATACTCAAAGTACAAGTACCCATAAAAGCAACTCAATTACAGTAACGTGAATAATTGTAAAATGTTACTGTCACCTCTGAAAATAAGTGCTCATTGGTGATTATTCAATGTGGATTTAGTTTTATTTTTTGGTTTTTATTAAACGTTGTCAACCAAAAAAATATTTCAGGCCAATTTAAGTAAAAACCAAACTTACACTGCCTGTAATGTGTCAGGTCATTAAGCCAAATGTTTTATTTAAATAGATTTGATCGACATGGTCATCATAATTGATGATTTTTTAAGATTGCGTCACAGTTTTTGGTGTCTGAAATTAATTTCCTAAAGAGAAAACCATGGAGAACATGCAAACACTGGTGCCTTCTATGAATCTCCTCAGTTTCTGTTCATGTTTTCATAAACCTTAATGGAGATGGTCATCATTACGAGGCTGATTTATAAGAAATATTGTCATTCTAGCAAACCCCCCCCCGCACCAAAAAAAATTAATTATTATTTCACAACAGCTTCTGATGATCTGCTTTACTCAGGAATACCTGGGAAATCAGTCACGTAATCTACACCTGTGGAGCTTGGGTTATCTATTTTGGCACATTTACCCGTCCCTCGGTGCCAAGAGGGCGAGTTCAGGCAAGGGACAAAGTTCTCTCAGCAAGACACTGACCTTCTCATGGCTGGCACTGGTGAACAGACGCACCAGTCTGTCTAATAGAAGCTCCACACACTCATGGTGTAAGCAGAGGAGACAACACCCTTTAACTGATGTGATTATGCAACTAAGTGGTGTGTTTTTGTCAAGCTGTAGCACTTTGAGATGACTTGTTGTAATTAGCACAATATAAATAAAGTTAAATTAAATTAATTAGCTCAACATATAGAACAGCCAACGTGCAGCTTTCTATATTAAAACATTGAATCATTATAAATCATTCAGGGTTGGGGTCAATTACAATTATGTCTTCAATTACCCATGTTCAATTACAATTAAATTATGATTACAGTGACCAGCAATTTGTCCAGTTACTATCAAATTACACTTATTTTTTATCCTGAGAAAGGATGAATTACAATTACGTTCTCAATTACTAAAGTTCAGTTACAATTAACCACAATTACTGAGCCTGAAATAACCTAATAAAAGTCAGCCTTCCTCTTGTGTTAGCTTTCTGTTAGCATCTCTTACAATAACGGGTCCTAAATCAGCTGTAAAATACACAAAAAAAAACAAAAACAAATATCTAGCATCTAATTTCTTTCCTATCTATTGGTTAACAATGGAAATATAGGTTTTGATATTTTTGCTGTGGGCATCTGAGCTTTTTTTGTGTCAATATACCCCTGATTAATTTTTTTTTTAATGCTAAAAGGTGAGAAAGCTTGGTAAGAAACATACTTTAATAATTGTTAATTACATATATGTAGAACTGTACAATGTTCCCCAGTATTGCGTTAAAAGGACAATTCTTATAGAATTTTCATAGCAATTACACTTAAAGTCAATTATTTGAACGCAGTTACAAAATATTTATGATTACAACAGCAACAGATTTTTTTAAATTACAATTACACCATAACTGTAATTACTTCGATTACAATCATAATTGACCCCAACCCTGAAATCATTTACAATGATTATGCACTATTAAACTGCTGCTACCTACTGACAATGAGGAGTATTTGATAACCAAAAACACTGCAAAAACATCAAATATGCTTTTCTAAACAGATTACTTCCATATATGAATACTTTATATGCTACATCACTGTCAAATATAAATCTTAATGAACTTTTTAAAAGGGTTCAAACTTGTTTTGAACTGTTCATCAACTTGTAGAATTGAAAACTTCTCAAGAAAGGCAAGAAAACCGACCCAAAAGATGCCAATCATTCAACAGTGACCTGTATTATATATAAGGGGTCATTGTTGCTCACCTCACTGGAAAGAAAGAATTCTTAGAGAACAAAGAGAGACATTATTAGTCCAGCCACCACATTATATGTCTCCAGTGCAAACTGGAGATCCCGAGGCACGGACAGTTATTAAAGCTTAAACTAAAGTGCTGACATGGCAGCTGAGGCTGTTCTGAACAACAGAAAAATATCCAAATCTACTGACTTTGCAGAATTAAACAATACACAAAATGACTAGTATCGCCACGTGAAGTCACCCAAAGGGCTGCTGAAGTTGATGAAAGCCAAGCAGATTTCTACAGTCGGACTCCATTCAAACAGAGAGCATATTCTAGAAACACTAAACAGAATCTTAAGGGTTATTTAAAGCTAGACTGTAAAGATCAGATTCACTTCCTCCTTATTTAATACCGTTTTTACAGTTTGAGGCACAAAACATCAATAGAATTCACCAGTTTGTTATGACTCTAGATTGAGTCTTCGTGAAACAAACATCACCTTCCTCTAGCCCGTTTTAGTTCTCACGCTTAAGGACAGCTTCTTTGTCCCTGCGTGTACCTCAGTTAATCCCTTTAGTCTCACCACCCGCAGGTTTCCTGTTACGTAAAGATGGTAAGCAGCTGTTATAAGATCTGACCGGTCTATCCTGCAATAAGATTGCTGAGCAGAGATTGAAGAGTGAAGAGAAGCGTGCCCAGACAGACCCCTCTGTCCGTGGGTTTCCTGTCCCGGGAATTCAGGGAGAGCTTCATCTGGCCTTTTAGTGACTTGTATTGGAAGAGGATCATTGGGAAAAGCTGCAAGATGCTTTTCAGACTGCCAAGGCTTACGCCTGGTTACATCCGGCTGCTGAAGGTGTGTGTGTATGAGAGGAAGAGAAAGTGTGCGTGTTTTCAATTGGTGTGTTTTGGGTCAAGTTTGATACCAAAAAACTATATTAGAAACTTTTAACAACAAGAACAATTGCTTGTATCCAGGATTTCATGTATGCAGGGGCAGGGGAAAAATTGCCAGTGTGTAAATAATTTCATAATCTATCCACTTTCACATCAAGAAGCAGGACACCTCATCACGATGAGCCTTCCATTGAGTATTAAATAAGCTAAAAATGGACCAATGATCCAGCGCACACAACTACGACATTGGTCTTTTGAAATCAACAAGTTACGATTGTCAAGGTTTTTCAGGGTAAACGTGTTTCAGGGTGGTGGTATTTTTTTTTAGTTAACTCTCCTTTCTTGAAATAAGTTCTTCTGGATGGTTGGATGGATGGTTGGATGGATACATACTGAATATAAGCATCAGCAGCAGACCCCTGCAACCCTAAAAAGGAGCATGTGGGTCAGAAAATGGATGGATGTTTTAGTAATTGTGGATTGGCTCATATTTTGCTCCACAAACAATGTGTTTATCATTACCAATGGAAAAATACAAGCCAGTGACAATCCATTGCATTGTAAATGGAAATAGGCAGTGGATGAGTGAACTACCAGAATGGCTTCCTAACTGCCTGTGACACAGCTCCATTAAGAACAATGAAGTTTCCATTATTTGTGTATCAATGCATTTTAGAATTGTCATGGGCTCAAGAAAAAAATCCTCCATGTCGCAAATAGATTAACTTTTTGTCTCTTTAAAGTCAAAGATCAATAGGAAATGATAGACGCTAAATCTGTTGAGAGTTGGATGGATGAATGAATAATGGGCTTGAAATGAAAAAGTCTAACATTCTCTCTTTCCTTGCAGACCCAGGCATACCATAGTGTGTCTGCGCCTCCTCAGCATGAAAGAAGCGTTCCCGGTATGGCTATGCTTCTATGGGCGGTGGGAATTGGGATGTGTGGCTACAGCTCCAGGCAGCTGGCCCTCTACCACCGGCCATCTGCGCGGGTGCTGCAGTGGGTTGGGACGCACACCGATGCCAGTGCTGTGGGCTCCTTGGCACCTCGACTCCCTGTCGTGGAACCAACTCGCTGGGCCGGTCCCCATCAGGAAATCCTTCCTCCCACTTTTGTAGGCAGTAAAATTCCCATGAAATGATCATAGCCAACAACAGAGGTTGAGTTCCAGTTACTACACTTTGGGGCATTTAGGATTGTAGCTATGCCGGCCCATTGCACCAATGAGGCCCATGTGCTCTCTGACGATGCACAGGTGTGGCTATCTGACTCATCTTGTTTGTTAGTGACAACCTGCAGACAATAGTTTGTCTAGTATCAAATCTAGGGGCAAGTGTACAAACATTGTGTTCAGGTTACATTCTCAAAATTGCCACACCTTCACTATTATTTGGGAATGCAAAAAAAAAAAAAAAAAAACCACCACCAAGAGCAAGAATGATTGATTAAACACGTGGTTGGGATCTAACCTTCCGGAGAGTAGGTAATTATGGCATAAATGATCTTTAAACCAAAGAAAGCCAGGTGCTTTAACATCGTACACATAACTTTTAATTATTTCCTCAAAGGAGAGCGGGTGCCGATCCATCAATGATCTTAAAAATGTTCTGGCTGGTTCTGCTTTCTCATTAGTCAAGAGGCAACAGTGAAAAGCTCACTAGTTGTTTCTGAAAATATTACCTTTTTTGGTATAAACAAGGCAAAGGAGTGTCCCTTTTATCAATTGGGAGTCAGTCTAGCAGAAGGCAAAGCCAAAAGGTGACCTAGGTGGGGATTATCTATTTGTGCATAGTTGTTTACCTAATCTGGTACAAGATAAAAAAAAAAAAATACACAAAAAAATGTGAGAAAGAGACAGTCTGTGTGCATCTCAATATTGTACCATTCCCCCTGTGGTGTCCACCATAATCTTACTGTCACATGTGGATTTGCTGAAAGTGGTTCCTTAACTTGTGATGGCACAAGATGCTAATGCTAAAAACCAGCACTATATAGAACTGGAGAGCAGCAGGAGAAATGGCGGCGTAAGATGTGGCGAGTCACTGAGCGTGGTTGAGAATGTGTGCTGTGCCTTCAGGATTGCACTGGGTTAAACTGTCATAGTATTTAAAACTATCTCGGATGCAAATCTAAAGAGAGGATGTGTTGAGCCCTTGATAAGCAGGTTGTTGGTTTTTTTTTTACATCCGTGATAAAAGGCGTTTCAGAAAACTGGCAAAGCAAGTCACCATGAAAAAAAAATAGCTGGAATCCTCTGAGTCAGTGGGTTGATGTCTCCAACTGGCAGTGGAAACAAACACGTGGTCAGCTTTCTCTGAATAATTGCATTCCCACCTATTTCACACACCTCTTTTGACGGGAATACGTGTCACATCTTATTCACAACTTTTACCTTATATGTTTTCAAGTTTGACAAAACCAGCCAGATGCCGCATATTGTTTTTCAGATGATTTTTCTTGAATTCAAAGATTTTCATGAGTTACGGTGAGCACAAAGCAATTGATCTAAACAGAGAGTGAGAATGAAGAGCTCGTCTCCTAACTGCGTCAAACCTATTTGAATTGGACATTGCTCTGATATTAATGAACATCTGACAATTGATTTGTCTAAATGGAAATTTATGGCAATGATTGAAGTGTAACACGTTGGTACTCCTCCAGAGGATTTACAAAAGATCTGCAAACTGGAGTTAAGCCGTAAATGAATGTGTAAACATTACTGATAGTAGAAATGAATCACAGGTAATTCCGATGTGTTAGAATAACAGTTGTAAAATAAAAGCTTTTGGCAAACACTCTGCTCTCCTGTGTGTTTTTTTTAACTCACCTTATTTTTTACATACATATTTCACCAAAATGTTTATATTTTCCCAATTCAACATGTGTTTATATAGCACTTTACAGCTGCAGTAAGGTACCAAACAGTTATCTGGATCAGTGATCCTCTTCATGGTACTATGATCATTCACAATTTAAAGGCTTGTAAGAAATTTCTATCCCCATTAATAGGTCCAAATGTATGACCACTGCCATTTTTTCAAAAACTCAGGATGAAATGCGCAATCTTAATCTGATTTGGATGAAACTCGGTGGAGTAATTGACAAACCAATTCGACATAAGAGTAAAATTTAAGAAAAATCGATCATTTACAAACTGAGATATGAATTTGTAAAATTTTGTCAATGATGAGAGATAGGGATTTTTTTTTTTTTTTTTTTTTTTCAAAATAATCCAAAACCAGTATATTGATTCAGATCCCCTTAATGGGGTCTTCCGTGGCATAAAGTCTTTGGTTAAAAAATTGTTCAAATCCGTTACATTTGTACATTTGACGTAATCCTGCTAACAGACAAACACATAAATAATACAGGTGAAAAAATGATGTAACTGCACGAAATAACTACCAATGGAAATGCAGTTTAAGAAACGTGTCAAAAAAGCAGACATTGGGTTGACATGCATGAAAATACACAAACTAATTTTCGTGATAGTGTCATGTTTTCCCTTGATATTGTGTTGAAATACTTCACATGTCGTTGAAACAATCAATTTATCTCCAAAATAGGATACTAATGCTCCTAGTAATTTTATTAACCTGTTTTTCATAGTCTATGTATGGGAGGCTGAAAATAAAAAAAAATGTTTCATAGCCAACATTTTTTTTAACATTTAGCTCACTTTCCTAACATTTAGCGAATTTTCTTTCATTTGAGACAAATGAATGTAAAACAACATGTTCTACTGACTACATTATTGTTAAAATGTGTAAACATGAAAAATAAATCTAAATGTAAATGTTAAATATAAAAGTTAAATCTAAATGTTAAATGTAAATATAAAAATTAAATCGGTCCCAATTGTGAAGCTAATTAATTCAATTCAACTTTATTTATATAGCGCAAATTCAACAATAGTCATTTCGAAGTGCTATCAAAATGTAAAATTGTTAAGAAAAAAAAAAAAAAGAAAAAAAAACAAATCCACATGAACATGCATCAGCTACAGTGGAGGGAAACAACTCCCTTAACACTATTGTGGTTTTATTAGGTGCTGTAAAGTGACCTTGGGTGACTGATCTTCAAATAAAATGTATTATTATTATTATTATTATTATTATTATTAACAACAGGAAGAAATGTGGTTTAGAAATTATACAGAGCGAGCTGGTCACGGCCTGTCGATCAGATTTAGATAGGTATAAATATAACATTTAGATTTAACATTTAGATCTAAATTTAACATTTATATTTATTTTTCATGTATCATTTTTAACAATGACATGCTGTTTTACATTTCTTTGTCAAATTAAAAAAATTATATATATATATATGGCGGCTGTGAAAAAGTGACTGAGTTCTTACATTTGGCACCCTATATTTATGGGTTTTGGAAACACCATATTTATTTTGATAAAAGAAAAAGAATGGCTGACTTGAGAGGCTTGGTACACAAGCCTACAACAAACTGCAGTCAACTTCTCCTAAAATGAACTTGGTTGGAAACAAAGTTTCAGATAAAACGTGCATAGCTAATAAATAAATAAATAATGAAGTATACTAGTAAAGTAAAGACCTACTGTATGTGTTGGAGCTGAGTGAACAGGCATCGTGGCTTCAGGCGTTTCCCATCCACAGTGTCGGTGTCAGTGTCAGTGTGCCCTCCAGTGGACACTTCCACCGCTGGGTGTTT